>NW_006408736.1:1495837-1539851 GCF_000296735.1 Chrysochloris asiatica
TCTATATCAAGAAACTTGGAAGACAACTACCTGACCAACTAACTGGAAGAGATCCATATTTATGCTCATTCTGAAGAGAGGTGACCCAAAGTCATCAGACAATATCATTAATATCTCATACAAGAAGAATTTTGTTAAAAAATAATCCAAAAACAGCTGCAAATGCACATTGACAGAGAACTGTCAGAGGTTTAAGCCGGATTAAGGTAAGGATATAGAATGAGGACTATCACTGCTAATGTTAAATGTATCATTCATGAAAGCAGAGAATATCAGAAAGTTGTTTACCTTTGTTTTATTGACTATGCAAAGGCTTTAGATTATGTGGATCATGACAAGCTATGGACAACATTGTGGAGAATGAGTATTCTAGAACACTTAGTTGTGCTCATGAGGAATCTGTACGTAGATAAAGAGGCATTTGTTCAAACAGAACAAGGGAATACTGAATGGTTTAAAATTAGGATGGTTGTAGTATTTCACCATATTTATTCAATGTGTATGCTGAGCAAATAATTTGAGATGCTGGTTTATATGAAGAAAACAGTGGCCTATGGACTAGAGATCAACTCGACTTTGAAGAAGCAGCTCTTCCCCAGTCACTTTTGAATTCCTTCCTACCTGAGGGGCTCGTTTTCTCTGCTATTTGTAATGTTTTCAGTGAGTAAATACTTGGAAGTAGTTCATCACTCCAAATTAAGAAAGGTGTGCGACAGGTTTATATTCTTTCACTATACTTATTCAACCTGTATGCTGAGCAAATCATCCAAAAAGCTGGGTTATATAAAGAAAAATGTGGCATCAGGATTGGAAGAAGACGCATTAACAACCGGTGATATGCTGATGATACAACCTTGCCTGCTGAAAGTGAAGAGGACTTAAAATATTTAGTGATGAAGATCAAAAAGCACAGCCTTCAGTATGGATTGTATTTCAATATAAAGAAAACAAAACCCCTCACCACTGGATTAATAAACAGCCTTCTCATCAATGGAAAAAAGATTGAAGTTGTCACAAACTTCATTCTTCTTGGATCAAATATCAACACTCAAGGAAGCAGTAGTCAAGAAATTAAACAACCTATTGCATTAGACAAATCTGCTGTACAAAACCTCTCTAACGTGTTGAAGAGTAAAGATGTGCTTGACGTAATCCATGGTATTTTCAATAACCTCATATGCATGTGAACGGAAGACCAAAGAAGAATTGATGGATTTGAGTCATGGTTTTGGAGGAGAATATTAAAAGAAGAAACCAATCTATGTTGGAAGAAGTATAGCCAGAATGCTCCTTGGAAGCCAGGATGGCCAGACTTTGTCTTTCATATTTGGACTTATTGTCAGGAGAGACTAGTCCTTGCATAAATATATTGTTCGAAACTACCAGCTGTCCACGAGAGAAAGATGAGGCTTTCTGCTCCTGTAAAGATTTGCAGCCTCGGAAACCCTGTACAGGGTCGCTGTGAGTCAGAAATGACTCCACGGCACATAACCACCAAAGTGGAGTGTCAGAGTAAAAGAGAAAGACCCTCGATGAGATGGATTGCCATAGAGGCAATAGCAATGGGCTCAAAGGTAGCTATGATTGTGACATTGACACAGGGTCAGACAGTCTTTCATTGTGTTGTGCCTACTGTTGTTATGAGCTGATACCGATTCAATGGCACCTAAAACTACAACAGCTAACCCCATGACCCTGGAAATTTGTTTCTCATCCTACTGTCTACAAAACACTGTCAATTTAAGGTGGTTTCAGTAAAATAAATACCAATGTGGTTTAAAATTTTTCATTTTCATAAAAGAATTAGATGAGGCAAAGAATAGTAAAGGGGACAAACACATTTCACAAGGATCATGAGATATGCTTATGTATTCTATCCACTTAACATATAATCAGAAACGATGAAGATAAATGAAGTACATTATGCTAGAAGAGTTGCATAAGCCATTGGTAAAATGAATCAAAGAAAACACTAACAAATTAGAAATTATATTTTCCATAACCTCATGATTTAATATTAGCTAATTTCTTTCTGTGAAATAATGCTTTTAACTATTCCAAAAGTCTTAGTATTTAATAAATTTTGTTGTGAGACTGATGAACAAAATTTAAAGGTATTGGTATTATTATAAATGTTTTTCTTTTATGTGACATTTACTAAAATTATATCTTCTCTGCTTTATTTTTTATGTTTAAAGCTATACTTGTGATAGAAATAGCTAGCCATTTTGTAAGTAGCTAGTTAAGAAAAATTCTATTGGAAAAATAGATTCTGTATGAAAAGTGTTTTGTAAATTATAAAACCCTGTACATTTGTTAGGGTTACCTTTTGAGTGATGGAGATCAGTGAACATTAAATTTTTTTCCTAAGAGTCCCACATACAGATGAAAAGATTATGTTGACATCCAGTCTCTATTTAATTGCTAGAAAATTCTAGCAGACTACAGTGTCGAGGGATTATGTTCTTTCCTTATTTGATTTATACACTAGAAAAACTAATTTCTAAAATATACACTTTGAACACTTACAAGACCTTGACCATTTCTCGAAAAACAAATTATTGTCAATTTTTACACATTACTTAGTAAATATAATTATCTTTCATTATGCATAATTTAAAAACTATAATTTGTATTTGATATGCAAACTTCACTAATATCTTGCTTACGTATGCTGTTTTTGTTGTTGCTGTTAAGTGCCGTCGAGTCGGTTCTGACCCATAGTGACCCTGTACAGGGTTTCCGATGCTATAAATCTTTACGGGCGCAGAAAGCCTCATCTTTCTCCCACAAAGTGGCTGGGAGTTTCGAACTGCTGACCTTAAGTTCCGCAGCCCGATTCGTAACCACTACGCTACCACAGCTCCTTATGTATGCTATGTTGTTGTTGTTGTTGTTGTTATGTGCCGTCTGAAAATCAGAGTACAAAGTGACTTCAAAAAGCTCATAGAAAAAAGTCCGTATTTTTAAATTCCATTTTCCCATGAACTTTTTGAAACTCCCTTGTAGAATATTTGAGTCGCTCATTCAGTCTTTGTTTTTTCATTGTAGAAATTGTAGAACATACAATTTAATGCTTTGTTTAAAAATATATGTATTAGATCCTTAAAACAAAGAAAAAGGTAATTATTTGATCGAACTACGTACATTTTTCCCTCTAGTAAATATAGTAGTATAATCCATAAGAATATCATTAAATACTATACCTTTGTCTTATTTCTAAATGTTCATAAACATTATACTTAGAAAAATCTACACTGTCATTGCAAGTCAGTGAATTATTCATCTTTTTAATGAGTATGTACATACAAACATACAAAGTATAATCTCTATTGTTCATTGGATGTTTGTAAAAAGATAATTTGTTTTATAGCATCAGGTATCAGATGTTAATGCTGAAATAGTTTATGAAATATTTCCCATGATTTTACAGTAAATAATAAAGTATGTGAGTGGTGTTTTTATTGACCTTGTTTTTTATATGTGAGACTAGATTCCTCTGGTGGACTTTAGATGATTATATACTTGCACAGCTTTATTTCCCTAGTTACCTAGATGTTGCAGACAGCATGCTACCTTAAAGCTAAGTTAACACAAGAATTATATGAGCTAAATTATTTAGGTAGGGCTGCAAAAATGCATTGTCAGTTATTGTACAGTTTTATGTTTTCTAATTTCTGTCCTGTTGTCCTTCCCTAACATGTTCCTATTTCCTTCTTACCTTTTTTTCACTTGTTTGTTAACACTCTGTTCCTGTGTGCTCCGATAGTGTTGTTTTTTTCCCTTTATTTTTTAATTTTTTGACCTTTCCATTTACAAGAATGAGGGAAACAGCTTGTAAGTTATAAAGTCCTCCAGAGAGAAGACCAGAAGTCTATATATAGCAAGAGAATCATGATGACTCAATACCAAATTTGACATGTTTTATGCTCAAACTCTATCTGAGGAAGTATCTGAAGGTTTGTGAGAGTGTCAGAAATTATCATTTGATTTTTATCTATATTTCTAATTTCAGTATAAGATCATTTCAAAGTGAATTGCACATTCTATTTGCCTTAATTTCTGTAACTTTTTCTCTGTTTACACAATAGTCTTAAATAATTAGGTGATTCTAATTACAGGCAAAAATATATTATAACATGCATGGGATATGAAGCCAGGAAATTAAATTTGAGACAAATAACCTAATGTATATCTCTCTAATATCTATAAGGAAATTGTATACTTTTATTTAATATTCTTTAGCAGGCATTACAAGAGAACGTACCACTGTTGACACCACTGAAATCAACTATATGAAAATCACTCTAAATGTAACAACCTAAAATTAAATTAAATCTTAAAATCATAGATTAAATTTACAAATAGTGTATTTTTTAAAAGTTGGCTTTATCCATTATATATAACTACATTGTTAGCAGCTATTGAATTTGTGCTGACTCGTGGTGATTCCATATCCAACAGACTAAAATACCACCCAGTCCTGTGCTGTACTGTCTTCATGACCATTGGTATGTTTGAGTGCAATTGTGAGTGCTTTGTAACTTAGGGTACTTATCTCTAGCTCCATGATGGACACTATTCTGTTGTGATCCATAGGATTTTCACTGTCCTGGTGTGGTGCTGCCATAAAAGAACTGGACCACAAGGTAGTTTTGAACCTCAAGGTTGGCAGTTCAAACTCACCAGCTACTCCTCAGAAACCCTAAACAGGGTCACTATCAGTTGTAACCAACTGGACGATACTTAACAACAGCAATTTCCAAAAGTAGATCACAAGACCTTTCTTCCTATTCTCCCTTAATCTGGACCCTTCACTCATCCAACATGTCTGACCCTGCTGATAATTGAAATAATGATAGCAACAAACAAGCCACCACAGTAAGACAAACTGATTAATGAATTGTTGTTATACAAGGGTATACAAAAGTTCATGGAAAAATTTCATTATCTCTTAAATGCATTTTTCCATGAACTTTTGGGAGCCTGCTCATATAACTATGTAGTTAGTTGCCACTGAGTCAGTCCATGACTTATGGCAACCCATGTTCCACAGACCAAAATGATGCCTTGACCTGGGTCATCCCTATGATTATTTTGAATTAGACTTTTGTGACCTCTAAGGTTTTCATTGGCTGATTTTTTTCACAGTAGATCACAGGTATTTCTCTCTAGTCAATCTTTGTCAGGAAGCACCATTGAAAATGATTCAACATCATAAATCCACTGCTATTGAGTTGATTTTTCTCACATCAACCCTGTACAGGCTTTCAAAGGATGTAAATCTTTATGGGAACAGAAAGCCTCCTCTTACTCCTGCAGAGCAGCTGGTGGATTTGAACTACTGACCTTGTAGCTGGCTGTCTAGTGTTATCCTATAGCACTACCAGGTTTCAATTCACCATCATGCTGTTGTGTTGTTAGGTGCCGTTGAGCCAGTTCCAACTCATAACTACCCTGTGTACCACAGATTGAAACACTGCCCTGTCATGCGCCATCCTTACAATTTTTGATATGTTTGAGTCCACTGTTCCTGGCCTTGGATCAATCCATGTTATTGGGGGTTTTCCTATTGTTAATGCTCCTCAACTTTACCAAGCAGAATGTCCTTCTCCAGGAATTGATCGCTCCTGATAACATTTCCAAAGTACTAGAGATGGAGTCTTGCCTTTTTCACTTCTACAGAACATTCTGTACTTGTTTCAAAAAAGATTTGTTAGTTCTGGTAGTAAGTGGTACTTTCAATATTCTTCACCAACACCATAATTCAAATGCATTGATTCTTCTATACTATTCTTTATTGACTCTCCTGCTTTCATATGCTTATGAAGCAATTGAAAATATTATGACTTGGGCCAGTCACATCTTAGTCCTCAAACTGTCATCTTTGCTCTGGAACACTTTAACAAGGTCTTTTGCAAAAGATTTCTCTAATGCAATAAGTTATTTGATTTCCTGACTGGTGCTTACAGGAGTGTTGATTGTGGATCCAAGCAAAATGAAGTCTTTGACAACTTCAATCTTTTCATCACTTTCATGATATTATTTATTGGTTCAGTGGTGAGGATTTTTGTTTTCTTTACATGTTACATTGAGATGAAATCCACGAATATTTTTAAGTCCTCTTTGCTTCTAGCTAACAATGTTGTATCATTTGCATGTCACAGGTTGTTAGTCTTTTTCCAATCCTGGTGCCACATGCTTCTAAATATAATCCAGTTTTTAAGATTATTTGCTCATCATACAGATTGAATAAATATGATAAAATGATGCAAACCTGGTGCTCATCTTTCCTGATTTTAAACCATTCAGTATCTCTTTGTTCTGTTCAAATGAACATCTCTTGGACTATGGACAGTAATACTCATTGTTCATAATGTTATCCATGGTTTCTTATGATCCAGTTGAAAGTTTTTACATAATCAATAAAACAAAAGTAAACATCTTTCTGATATTATCTGCTTTTAGCCTAAACCCATCCTGTATCAGCAATGATACCCCTCATTTCATATCATATTGAGAAACCAGCTTGGATTTCTGACAGCTTCCGGTTTATAGACAAATATTGTTTTGTTGTTGTTGTTAAGTACCGTGGAGTCGGTTCCGACTCATAGTGACCCTACACAGAGTTTCCGAGGCTGCAAATCTTTATGGGAGCAGAACGCCTCATCTTTCTCCCGTGGAACAGCTGTAAGTTTTGAACTGCTGACCTTGCGGTCCGCAGCCCGATAGACAAATATAGCCATTTAAAATTGTTTTCAGCAAAGTTTTAACTTGCATGTGATACTAATATTATTTGGTTATTTCCACATTCCATTGAGCTACATTTCTTTCAAATGGCCAAATGTATGAATCTTCCAATAGATTAGCCAGGCTGATGTCTTCCAAATTTCTTGACATAAGTGAGTAAGGGTTTCCCGTGTTGTATCATTTTATTGAAACAGTTCGATTAATATTCCATCAATTCTTGGAGCCTTGTTTTTAGCCAATACCTTCAGTACAGCTTGGAGACCTTCTTTAAGTACTATCCGATTCTTGATCATATATTACCTCTTGAAATGCTCGAACCTCGACCATTTCTTTTTGGTATAGTGACTGTGTATTTCTTCCATCTTCTTTTGATGTTAGTGCATCATTCAATATTTTGCCAGTAGAATCCTTCAATATTGCAAGGCAAGGCTTGAATTTTTTTTCTTCAGTTCTCACAGCTTCAGAAATACTGAGCAGGTTCTTCCTTATTGGTTTTCTAACTCCAGGTATTTTCACATTTCATTATATTTAGCATTGTCTCCTTGCGTTGTCCTTTAAATTTTACTATTCATCTCTTTCACATCCTCATTTCCTATATTTACTTTAGCATCTCTATGCTGGAGAGCAAGTTTCAGAATCTCTTCTGACATCTATTTTGGTCTTTTCCATATTTCTTGACTTCTTAATGACCTTTAGCTTTCTTCCTGTGTGATGTTCTTGGTATCATCCCACAACTGTTCTGGTCTTCAGTCTTTAGTGTCTCATGCATCAAATCTGTTTTTCAGATGATCTCTAAATTCAGATAGGATATGTTCAAGGTCATATTTTGGCTCTTGTGGACTTTTAAAATTTTTTCTTCAGCTTCAGCCTGAACTTGCATATGAGCAATTGCTGGTCCGTTTCACAATCTGCCTCCTGGTCTTGTTTTGGTTGGTGATATGGAGTTTTTCCACCAGCTCTTTCCACAAATTATATGTCATGTGTATATGATTATATGTTTAAAATGATATGTCATGTGTATATGTTTAGTCATGTGTTTAAAAAAGGTATTTACAATGAAAAAGTCATGGGTCTTGCAACATTCTATTGTGCAATCTCCGGCAAATTTCTAACACCAAGGCCATAGTTTCGAACTGCTGACATTTCCTCTTTGTTTCCAACATTTATATTCTGATTGCCAGTAATTATCAATACATGTTGATTGCAGGTTTGATCAATTTCAGACTGAAGAAGTCCATAGAATTTTTCAGTTTCATCATCACTTGCTTTAGTGGTTGGTGTGTAAATTTGAATAATAATTGTATTAACTGGTCTTTCTTGTAGGCATATGGATATTGTCTTATTACAGATAGTGTTGTACTTCAAGACAGATCTTGATATGTTATTTTGATTATGAATGATGCTGTTCCTCTTCAACTTGTCATTCCCAGCATAGTAAGCCATGTGATTGCCAGACTCACAATGGCCTGTTTCATGTCATTAATGCCTAGGATATAGAAGTGTATGTGTCCTTTTAAATTTGTTATGATTTCCAGTTTTCCTAGATTCATAATTCATACATTGCATGTTCTGATAATTAATGGATGTTTACAGCTGTTGATTTTCATTTTGAGTTGTGCCCCCCTAGCAAATGAAGGTCCTGAAGGCTTTACTCCATTTGTATCACCAAAGTCAACTCCACTTTGAGGAAGCAGCTCTTCCCCAGTCCTATTTTGAGTGTCTTCTTATAACCTGAGGGGCTAATCTACTATTACATAATAACATTACTGGATAGCCATTTATTTTATAATTCAGAATACGTTTTCAAAATATCACCATAGATGAAATATGAATTTCTTTTGTCTAATGTAATTTATCTTCCATTGAGTGCAGCTAACTTTCCTTACTAGATCAAAGCAAAAAGGCTAAGCCTATTATACGGTCTCTTTGATATTTTTTATAGGATATAATGAAAGATGAATGCTCCATGCTCAAGCTGCAGCTGAAAGAGAGGGATGAACTCATTTTCCAACTCCAAGAAGAGCTGGTAAGTGATAACAGTATTTGGCTCCCAGAGTTCTTTACAAGGCATGGTTATTTGCCATAAACTCTATAGCCTATTTATTAGTACCTTTGCTAATGATTCAATCTCTGATTAACTTTAGCATTTTACAATTTAAAAAATGTCGATATTTTAATTCCAAACACTTAATTATCTCAGGTAGAACCTGTACATGGTCAAGAGGATACTTGTTGTTATAGTGTGATCAAGGTGGTTCTGATTCATAGTCATTGGAGAAGAATGTCATGCTTGGTAGACTAGAGGCTCATCCAAACCCAGGAAGACCCTGAAGAAGACAAGTTGACACAGCGGCTATAACAATGGGCTCAAACATAGGAACATTTGTGAGTAAGGCTCAGGATCTGGGCAGAGTTTCACTGTTACATGAAACACTGGTGGGTATGAATCAGGGCAGACTGGACACCATCTAACAACAAATCGTAGATATTTAAGAAAACAAAAACTATAGAGATTTTTATTTTATGTTAAAATGTATATGCTTCCAGACATTGGCATCACTAGGAGTTTAGTGTGGGATGATACATTGCACCTTCACAAGCTGTCACATGGGATACTATAGTTGACATCTTAATGACCCCAGGATTATTAGTGGAAGATGTGGCCAACTGGTGCCACAGGGGGTGGGCTAGAAAGGTAGTGATTTTACTAGGGTTGGTTTCACCCATCACCCAGTACAGTAATTCATCATTACCCCTTATCACCTAAAAGTACGGATTTAGGTAGACTGATCATGGCCCTGCCACTGGGTTACAAGCTGCATCTTTGCTTTGACCAAAGAGAACGGGAAGAGCTAAGGGAAACTTGGGGAAGGGAGGAGCAGGCTGTGGAGCACAAGACTTCATAAGACCATTTTCTCCTGAGAGAAGGCTTCTGCAAGTTGGCCCCACTTGCGGGATTGGGATGGAGTGGAATAATGTGACATCATTAGTTAAAACATTGGGAGACACCAATATTAGTGATGCCACGATGCATCCACTGAACCTGGTTACACATTTTAATTACAACTGTCATAAATCTTGAAGGTAAAGGCCACATTATATGGTGTAAAGTGCATGATTGGACTTGGACTCTACTGCTATATCTAGAGATACAATCTTATATAATGAAGCAAAGTACTCAATAATCTTGCAATCAAAAATGGATTTTTACTTTACAGTTTCACAGAACTCCCAAAATATATTAACCTAAAGTGACTTTTTGTTCACACATGATGCCATATTAGATCATTCAAAAACAAATAAGGTATAAATTGTACAAAGATGTGATGTGTACAGTTCATATTTCAGAAGCCTTTTAAAAAATGTGTCCTCATAAAATAATGTAATGAATAGAAAATATACACATTCGTAACATGAAAGTATGTTTTTAGCAGGCACCAAGAATATCAAGGGGCAATATTTTTCTATTTAAATATATAGTAAATATATAGTATTAACAAGATATACAAGAAAAATCATTCAATTGTTATGTAAATTTTAAATTGTTGTTATTGTGTGACATGGAGTTGGCTTTGACTCATAGTAACTCTGAATTGGGTTTCTAAGAGCAGCTGGTAGATTTAACTGTCGACCTATGGTTAGCAGTCTAATGCTTATCCTACTGCACCATACCAGGGCCCTCAAAAATGGTAGTAGTCTAAAATAAGAATGATATGTTGTCGTTGTAGTTGTATGCTGTGGAATCGGTTCCAACTCATAGCAACCCTGCATAGGGTTTCTGAGGCTGTAAATTGTACGGGAGCAGAAAGCCTTATCTTTCTCCCTTGTGGAACAGCTGATAGTTTCGAACTGTTGACCTTGAGGTTAGCAGACCAACTCGGAACCACTACTCCACCAGAGCTCCTTAAGAATGATATAGAAGTTAGAATTTTTTTTTTAACTCATTAAGATTTTTTGCAATACCAGAAAAAGTACATGTGCTATGCAATAAAAGAGACCTTGCAATATCTGATTAAATACAATTTGATTTCAACTGACTGTGCAGACCCTCAAGCTTCTGAGAGCTCTAAGATATTAGTAAGCTTTCAAACTTCAGAGCATATTTTATTGACTCACCAGTAAAAACATCTTTAAGGAAACATCACATTTGATCTGTGTTGTTTTGTTGAGTGGATGCTGATGCCTAGTCCTATTAGAAAAACTGTAAGCCAGATTTAAACAATAGTACTACAGACAAAAGAGATATGCATTTTATAATTTAACATGTTTATAAATATTTAGGTAATTGATTTATAATATAAATATTATTATATTATGAAATATTGTTATACTTATTTTAATGCTGTAAGTTATATTATGTGATCAAGATTTTGTTTAAAGCAGCACATAAAAATATCTTAGAGTTGAATACAAATAATATGTAGACATTAAGGAATGCACAGAATTATCTATTTTAATACAGCAGAGAATCTATTCATTCACTGTGTCATAGAATGTTGCTTTGGGGTAATGAACTCAGAAGAATTCATTTTTTCCTTAATATTAGTTATGGTTGTTGTTATGTGCCGTGGAGTCGGTTCCGACTCATAGCGACCCTGTACAGGGTTTCCAAGGCTGTAAATCTTTACAATATTAATTATGGTCAGATTTAAAACATAGCATATACCAACAACTAGACATTTATTTCTCGAATGAAATGAGAGTGAAAATGATTACTTCTAGAGTTAATGTTACCAAACCACACTCATTGCTGTGCAGTCCGTTCAACTCACAGCAATCCTCTAGGACAGAGTCCAACTTCCCCATACTTTACCCTAGCCTCTAAATCATTTTGGAAGCAGTCTGTAAAATCTTCTGTGGAGAGACCGGTGAATTCAAATAGGGAACCTTTTGATTAGCAGGAGAATGCTTCAATACTGTGTCAGCAAGAATTTTTGAGTCAATGTTACGTAGGTATAATTTACAAAGTAACAAAGTAATTCAGCACCCCAGAGTCCTAGTGTGACTTTTTGGATAAGCACTTGACCACAAGGTCAGTTTGAACCACAGGTCCGTGCATCAAACCCACCAATCATTCCTTGGAAACTGTGAACATCGTAGCTATGAGTTAATTGCTCACTTGGCAGAACATAACAACACCACCATGTTCGTTGTTTAGGTGTCCTAGTGCAGTGCTGTAGGATAAGTGCTGGACTTCTAACCTTAAGGTCAATGGTTCAAATCCACCATCTGCTCCTGAGAAACCCTATGCAGGTTTGCTATGAGTCAGAATCCAGTTATTGTTGTCGTTAGGTGCCATTGAGTCTATACCAACTCATAGCAACCTTATGCATAGTAGAACGAAACACTGCCCGATCCTGGGCCAACCTCACTATTGTTGCCACGCTTGAGTCCATTGATGCTGCCACTTGGGCAATCCACCTCACTGGAGGTCTTCCTCTTTTTCTCTGACCCTCCACCTTACCAAGCATGATAACCTTCTCCAGCAACTGCTCCCTCCTGACAATATGTCCAAAGTATGAGAGAAGAAGTTTGGCCAACCTAGCCTCTAAGGAGCACTCTGGCTGCACTTCTTCCAACACAGATCTGTTGGTTCTTTTGGCAGCCCATAGCACTTTCAATATTCTCCTCCAACACCATAACTCAAAACCATCAATTCTTCTACGGTCTTCCTTATTCACCGTCCAGCTTTCGCATGCATACGAAGTAATTGAAAATACCATGGCTTGGGTCAGGTACACCTTAGTTCTCAAGTTGACATCTTTGCTCTTCAACTTTAAAAAGGTCTTGTGCAACAGATTTGCCTAATGCAATAAGTTGTTTGATATCTTGACTGCTGCTTCCATGAGTGTTGATAGTCAATCCAAGAAGAATGAAGTCCTTGACAACTTCAGTCTTGTCTCTGTTGATAAGAATGTTGTTTATTGATCCAGTGGTGAGGATTTTTGTTTTCCTTACATTGAGATACAATCCATCCTGAAAATGAGCCATTCAGGTTGGAAGGCACTCAAAATGCCTTCCAAGGCATTCAACTATACATTGAGCTGCCTCCTCAAAGTATAGTTGACCACAATGATGCAAATGGAGTAAAGCCTATGGGAGAAAAGCCCATGGGACCCATCATTTTGATGGGGCACATCTCAAAATGAAGAGAAACAGCTGTAAACATCCATTGAAAATTGGAACATGGAATATGCGAAGTATGAATCTGGGAAAATTGGAAGTTGTGAAAAATGAAATGGAACACATAAACATCAATATCTTAGGCATTAGTGAGCTGAAATGGACTGGTATTGGCCATTTTGAATCTGATAGCCACATGATTTACTATGCCGGGAATGACAAATTGAAGAGGAATGGTGTTGCATTCATTGCCCGTCTTCATCTGGAAGCTCATCTGAAACCTGTCCACCATGGGTGATCCTGCTTGTATTTAAAATACGGTGGCATAGCTTTCAGAATCACAGCAACTCACAAACCATCACAGTACAACAAACTGACAGACGAGTGGTGGCAGAACCCAGTAGATGGCTCAAAATAACAATAATGTTGGTTGTTTTACTAAAGTTAGTGAAAAGTATCTTTTTTAAAAACTTGAATTACCCATATTGGTTATTTAGTCTTTGAACATTTTTAGTAACAATCAAAATGAAAATTAAGACAATCTTTTAAATTTTTTGTGTTTGCATCTTCAGCTTGACTATCTTAACAAAAGAAATGTTAATTTTTGATAATGCAGCTTGATTTGTGGGTTAAATATTAATATAGCTAAGGAAGAACGTGTATAAGCAATAATGTGAGAATGTGATGCTGTAGGATAAGTACTAGACTGTGAACCTCAAGGTCAGCGGTTCAAACCACTCCTAGGAAACCCTATACAGGGTCGCAATGGGTCAGAACCCATTCAAGGACACTTAACAACAACAACAACAGAAACAAGACAAGCATTAAAATTGGATTCAAAATTGGATCTTCTTAAGTTTAAGATCACCCTGAATATGAATTTCAATAGCTCCAAACTTAGGGTGGCTATGAGTCAGAAAGGACTCCACGACATTTAATGACAGCAACAAACAAACCCAGAAAGATAAAAGGAACCATCTATAAACTTTTACATTTTAGGTCTTTGTCCTTTTTTCTTAGCTAATGATATTCCACCGTCTTAGTTTCAAGCACGGTAAACAACATATTGTCAAGATTTATCTGTTTGTTGTTGTTATTGGTAAGTGTGACCTATAACTACCCTGTATACCATTTCTGAGGATTTAAATCTCATCCCGCAGTAGAAAGCCTTATCTTTTTCCAGGCAAAGTGTCTGGCAGCTCAAACTGTGCTTCTCAGTCCAGTGCTTATCTTATGGTAAATCTCAATAATCCTATTCAGTTTTTTAAAGTCTTTCATCACATTATAGATTCTTTTTGTTCCCTTCTGAAACTATTATTTTCATATTTTGTCAATTAAAGTTGTCTGTGAAGTCCCTAACATTTTTTTGTTTTGTTTTGTTTTAGAATTGAAGTGCTTAGTTATTAGTTGAGATATTTCTTCCAATTAATACTAAACCCCTAATCTTGGTTTAAGGAGCTCTGGTAGAGTAGTGGTTACGAATCGTGCTGTGAAATGCAAGGTCAGCAGTTCGAAACTACCAGCAGCTCCGCGGGAGAAAGATGAGGCTTTCTGCTCCCGTAACGATTTACAGCCTCGGAAACCCTGTTCAAGGTCGCTGTGGGTCGGAACCGACTCTAAGGCACTTGACAGAAACAACAACAATCTTGGTGTGGCGCTGTGGGTTAATGCGCCTGCAAAGTCGTTTGGACTGCAAGGTTAGTGGTTCAAGCTCACCAGCTATTCCTCGGAAACCTTATCGAGTATCGCTATGGATCGGAACCGACTCCATGGTACTTAGTAACAACAACATGGTGACCAACAAGTCCTGGTGTAGCGCAATAGAATAAGCACTGGACTGCTAACTGCAAGTTCCACTGTTTATACCCAGCAGCTGCTCCTCAGAAACCCTGTACGATCACTCTGAGTCGTAATCGACTTGATGGTACTTAATAACAATATGTTTACTATAATGGAGTCTTGGTGTGGCGCTGTGGGTTAATGCGCCAGACTACAAAGCCATTGGAACTGCAAGGTCAGCGGTTCAAGATCACCAGCTGCTCCTCGAAAACCCTGTATAGGGTCGCTATGGTCGACGGCACTTAACAACATTGTTGTTATTGATAAGTACCATTGAGTCAGTTTTAACTCATAAGAAACCCTATATAGGGTTTCCAAGGAGCAGCTGGTGGTTTCAAGTCAAGTGTTGATCCTATAGCCCCACACCAGGAAGGAATTCAGTTATAAGGGTTTTTTTTGGCGAGTTCAGCTAGCTTTGTTATCCTATAGTACCGCACCAGGAGTCCACTCCAACTATGTGTCTTAGCTTGTGTTTCTAAACCCTGTTAGTTTATAAGAATTAACAATTCATATTAGTGTATATCAATTATAGATTAAAAACAAGAGTTAGTTTAAAGATAAAGGAATATAACTTGAATTACTCAAAGTTTGTCATTTTGTTACCATTTAAAGTGATTATTTATATTGAAGATTTAAAGAAAGCAAACTATGAATTTTGAAGTATATATGTTTTGGGGGAATCCTGGTGTGGAGCTGAAGGATAAGTACTGAACCACAAAGTCGACTTGAACAGCAAGGTGACAGTTCAAACCCAATACCTGCTCCTCCATGGAAATCCTATACATGGTCACTATGAGCCGGAACTGACTTGAGGGCACTTAACAATAACAAAAACATAGTTTTTGTATGGAAATAGAAAAATGTGGTTCAGACATTAAATAATTTACCAAATTTTTTAAATACTTTAAATACTAAAGAACTTTCTTTACATTAAAGTATTAATCATATTTTTAAAATAAAAACCTAAAAAGAAGTTGCCTAATTTGCATCTTTTGCAAACTACTCTTTTCTTAAACCAATATAATACTTATTTAAACTTACTTTTTGACATGAATATATTTGCAAACTTCAATAAAATGAAGCTTCAATTAACTTGCTTTTCTCTTCTGGCAGTTACAACCAACTAATTTATGTCACAATTATTATTTTTTTAAATATTTATTTTTTCTTTTAGAAGAGAAAGCTGCTAAAAACATCTGTTCTAGGTGTTTAATACAGCAGGGAGTCCATTATATTAAAAACTTTTACCCCCTGCAATGTCAAAGCTAACCTAAAAAGCCAGGTCACATGTTGTTTGTTAAGTGCCTTTGCATCATCGCTTCCAACCCATAGTGAACCTGTATAGGGTTTCCAAGGAGCGACTGATGGATTTGAACTGCTGACCTTGTGGTTCAAACTGACCTTGCAGTCCAGCACATTATCCTGCAGCACCACACCAGGATTCCACATATAAGATGTTAAATGTATGTATTGTTGTTCAGTGTCATGGAATCGGTTTTGACTCATAGTGATCTTTTTAGAGTTTCCAAGAACTAGCTGGCAGATTTGAACTGCCAACCTTGCAGTTCAAATTGATCTTGTAGTCCAGTGCTTATCCTACAGTACCATGCCAGGACTCCAACTATGTATGTTGCTATTAAATGCTATCAGTCAGTTCTGACTCATGGAAACCCAGGATAGAGCTTCCTAGGAGCAAATGGTGAATTTGAAACACCAGCTTTGTGTTTCTAATAGACCTTGCTGCCCTGCTTTTATCCTACAGTGCCACACCATGACTCCAAATATGTGTTTGGTAGTGGAGTGTCCTGGAGTCGCTTCGTGAATTGTAGCCACCCTATATAGGGTTTCTGAGGCTGCCAATCTTTGCAGAAGAAGAGAGCCTCATCTTTCTTTAGCAGAATGGCTAGTAGTTTCAAACAGCTGACCCTGAAGTTAGCAGCTTAATTTGTAATCTTTATGCTACCAGAGCTCCTTAAGTGCAGGTATACACATATGCAATGTACACATGAGAGGGCTTCAAAAAGTTCATAGAAAAATCCATGAGAAGATAATGGAGTTTTTTTTTTTTTTTTAAATTTAAGTCCCCTCTTGTTTGAATATTATACATATATAATCTCTCTTATGGACTCCTGGTATGGTGCTATAGGATAAGCACTCAACCATAAGGTCGGTTTGAACTGCAGGGTCGGAGGTTCAAACTTACCAACTGCTCCTCATAAAACTCTATACAGGGTCACTATGAGTCTGAGTTGGAAACAACTTAGTAACAACAGCAATCTCCCTTTTTGCTTATTAAACCTTTGTTCTCATTCAAAGCAAACATTTAAAATTATATTCATCCTTGAGATTAAGTAAACATATAAACAATCATTCCATGCAACTCTTTAAAATGCCATTTACTTTATTTAAATGTAAACCAAGTGCTTGGCTCATTTGAATAACAAAGCATGGTGCTGCATAAAGGCTCTGGGAGAACTGATGATTTTTTATAAATTGAAGACAATTGAAGAACTGAGAGTGTAACATTAAGTGTAATCAGGTTACTATGCATAATAAAAAGGGGATACTAAAAATAAAGGCTCTGACTGAGTAATACATTTGGCTAAATAGCTCTTTATCAAGAATCTAGAAAGAAGAGTAATTTTAATTTGGTTAAAAAATATATTAAAAATTCAAATTGAATAAAACTATATGCCCTTGAAGCTTTAATACCAGAATATTTCTTACCTGATAAGAGAAACATTCTTAGTGCATGAAATCATATCCTGAATTCATCTTACAAGTAATTCCTTACTTGCTCTATATTCTATTATAATTTATGGTATCATTTCATGGAAGTTATTTTAGGATGGAATATTACAGGCCCATGAATGATTTACATAAGAACAGACAGCTGTAAGTACTTTCAAATCCTCTTTCTTTCTCGTATTTAGGAAACATGAGGAACAGAAAGGACATAGATTAGGTATATTTAAACATTATTAAAGTGTCAGACTTCTTCCTTCTTTTTTTCAACTGAATTAATTGCATATAGTCCAGCAAAGGGCTTATCTCAGCAGTAATTACTCTCCTAGTCAGCTCTAGTAAGACAGATGAACAGTGAGAATATGACAGTATACTATGATACACAATAGGGATTAGCCTCCAGTTACTAACACACACCAGTACTTTGAGGAAGAGCTGCCAAAAAGATACAATCTTTAATATCCTGCATCATTTCCTCTGGCAATCCTACATATTTGTTTAAGTCTTTATCACAAAATATTGTCATATTTCAGTTTGCATGGATAGGTAAGTAGTTGTATAGTTTAAGTGCCAGTAGGAAGATATTTTCCTTTAAAAACATACATAAATTGGAAAAGTAGTGTGCAATCATATTATGGAGTATGGTGCTGTAGGGTAAGCACTGGACCACAAGGTTGGCAGTTCAAACCCTCTAGCCACTCCTCAGACACCCTATGTAAAATTGCCAATTGTAGGAACCACTTCAGTGGCTCTTAACAACAACAACAACCATATTATGACCAAGTTAGGCATTTGGTGGTGGTTGGTGGTTGTTTGTTGATGAGTTGGTTCTGACTCAAAGCAACCCACTGCAGGGTTTCAGAGACCTTAAATCTTTACAGAGCAGAAAACTTACCTTTCTCCTGAAGAGTAGCCGGTCAATTTGAACTGCTGACTTTGACATTAACAGCCCAGCATGTAACCCACAATACAACCAGAACTCCCTAGTTAGGCATTTAGCTGAAATTAATTCATATTTATAAAGTTTAAAAGTTGTACTTTTGGATATTTCTACATATCCTATAGAGTATATCACACAATTAATAAGCTACTTTCACTGTGTCCTTAATTCCCTTGTTATTCCAATTCAAGTACTTTACCAAATACAATTATTTCAGTTGTTAATACAACATAACAATAGAATAAGCAAAACATAAATGAGAATGAAAATACAAAGCATGTTTCTATATGGATGCTTCTAGCAGATGTGCTCAACTGCTAATCTAAAGTTTAGAATCCAGCTCATCCAGTGCTGGCAATCACCTTCTGTAAAAATTACAGCCCAAAATCCCAGGAAGCTAATTTATTCTAACCAATGAAGTTGCCAAGAATCCAAATCTAATTAACAATAGATTAGCCTTAAGAGTTTGAAAGCCAGTCTGAGCCAGGGATTTAGATTTCAGAATAGGTTAAAAAATGCAATGGAGTGATCTCTGTCCTCAAGTAGCTAGTATTTGAGAGAGGAATCGGCATAAGCAGACCATTTTAGTAACAGTTGTCATTATTTACTGAGCTAGTGGTTACAAGTCAGGTCGCCAAACTCAAGGTCAGCAGTTCCGCAGGAGAAAGATGAGGCTTTCTGTTCTCATAAAGATTTCCAGTCTCAGAAACCCTATACAGGGTCACTATGAGTCAGAACTGTCTCCACGGCATACCACTACCATGGTGCAAGTTCGATTTGAATCAAGAGGTCTGTGCTTCAAATGCAACAGCTGCTCTTTCAAAACCCTAAACAGGATTGCTATGAGTCGGAACTGACTGGAAGACACTTAACAACAATTATTTGGTAGGTTGTATTCTAAAGAATGCCTTAGGTTTATTATTACTTTTAATTCTTATAATAAAGTTGAGTCTTATAATTATTAGTCCCATTTCATCTGTAATAAAATTGAAATTCAGAAGGATTAAGTGATTTGTCTAAGGATGTGTAATAATGATAGAAGTAGGATTTAAAGCAGTAAATTTAACTCCATGAACATGATTTTTCCCTATTAGATCAAATGGATTTATAAATTACAAAGAAATAAGAGTTGTTGCTGGGAAGTGCCATCAAGTCAATTCTGACCCATAGCTATCCTATATAGGGTTTCCAAGGAGCAGCTGGTGAGCTTGAACCACCAACCTTGCAGTTCAAACGGCTTTGCAGTCTGGCACATTAACCCACAGCGCCAGACTGCACTACAATAGGCTAGCAGTTCTGTTTTACTACATATCAATAATTACAATAAAGGAATAGCCACCATTTCAAATCAATTGAATAAATACTTCCTTACTGGTTTTCATTTCATAGCGAATCTAACTTTTTCAATTATAAATAACAGGCACTATCTTCATATCTCCCTATCATTTTGTACTCAGATTCTGGACTGCATGTCCTATGTTGTTACAGGCTATGTAAGAAGTACACAAGAAAATTTTATCATTAT
Source organism: Chrysochloris asiatica (assembly GCF_000296735.1). Lineage (NCBI taxonomy): Eukaryota > Metazoa > Chordata > Mammalia > Afrosoricida > Chrysochloridae > Chrysochloris > Chrysochloris asiatica. The sequence goes on from NW_006408736.1 coordinate 1,515,760, forward strand.
ATAATTCCCCATGAATTAAGGACTATTTATTTTTCCTCCTTTGAACTTTGACACAAAAAGCATATTTGATTTAACAAATATAATCTAGCTGCTGGGAAGATAATAAGATGTCTGTTACACTTCTTAAGATTAGTTATGTAATTTTCTTATGTTGTATAATATGTGGCAAAATTACACAAATGGCAAGTTTAGTGCTATCTGATATAGTTGAACTTATGCTTGGATAAGTAACAGTTTATTTCATCCTTGGAACTTTATAAAGGCAATCTCTATCATAGCAACAAAAAATGCTACTTCTCAGAGAAGTTTCACTACTTTCATACTATTAAAAAAAAAGTAAGGAAAGAAAAAACATTGCCATTGAGTTATAGAGTAGAAACTGAGCCCCGTGGTATTTTTTTTATTATAAAGTTTATAGAATTAGATTTATCAAATCTTTCTTCTGTGGCACATAAGGGTGGGTTTGAACCACCAAACTTTAGGTTAGTGCTGTTGTTGTTAGGTGCCAGTGAGTCAGTTTCGACTCACAGGATGAAACACTGTCCTGTCCTGTGCCTTAGTCACATTTCTTGTTATGCTTGAGCACATTGCTGCAGTCACTCTGTCAATCCATGCTGTTGGGAGTCTTCCTCTTTATAGAGGACCCTTTACTTTTCTACACATGATATCCTTTTCCAGGGATAAGTCCCTCCTGATAACATGTTGAATACATGAGAAATGAAGTCTAGCCATCCTGGATTCTAAGGAGCATAGCTGTACTAATTTCAAGACAGAGTTGTTTATTCTCCTGACATTCTGTGATACTTTTACTATTCTTTTCCAGCAACATAATATATAAATGCATCAAAATTTTATGGTCTTCTTATTCATTTTCCAATTTTCATAAGCATATGAGGTGATTGAACATACCATGGCTTAGGTCAGGTGTGCGTTAATTCTCAAATTATTCTCTTTAACATAATAAAGAGGTCTTTTACAGCAGATTGACCTAATGTAATACAACATTGGATTTTGTTACTGCTGCTTCCATGGGCATTGATAGTGGAGCCAAGCAAAACAATGTCTTTGACAACAACTTTTCTCTGTTTATCATGTTATTTATTGTGTAAGTTATGAGGATTTTCATTTTCTTTACATTGAGTTGCTATCCACACAAAAGGCTATAGGCTTTGATTGTCAACAGTCAAAGTCCTCTTTGCTTTTGGCTAGAACAGTTCTTCCATCTGCATATCAAGGTTGTTAATGAGTCTTTCTCCAATTCTGATGCCACATTCTTCTTCATATAATCCAGTTTCTCATTCTATTTGCTCAGCATACAGACTGAATAAATGATGAACGAATGCAACCCTAGAACACACTTTTCCTGGTTTTAAACAATTCAGTATTCCCTTGTTCTAACAACTTAGATAAAAACAACTTCCTCTTAGTCTATGTATAAATTTCTCATGAGCATAATTAAGTATTTTGGAATACCCATTCTTTGCGATGCTATCCATAGCTTGTCAAAATCCACACATTTTAAAGCCTTTGCTTAGTCAATAAGCACAGCATCTTTCCTGGTGTGGCACTGTAGGATCAACACTGGAACTACAAACCTCAAGGTCGGCTGTTCAAACCCACCAGCTGCTCCTCGAAAACCCTATACAGGGTCTATATAAGTCAGAACCAGCATTTCATAACAACATTGATAAACATCTCCCTGGTATTCTCTGCTTTTAGCCAAGATCCATCCAGTGTCAGGTATGATATCCCTCATTCCATGTCCTCTTTTGAATCTGGCTTGAATTTCTGGCAGCTCCTTATTGATTCAGTGCTGCGACTATTTTTCAATTATCTTTAGCAAATTTTTATTTACATGTGATAGTAATCATGTTGCTTGATGGCTTGATGACTTTTGTGTTCCACTGGGTCACTTCTTGTAATAGTTAGGGTTTTCTGTCAACTAGAGTGGGCTAGGATATTTAGGGGTTTAACAATTGAGATGTGCTTATTCCCTTGGTGATGAAACCTAATACAGGCATAGTTAACTCTATGATGATTGGCTATGGGTAGCCAATCAATTAAAAGGATGTTTCCTTGGGGTTGTGACCTGCTCTCTATATAATGGACATGCAGGAAAGACTCTCTCCCTTCCACTGGGAGTGTCTGTGTGTATTTCTCTGGTTTTGCTTCCCTAGAAAACCTGGCCTAAGTCATGTGGTACTATGAGTGGGCTTGTAGAGAAATAAAATCAAAAGAGTGAGTATTATAAATTTGACACTCAAGTATGACTAATTTTCAAGGAATTGGTCTTGGGCTGATTTTAAGTTTGATCCTCTTTTCCCCTTATGTTGTCAGAGGAAGTGAGACATGGTCCCCAGTTGGTTTAAGCTGTTGGCATCAGAGTGGGAGTGGAATTCATTGCAATAACTCCAAACTCATGAAAGCATGAAGTATGACACTGTAGGATAAGACAAGCACTCGACTGCAAGCTTGCTTTGAACTGTAAGGTCAGCAGTTCAAACTGAGGAGCTGCTCCTTGGAAACTCTATATAGGGACACTAAGGATCGGAACTGACACAATGGCACTTAACAACAACCACAATGACTGAAAGGAATGTAGGGGGTAAAATGCTTCAGTGAAAGTGAGAGCTACAGCTTTTGGAGTTACCTGGAACTGATGACACTTGGGCAAGGACCTACTGGAATCCAGCCTCCCAGAGACCCAAGACCTTATGCATATGAATGGGGTTAGTCCAAGGTAGAAGCAATGATTGAACTTGAGTGTTTTAAAGGTTTATGTGTTTGACTGCCCTATGTATATTGGTGTCTTCTTATTGTAAAATACATCTATGTGTGTGATAGAAATGAATATTTAGTGTGATGAGTGGATCACTTAAAATGTTTTTAGTACAGTTACTATATATTCTTTCCATCTTCTTTTGATGCTTTCTGCATCTTTCAATATATTGCTCATGAAGTACTTTAATATTGCAAAGCAAGGCTTGAATTTTTTTTTTATCCCCTCAGTATTTTTCAGCTTGAGAAATACTGAGTATGTTCTTCCATTTTGATTGTTGAGAAGACTGTCTTCTTGAACTGCCCTTTAAAATTTTCTGTTCAGCTCTGATGTCCTCGATTCTTCTTCTTGCGTTAGCTTTTCTACACTGAAGAGCAAGTTTCAGAGTCTCTTCTGACATCATTTGGTCTTTTCTTTTTGATGTCCTTTTGCTTTCTTCCTGTATATTCTTGATGTTATCGAACAGTTCTTTTGTTCTTCAGTCATTGCAATACCATTAATGTTTAATACTTCTTATTTATTCTTGAGATAGTTTCCAAATTCCCATGAGATGTACTCAAATTCATTTTTTGACTCTCATAGATTTGTTTTGATTTCCTTCAACTTCTTCCTGAATGAAAAACTCTTGATTTTAATCACTTACGTTTTGCTAGAACCATAAACATAGAAACTCTGGTAGTATGGTGGGTTAAAAGTTAGGCTGCTAAACGCAAAGTTGTTGTTGTTGTTGTTAGGTGACATTGAGTCGGTACTGACCCAGAGCGACCTTATGCACAGCACAATGAAATAATGTCCAATCCTGGGCCAACCTCACTACTGTTGCCACGCTTGAGTCCATCAATGCTGCCACTTGGCCAATCCATCTCGTTGGGGGTCTTCCTCTACCCTCCACCTTACCAAACATGATATCCTTTTCCAGCGACTGGTCCCTCCTGACAATATGTTTAAAGTATGAGATACGAAGTTTGGCCATCTTGGCCTCTAAGGAACACTCTGGCTGCACTTCTTCCAAAATGGATCTATGGGTTCTTTTGGCAGCCCATGGCACTTGGAAGATTCGCGAGGTTCGCAGCTTGAGTTTACCAGCTGTCCAACCTACCAAGCTCTGCACATGTGAAAGAAGTGGCTGTCTGCTTCCATAAAAAGTACGGCCTTGGATCCTTGTGGAGCAGTTCTACTCTGTTCACAGGGCTGTAATGAGGAGGAATCAAGTCAAGTATATAGTAATGAATTTATAGAAACAGACACAGATAGAACATTTGAAGACTATAAGCAAAACTGTGATCATTCTCTTTCAAGCTACAGTTGAAATATAGGCAAACTGCATAAAAATGAAGTTTCAGTAAATTATTTCTAATTGATTTTTATTTTTCCAGTTTGATGATTTTTTTCTTATTAGGTATATTAAAGTGTAAGGGGGCTCTGTCTAACACAAAACATTGTTGGGTATTTTTATGAAGCGATGGAGACAAGTATTAAAAGTACCATGGACTACCAGAAGAACAAACAAATCTATCTTTGAAGAAGTAAAACTAGAATGCTCCTTAGAAGCCAGGATGGCCAAACTTTGTCTCTCATACTTTAGACATGTTATCAGTATGGACCAGTCCTTGGAGGAGGACATCATGCTTGGAAAAGTGGAGCATCAGTGAAAAAGAGGAAGTCCCCTAATGAGGTGGACTGGCGCAGTGGCAGACCCCCGGTGAGATGGATTGGCACCTTGGCAGCAGCAATAGACTTAAGTGTAGCAACAATTGTGAGGACAGTGCACAACAGTGTTCCGTTCTGTTGCGTATAGGGTGGCTATGAGTCAGAACCAACTTGATAGCACTCAACAACAACAATGGAGATAAATTATAACCTTGACATTGTACCTATTCTTTTGGATTTTTCCTGTTATAATTAAAAGCCTTAGAAGACATTTGTGCATTTCTATGACTTCATTTCATGTCATTACTATCACATACTATTAAGGGCCAAGATATAAAGAAGTATATAACCCATAAACATTCAAGTAGTCACTTAATGAATGAATAGATTATTCTTAGTTACAATATGCATTCCTGATTCCTGAATTAAAATAAATAGATCCTTCAGTGTGTTATATATACAACTCTGCATGAATTTTGTTTTGTTTTCATAATTAAAAGTAAGTTCTCTGTACAATCCCTGGCAGTTTGCCCTCTTAGAAAACATAAACCTATTTCCTTCCTTATATTCACAAGGGGATATTAATAGAGTATATCTCAAAAGGAATAATTTACTTCTACAAACAGTTAACTTTTTCACGTCACTGGGATTTCATGAGTAACCATCAAAGAGCAGCTTGATTATTAGTACCTAAGAAGTCCTCGTGTGCACTGTAGAATATGCACTGGACTGCTAGCTTCAAGGTCAAAAGTTCCAGCCTATCAGCAGCTACTTGGGATCTGTATACAGGGTTGCCGTGAGTTGGAACCAACTCGAGGGTACTTAGCAACAACAAGTAAATAGAATGAATTGGTAACTCAGTACACTGAAGTTAGATACTACTTGAATTAATAATTTCAATATAATTCGCCCTTTTCTTGTGAAAATCCCTTAATTTGCTATAGTGCAAAGAGAAAAAAAGGTAATTACTGGTATTTATTACTAATAACAATGACTAAAAACCATATGCACATTCAATATGGTATTCTAATTTTTAGCTGTTATAATATTTATTTTAAAGTATGTATTTTTAAATTTGTAAGATTTTCTTCATGAGATTACAGTTTTACCTTTTCTAAACTATTGCAGTTGATTATAGTTTCACATCTGAACTACAGTAAAATTTGATATATTTGCCATATTACATTTAAGACATTTTTTTTTTTTAATGTTGTGCAGTATTTATTACTCTGGCGCCACGAGACCACCCTGGCAAGACTGTAATCCCTGTTCAGCGGTATGCTTAGGATCACTATGTGTTGCTACATGGGACTTGCCCCTTGAGCATATTTTATTTAAATCTGATTGCAAGATGTTTCCTTTTCTTTCTCCATACATCATTGATAACATCTAATTCTTTGTCAGCTGCTCCAGGAAATCTCATCAAAGCTGACAGCTTCAGAAAACTGGATTTTCCCAGTGAGACATCTCCAACTAGAATATAGTTTTAATTTTGCCAAGTTGAAATAGATAATACCAGATTATTTTAATTGCATGCAAGACATCTGGGAGAATTTTGCTATAGTCTAGAGAATAATATGCCATTGTGAAATGTTTGCCTTATTGCAGACAACACAAGGTCTAGGATATTATGGTACATGTTTCCTAATTTTATTGAAACTCCTTTTTACTGAATTAAGACAGGAACACAATGATAGAGACTCTCCCACGTAACTCAAAGGTATTTTAAGATTCAGGGCAAATAACACAAAATATAGTAACAAATTACTGCTGTTAGAAATGAATCCCGATGTCACGTAAAAGACATTCAGTGAGACTAAATTGCCTTGGCAAAGCAAAATTTACTCCTGCAAGAGGGTGTGTGTGCATAGCCGTACATACAGGAATAGGCCAGTGAGCACACCGAGTGGCCAGTCCACTCAGGTTTTTAATCCCTGACGCAAGCCTCAAGGCTGTGTCTCACCCTATTGGTTAGGGTTTTGACTGAACAATCTTTTCCCTTACCCGGTTGGCTAGTTCAAATTTTTAAGGCGCGCATTCCTACTTTAGGAAAAGAAAACGAAAGTGATCATAAAGTCTTTATTCCTGGAAGTAGTTAAAAGAAAAAGAGAGGGATCATACATTTTTACCCCAGAAAGTAGTTAAAAGAAATAGAGGGCAATCATAATTTTTTCCCCCACACTGCTGTATTCTGAGACAATGAAATAATTTATTAGGGTTACAGAAAAGAAAATTTGGGGCAAAGGACCAACATTTGCCCTATGTAACGTGACCTTCTGTCCTTGACAAGAGAAAATAAACTTGGAGTGATTAAAATGCTCTGTTCTGGCACTTGCTGGGGCTAGTTAGACCAAAAAAATCTCACCAGCAGTTATAAAATTACCCATTAAGCAAGGTAAACAATGGATTCACATGTGTTTACTTACTAATCTGTAATGAACAGTTTCTCATTTTTTTTCACCATAAAAAATATTCTGCTTCGAGCTTTGGCAAAATTTAAGGAAATAGCTTTAAATCTCAGCATAACAATGCTATATAGTATATAATTAGGAAAATAAATGATATCCATTAAGATATATGAAGAAGCTTCAAAAAGTACATGGAAAAAGTCCATTATCTTTTAATTCCATTTGCCATGAACTTTTTGAAACCCTATCGTATTTAGAATTCAAGGAAATCTATATTTCTTCTATCTCATGTGATCTAAATGAAAAGTTTTTCAATATTAGCATAGACGATATTGCTGTGATCATTTAAAAAGTATTTAAGTTGTCTAATTTATTCAGTTGGTATATTACAATTAATTATTGGAATATGTAAATTAGATGGAAGGAAGACAGCTATCTGGCAAACCAATTGGAAGAGATCCATATTTGTGTCCATTCCAAAGAAAGGTGACCCAACAGAATGCAGAAATTATCGAACAATATCATTACTATCACATGTAATCAAATTTTGCTGAAGATAACTTAAAAATGATTGCTACAGTACACCAGATGGAGCTTCCAAAAATTCAAATCACATTCAGAAGAGGAGGTAGAACTAGGGATATTATTGCTAGCATCAGATGAATCTTAGCTGAAAGTAGACAACACCAGAAAGAAGCTTACTTGTGCTTTACTGACTATGCAAAGACACTCTACTAAGTGGATAACATTGTGAAGAATATATACTCCAGAACACTTAATTGTGCTCATGAGGAACCTGTACATAAACCAAGCACAATCCTTTAAACAGAACAAGGGGAGATTGAAGGGTTTAAAATCAGGACAGTTATGTACCAGAGTTGTATCTTTTTACAACTCATTCAATCTTTAGGCTGAGCAAATAACCTTACAAACTGGATTATATGAAGAGCATGGTGTAAGGACTAATAGAAGATCCATTAGCAACCTGCAATATTCTGATAACAAAACCTTGCTTGCTGAAAGCTAAGATGAATTAAAATTCTTACTGATGAATATTAAAGACTACAGCCTTCAGTATGTAAAGCAAACCAATAAATATGGACCAAAAATAGCATTATGATAAGTGGAGACAAGACTGAAGTTGCCTGGGATTTCGTTTTGTTTGAGTCTACAGTCATTGCTCAGGGAAGAAGCAGTTAAGAAATCAAATGGCATAGTGTACTGGGCAAATCTGCTCCAAAAGACCTCTTTAAAGTGTTAAAATGTAAAGATATCACTTTTAAAACTAAGGTGTGCCTGACCCAAGTTATGGTATTTTCAGTTGCCTCAGATGCAAAGTTGGACAATGATTAAAAAAGACCATAGAAGAATCAATGCATTTAATTTATGGTGTTGCTAAGAAATACTGAAAATATCATGACTTCCAGAAGAGCAAACAAATCTGTTTTTAATGAAGTAAAGCCAGAATATCCTTTATAAATGAGGGTGGCAAGACTTTCCCTTATATTTTGGGCTTGTTGTCAAGAGGGACCAGTCCCTGAAGAAGGACATAATACTTGAAAAAATGGAGGATCAGCAAAAAAGAGGAAGACACCTGAGAGATGGATTGTCACAGTGGCAGTTACAATGAGTCCAAACATAGAAACAATGAGGTACAATGAGTCCAAACAGAAATTATGAGGATGTTAATAGGACAGGGCAGTGTTTCGTTCTGTCATGCATAGGGATTCTATGAGTCAAAACTGATTCTACAACACCTAACAACAATAACATAAATTAAATGAATTTTCCATCATTAAATACATATCTGAATTTAATTTATATGAGCTGTTTAGTTATTTTTAGTTATGTGAAATATCAGATGTGTTGTGTGTTGTTTCTGTGTTGCTAACTCCTTTAAGAAATATCATTACCTTTTTTCCAAGAAGGAATCTATTATCTACAATGTGATTTTAAAAAAAACAACAACAAACTTTTTATTGTGAACTGAGTGAAGGTTTACACAGCACATTATTTAGTTTTCCATTCAACAACTCACACACTTGGATTTATCTTGATGATTGTTGTCCCCTCAATGTAGCATCACATACCAACTTCTTCCCTTTGTTTCTTGTTTCCATTTCAGCATTTGTAGTTGTTACTTGATTAAGGAGAGCATGTTGAAATAAAGAAATAAGTGAGTGGCTTTTAAAATATCTTTTTAAATACTAACCGTAAACTTTTCACATACAGGTTCTGAAATAGTTAAAAACTAAACATGGAATTAAGCGTGGACTTATGTGTTCCATGTACAATAAGTCTGTAGGGAAAATTGCTTAGTATACCAGTTAGGCATTGCTGTGTAACACCTATCAAGACCAAAGATTAGAACTGCAAAGAAAGCTGGTTTTCCAGAGTTACATCTAGAAGGCATGGCCCAAGCACATTTACATCGAAGAAAAACAAGAACAGAAATTCCACATCTGTATGACAGACCATCCTCCCAAATAAGACAGTAGCAAAAGGTAAGACATACCTGGTCCCTTTTCCTCAGAAGGTAACACATTTCTTTTCTTTTTCTTCAGCATAAGTGAGAATGACTGAATGGAGAACATTCTGCTCCCTTTCTTCCAAAAATGTAGAAATTTGTGTTTTAAAAACTAAGTTAGAAAACAACAAAAATGATTCCCCCAGCAAGAATTATAAATCAAAGATGGATATCGTAATTTTCTTTATTATCCTCTTACAATCAATAGTAAGTTTCATATTTTTATCTTTCTGCATAGTGAGTTTCATTGAAATTAATAATAATAAATTGATACACTAATATAACACAATAGAATAAATCATTAAATATAAGAGTAATTTGTGAAGTGCTGTCAAGTTACTTCCCACTCATATTGACCCTGTATAGGGTTTCTGAGTAGAAGCTAGTAGGTTTGAACCACCAACCTTGCAGTTCAAACTGACCTTGCGGTCTAGTGTATTATCCCACAGCTCAGGAGCTTATGATGACTGTGTTCGCAGACCCCAAAGGGGTAATCTTGTTAGATTTTTTTTGAAGAACACAAGACAATCATGAGGTCTTATTAGGAAGAAGTTTTAAGAAAATTGAAAATTACATTGATGAGAGAAAGGGAAAGTTTTGCCAAGGGATGTTTTTTTCTGTCATGTTATTGCGCCTGCACATTCTTTGAGAGTAACAAAGATGGTCTTACACAGATTTCATTAAGGACAGTTACACCATTAGGGACACTTACGCTATGGCCCTGATCTTACCACTCAGACTTCTTTTTGTTTCCAGACCTCAAAGAACATTAAAAATAGCATGATTTTGAGTACTTCAAAGATCCCCAAACTGCCGTTTTTGATGTGGTGTAAATCTGAGAGTGAAGCATTTTGTGAGGATAGGTTGAAGCAATCGAAATACCACCTTCAGAAGTACATTGTTTATGTTGTTAAGTGCTGTCGAGTCAATTCCGACCCATAGCGACCCTGTATAGGGTTTCCAAGGAGCAGGTGGTGAGCTTGAACCGCTGATCTTGCAGTTCAAATGGCTTTGCAGTCTGGTGCATTAACCCACATTGCCACACCAGGACTCCTCAGAAGTACATAGGTTATATTAAAAAAACATAGTTTCATATTTTAACATTTTTAGTTTATAAAGTTTTCTATGAAATGATAGAACACTTCTTAAAGTGTTGAAGAGCAAAGATGTCACCTTGAGGACTAAGGTGCTCCTGACCCATGCCATGGTATTTTCAATAACCTAATATGGCTACAAAAGCTGGACAGTGAATAAGGAAGCTTGTAGAAGAATTGATGCCTTTGAATTGTGGTGTTGGAGGAGAATACTAAAAGTGCCATGGACTGCCAAAGGACCAATAGATCTGTTTTGGAAGAAGTGCAGCCAGAGTGCTCCTTAGAGGCCAAGATGGCCAAACTGTGTCTCTCATACTTTGGACATATTGTCAGGAGGGAACAGTCGCTGGAGAAGGATGTCATGCTGGGTAAGATGGAGGATCAGAGAAAAAGAGGAAAACCCCCAACGAGATGGGTCAGCCAGGTGGCATCATTGATGGCGTCAAGTGTGGCAGCAGTAGTGAGGTTGGCCCAGGATTGGACATTGTTTCGTTCTACTGTGCATGGGGTTGCTATGAGTTGCTTCCAACTTGATGGCACCTGACAACAACAATGAGATGATAACAATATTTTTGACTTACTCCAATAGAATACAATGTATAATACAACATGCACTTTTTAAAAGCAGTATTTTTATCCCCAGGCTGGCTAATTTGACATTTATTGTTTTGTAAATTGTATTGTTCAAATGAGCACCATTTATTTATTCTAGTATCTGAGAGTGTGGTAGTATGCCGTGGAGTCAATTCTCACTCATAGTGACCCTACATAGGGGTTTCCAGGATGTAAATCTTTACAGGATCAGAAAGCCTCTTCTTTTTCCCATGGAATATATAGTAGTTTCAAACTGCTGACCTTGAGGTTAGCAGTCCAGCCACACTATAAGAGCTTCCTATTCTAATATATAGGAGAATATTTAGTAGAGGAAAAAACGTAAGTCAATTCTTCCAACATCCATTATTTACTTATTACAGATGTGTCGGGGACTTGCCTCGACATAGGGGTTTGGTTCACGAGGAGGAGATACCTGGCAGCGGTAGAGATATACACAGACAGACAGAAGAAGGGGCATAATGAGGCACCCCAAAGCCAGGGTGGATACATCACTGGTGGGCAGGCTTGGGACTATAGGCATCGTGGCCTCTGCAGACAGCAACTCACTGCCCTGCAATCTTTACTGCATGCCCTCCATCTTGTAATGCACTTCAATCTTTACTGCATGCCTTCCAACCCGTAATGCACTGCAATCTTTACTGCATATCTTCCAACCCATAATGCACACCTGGGGAGGCCCGGGCCTCTGTTTTATTTAGAGGAGGAGCTTCACACCAAGCTGGGAGGGACTTAGGCAAGGTACAGCTAACATCAGTACTTTTCCAGACATTCAGGTAACTTTACATCTTACTTCGCTGGTTCGAATCCCAGGCCAGAAACTTGGTTTCTCAGGCTCAATTAACATATCTATAGCCCCTGAGCTCAGTTGGGGGAAGGTGAGAGGTAAGGACAAAAGCTTGGGCGGAGTCCCGCTGTTTCTGCTTCCTGAGCCAGGTTTTCAGGAACTTGGCTGAATAGCTAACACTTGGGAGAGATTCAGGGAGGATGGCTTTTTTGTCTGTAGAACAAAGAACTGTGAAGTAGCTAAGATGTTTTTAGTTAATCCTTTGGAGAAAGGCTTGACTTTGCAACTTTTACAGTCTGGGCTTTTAGGAAAATATCACATTTATCTGTTGATTATCAAGGGCTCCATGTATTAAATTAATACATGTAACTGAATATTAAGATGAAAAACAATTTGCTATTGACTGCCAGTGGCCTCATTTGTTACACTCAGGCCTATAGGGCCTCGAACCTCTGCATGGTCTGCAACACAGATGAAAATGAACCAGAAGATAGGTTGTTAGAAAGAGGAGAAAATAACCGTTTTCTTTGACAAAAAACAGTGACTCTGTAACATTAATTCATCGTGGTAAATCTGTAATCTTCATTCTAGGGAAATTAATTGGTAGCAGTGCTATTTATAGAGTACTGGGTGCTCAGATCCTTGAAGAACATTTCTAAAGGCTCAAATGTCTAGCCTGGAGCAGTTCACATTTTTCCAGCTTTGTGACTTCATCCTCTCACTAGGCATGTGATGAACTGAAAGAGACAGCCCTGCATTTGACAAAATCAGAAGTAAGGTTTTATGAATATTAAAAAAAATAATTTAAACTGTCAATATTCAGAGTCTGCCATAGTTCATATATTTTATGTCTTTACTGACTATATCACCTATGTATATAGCTTATAGCAGATCAACAAAGGGATCATGCTTTATTGCAAAAGGAAACAGACTCATCCATGAAAGCTATAAAGCATCTTCACAATATTTGTTTGATTAAATATTTGTAACCCTTTCTGAAGTCACTGTGTGTATTTACTTGGCAATTATGGCATTTCACATTAGAGAGTAATTTCTTTTTGCAATTTAGTGAACTGGATTAATAAAAAAGCAGAAAAAATGTTTCAACTCTCTAAAACTTTTAAAACTTGCATATTATAACAGGTAACACAAAGAGTTCTAGTGGAACTGTAGGATAAATGTAGGACTGCTAACCACAAGGTGGGCAAATCAAGCTTACTAGCCACTCCACTCAGGAAGAAAGATGAGGCTCTTTGTTCCTGTAAAAATTTACAGTCTTGGAAGCTCCGTATGGGATCACTGTGTGTCAGAATTAACTCAATGGCAGTGGTTGTGTTTTATTAATTGATTTTTGGTTTATTTTAACAGGCGTCATGCTAGCACTACATAAATTAGGGAGATGATGGTGATTCTTTATAGCTGTATAACCTATGCCTCTGACATACCTCTACTGAAAATTTTGCCTATATTCTAAAGATACTGAGTAAACAGTTAGAGTATGTTATCACTGAATGCTGCATTTTGATTCTTTTTGGTAGATAAGAACAATGCTTAAAAACTTCTGTAGCTAATGCTGAAACTTTAAATATGACACATTTCCTTAACTGTAAGTTTCAGTGTCAAGATATTAGTTTGTGGGAGAAAAGCTATTTCCTAAAACAACAAAAAATAAGAATGTATTTGGAAGAAAGAAACAAGCATACAAATCAATGCTTGGTGAAGGGAAAAAAAATGTTTGCCTTATATTCCTTGATATTCTCTAAATAAAGATCCATTTTGTATTTGAACTGCTTATGAATGGAATTTTCACCTTTGCCCATGCTTCTGTATATATATTTTTTTAAAAGCTGGATTGAATTTGATACATTGTTAAAGCAGTCCTGGTGTGGTGTTATAGGGTAAGCACTGGACACTTATTTCAGAGTCTGTCCTGGTACTCTGTCTCTCCTTGTTGTTATAAAGTGCCTTCTAATCAGTTCAGACTCACAATGACCCTGTATAGAGTGAGGAGTGACTGGTGAGTTTCAACTGCTGACCTTACAGTTCAAACTGACCTTAAGGTTCAGTGCTTATGCTATGGAGCCACACCAGGACGCCCTGGCTCTCATTAATCTTAACAAGGACTGAAACTTAAATGGAATAGGTCTCTTGTCATTTCATTTCCATGACTTGTATAATGAGTGAGAATTTGATTAAGGGTGAGAAAGATTTGCTGCAATCTACGTGACTGACAACAGTCACTTTTTGTACCTTCTTTCTCTTGGATATGTTGTTGTTAAGTGGCAAGGAGTCAATTCTGACTCATAGCAACCCTGTACAGGATTTCTGAGGAGCAGTTAGTGCTTAAATAGAGGTCTGCTTAATGATTTCTCTCTTCTTTTCCCTCCCAACCTTAAAAGTTAATGATTAGCATTAGTGAGTCCTCACTAAGCACTAATTATTCCACCTCACTAGCCTTAATTGAACTAATTTGTTAGTAGCATAGTTTATTTCTTCTCACAAGCTTTGTATTTAAAACATCTTCCAGCAAACTCTTTTTAGAAGCAAAACCATATATTTTCTCCTGTGGTTTTTTAAAAGAGAATAATTGTTGATTAAATTAATAATATCATTAAATTTCTATATGTTTCTCAACAATAAAATAAGTTAGTCAGAAGATAATTGTTTTTGTATTCTGTTTTCCCTGATTGAGTTAGTTCTTGTCTGAATTGGGTCATTTCTATGCTTGTTTAGATGTGATTGGTCTTCTCAGGCAGAGGTGGGATAAGCAGGAAGCTAGCAGGAACATGGAGACAAAATAGGTGTAGAAATTTTACAAAATACATACAGAAATTTGTCCCCTGGAAATTTGACCTGAATTGTACAGAAAATCAGTCTATTTTCAGGTAAGCATTTGTATCTGAAAAGTAAGAAATATGATGGCTTTTGGTGTACAAAGAGGCTATACAACTTACGGGGTCCAATTGTCAAAGAAAATCATAAATGATGAAGTAAGAAAGAGCAAAAACTGGCTCAGCTTCAGAGAAAATAGGCCCTAAAGGAGGAAAGTGACAAAAAAAAAAAAAAAAAAAAGAGCCTGACAAGGAAGTTCCAGTGGCTGATGTCCTTGTTGCTGTTCAGTGTCTTGGAGTGAGTTCCAACTCATAGTGACCCTGTATAGGGTTTTTGAGCAGCAGCTGATGAGTTTGAACAGCTGGTCCTGTGGTTCCCAATCCAATGCTGATCCTACAGTGCACACCAGGAGTCCAGTAGCTGATGAGGTCAGACTTATTAGGAATCTCAGGGAACTCATTTCCAAAAGGAGAGGATTGTGCTGAGAACTTTCAGTGTGACTAGGAAGACTACATGCTGGTTTTCCAAAGACAGTGCTAATTTGCAGTCATTCTGCCACCTTTGTTAATAGCCTCTCTTCTCACTTTAAAATGTGATAGTTTGCATAACAAATTATATGCTAACTTTATACATTACCCAAGGGGTATGGAATTGCTTTTCTGTTCAGGGGGAAAAAAAAAAAAAAATATATATATATATATATATATATATAGTTGTTGTTATTAAGTGCCATGGAGTCAATCCTGACCTATAGCGACCCTGTAAAGGGTTTCTGAGGAGCAGGTGAGCTTGAACCACTGACCTTGCAGTTCAAACGGCGTTGCAGTCTGGCACAGTAACCCACAGTACCACACCAGGACTTGTGTATATATTTATATGTGTGTGTGTGTGTTGTTCATAAATGCCATGGAGTCTGTTTGACTTATAACCACCCTGTATAATATTTCTGAGAGCAATCCTGTGTAATATTTCTGAGTAGGGACTGTTGGGTTTAAACCACCATCCTTGTGTGTGAATATCTGTGTGTGTGTGTGTGTGTGTGTGTGTGTGCGTGTGCATACAAACTTACTCCTCACTTGGAGTCCTGGTGTGGTGCTGTAAGATAAGCACTTGACTGTTAATGGCAAGAAGGCAGTGGTTCAAATACATCAGCCACTTCTCAAAAATCCTATACAGTTAGCTATGATTTGGAACTGATTGGATGACACTTAACAACAACAACAAAACATGTGACTTGGAATTCTGGAGTGGCACTGTAGGGTAAGCACTGGACTTATAACCTCAAAATTGGCAGTTGATACCCACCAACCTCTCCTCCGAAACCTTATACAGGATGTCTATGAGTTGGAAGGAACTTGGCAATACTTAACAAAGAGACACAGCTCCCTACTTCTCCACTGTTTCATTATCTAACATTTTGCATTTATGACAGTGGTAAAGTATCTACTGTCCTACTATTTTGCACATTAATTATATATGAAACACTGAGGTATGGGGCAAGAGTGATTCTAATTAGAATGCTTAAGGTTATGTATCAACTTGGCTAGTCTATGTATGATTCTTAGTGATTTGATAGTTATGTAACTATATAATCATTTTCTATTTTTTGTTCTAATGTAGTCATCCTCCATTATTTGCATAACATCTATTTGTGCTTAATGACCTGATCTTTGAAACTTAACCATGTTGATAAGTGAGGGATTGCTGTTATGAAGTGCCATGGAGTCAGTTCTGACTCATAGAGGCCCTGTATAGGGTCTCCAAAGAGTGGCTGGTCAGTTTGAACCACCTGTTTTATGGTTCCAGTTGAACTTTCAGGCCAATGCTTATCCTACAATGCTCGATATCAATATCTTTATCTATGTTGTTATTATTGTAAAGTGTGAGCTAGTCAGTTCCCACTCATAGTGACCTTTATAGAGTCCTCAGTAAATGGCTGATGAGTTTGAACCACTGATCTTGCCATTAGTGGTCCAGTGCTTATCCTACAGTGCCACACCAGGACTCCATGTGATTTTAACTACCTGATGAGTCTGACTCTAATAATATTGTTTAACCTCCTGAAGATCAAGGAAGAATGTATTAAGTATATTCCATTATGGTTTTACTATTTATTCTAAGACTTTGCTTTCAATATTATGTTAATTTTAAAGTATACTATGACTTCATATATTACTACAAATTCGATGTCTTCCCAGATATTATTATAAATTATGCCACCATTCCAGTTTTCCTTCCAGTAATATATGAGAGGCCTCCAAAAAGTCCATGGAAAAATTCTATTATCTTTAAATTCCATTTTGCCATGAATTGTTTGAAGCCTTGTCATATAAGCAACCACTTCTCACTTAACTGCTATAATTTGGTTCCAAAGACCATGCCATTATGAGAAATACAGCATTATTTGAAAATAGAGGATGATTACAAGAGATCACAAAACAGAGGATGACTGCATCATTAAATTTCATCATTATGTTAATGTCTCATTCCATCAGTATATATTTGCTAAGGCCCAGCCAAGTTGACCCCAACCCACTCCCATTGAGTCAGTTCTGACTCATAGTAACTCTGTATCAGGTTTCTCCATCACTCCTCTATCAGTTTGTCAGACTGAGGTGGCTTGTGTGGTGCAGTGATTCTGGAAGCTATGCCACCAGTATTTTAAATACCAGCTGAGTCAACCATGGTGGTGGATAGGTTTCAGATGAGCTTCCAGATGAAGACAGACTAGGAAGAAGGAGAGACAGACTACTTTAGAATATTTAGTCACTGAAAACCTAATGGATAACAGTGGAACACTGACAGAGTGTTCCAGAATATTGAATATTTAAACATGATACAGAGCACCAGAATATTGTCAGTATAGTGCCTAGAAGATGAGCTCCCTCAAAATACGACTAGGGAAGAGCTGCCTCCTCAAACTAGAATTGACAATGATAACATGAATAGGACACTACTCAAACTGGAGAGAAACATCTATAAGCATTCATTAATAATCGAAACATAGAATACACAAAATATGAATCTAGGAAAATTGGAAATTGTCATAAATGAAATGGAATGCATAAGCATCATTATCCAAGGCATTATTGAGCTAAGATGGACTGATATTGGTCATTTTGAATCTGACCATCTTATGGTTTACTATGCCAAGTATGACAAATTGAAGAGGACTGGCATTACATTCATCATCAAAATAACATATCAAGGTCAGCCATGCAGTACAATGTTGTCTATGATGGAATAATATTTATACACCTACAAGGAAGATCAGTTAATAACACTGTTATTCAAATTTATGCACTAATCACTAAAGCCAGTGAGGATGAAATAGAAGAATTCTACCAACTTCTTTATCTCAAATTCATCAAACATACAATCAAGACATATTGAGAATTACTGGTGATTGGAATGCAAAGGTTGAAAATGAAGAGGAAGGGTCGCTAGTGGGAAAATATGGCCTTCACGTTAGAAACGATGCTGGAAATGACATGATAGAATTTCGCAAGACGAATTGCAAATTGCAATTGCAAATTCATTGCAAATACCTTTTCTAAACAACATAAAAGATGACAACCACCACCATGAGACACATGGACCTCACAACATGGAATACACAAAAATCAAATTGACTACGTCTGTGGAAAGAGACAGAGGAAAAGCTCCATATCACCAGACAAAACAAGGTCAGGGGCAGACTGTGGGACAGACCATCAATTGCTCATATGCAAATTCAGACTGAAGCTGAAGAAAGTTTTCAAAAGTCCATGGGAACCAAAATATGATCTTGAACATATCCTACCTGTATTTAGAGATCATCTCCAGGACATATTTGATTTGACCAGAAGAGTTATGGGATGGCATCATGATCATATTATAACAAAGGTCATTAAGAAGACAAGAAAGAAGGAAAAGATCAAAATGGATGTCAGAAGAAACTCTGACATTTGCTCTCCAGCATCCAGATGCTAAAGAAACGAAAGGAATGAGGAGGTAAGAACTGAACAGAAAATTTCAAAGGTCATCTCAAGAAGACATAGACAAACATTATAACAAAATGTACAAAGACCTGAATTTAGAAAACAAAAGGTAAGAACACAGTCAACATTTCTCAATCTGAGAGAACTGAATAAAAAATTCAAGCCTCGATTTGCAATATGGAAGGAGTCTATATGCAAAATATTGAATGGTGCGGAAAGAATCTAAAGAAGATGGACAGACTACACAGTCACTGTACCATAAAGCAATGGTTGATGTTCAATCATTTCAGAGTAAGCATAAAATCAACAAGTCCAAGGTACATTGAAGGCTTTGGAAAAGAACAAGTCTCCTGGAATTGATGGCATACAAATTGAAATCTTTCAACAAAGTGATGTGGCACTGGAGCACTCACTCATCTATGCTAAGAAATTTGAAAGACAGCTATCTAGTCAACTGACTGGAAGAAATTCATATTTGTGCCTATTCCAAAGAGAAGTGACACATCATAATGCAGAAATCATCAGACAGTATCATTAATATCTGATGCACGTAAAACTTTGCTAGATATAATCCAAAATTGGCTGCAAACGTGCATTAACAGAGAACTGCCCAAGGTTCAAGCCAAATTCAGATGAGGATTTGGAATGAGAGTTATAATTGCTGACATCACATGGATTTTTGACTGAAAGCAGGGAATACCAGGAAGATGTTTACCTGTGCTTTATTAACTGTGCAAAGGCTTTATACTGTGTGGATCATGACAAGCTGTGGGCAACATTGCAGAGAATGAGTATTCCAGAATCATTATTGTGCTCATGAGGAACCTGTACCTTCAGCAAGAGGTACATGTTGCAATAGAAAAAGGGAACACTGGGTGGCTTAAAATTAGGAAAGGTGTGTGCCAGGGTTGTATTCTTTCACTATACTTATAAAATCTGTATGCTGAGCAATCTATCTGAGGAGCTGGATTATTTGAAGAAAAATGTGGCATCAGGATTGGAGATGCAGATGATACAACCTAGTTTGCTGAAAGTGAAAAGAACATAAAATACTTGTTGATGAAGATCAAAGACAACAGCCTTCAGAATAGCTTGCACTTCAATATAAATAAAACAAAAATCTCACTAGTGGACCAATAAACACCATCCATATAAATGGGCAAAAGCTTGTAATTGTCAGTGAATTTATTTTAGAAGTAGCAGTCAAGAAATTAAATGGCATATTTTGTTAGGCAAATCTGCTGCACAAGACCTTTTTAAATTTTTAACTGCAAAGATGTTGTTTTGAAGACTAAGGTGAACCTGACCCAAGCTACGGTATTTTCAGTAGCCTCGTATGCGTGAAAAGTGGAGAGTGAATAAGGAAGCCCATAGAAGAATTGATGCATTTGAGTTATGGCATTGGAGGAGATTATTAAAAATACTACAGAATGCCAAAGAACAAACAGATCTGTGTTGGAAAAAGTATAGCCAGAATGGTCATTGGAAACCAGGATGACCAGACTTTGTTTCTCATAATTTGGACATATTGGCAGCAGGGATCAGTGCCTGGAGAAGAATATCATGTTTGACAAAGTGGATGTCTGTAGGAAAAAGAGTAAGACCCCAACTGAGATGGATTGGCACAGTGGCAGCAGCAATGGGCTCAAACTTAGCAGCAGTTGTGAGGCTGGCACATGATCGGGCAGTGTTTCCTTCTGTTGTGTTTAGGATTGCCATGAGTCGGTATTGATGTGATGGCACCTAACAACAACAACTCAGAGTTTCTGAGAGTGTAAATCTTTACTGGAGCAGAAAACCTCGTATCTCTACCAAGGAGCAACTGTTTGATTTTAACTGTTCATCTTGTACTTGGCAGTCCAGTGCCTAACCTAGAGCAGCTCTGGTGGACCTCTTCTCCTTTATATATATCCCATCACATTTATTACCTTCTCTGGTGGCATAGTGGTTATGAGTTGGCCTGCTTACCTCAAGATCAGCCGTTTGAAACTACCAGCTGAGCAGGAGAAAGATGAAGTTTCTGCTCCCATGAAGCTTTACAGTCTCGGGTACCTTATGTAGGGTCACTATGAGTCAGAACAGACTCCCTGACACATAACCAACCAACCAATCTATAGTATTAAGGAGCTCTGGTAGCATTGTGGGTTTGGTGTTAGGCTCTAACTTGAAGGTCAGTGATTCAAATCCACCAGCCTCCCCTGAGGAGAAAGATGAGATTGTCTGATTGATTAAAGTTTTACAGTTTTGGAAACCTTATATAAGGTCACTATGAGTTGGAATCAACTCAATAACAGCGGATTTGGGGGTTAAATATATGTTACTATATACCTATTCATATGTCCATGTTTGGCACTGTAGGATAAGCACTGGTTTGCTAACTGCAAGGTTGATGGTTCAAACCTATGGATCACTTCTTGGAACCCCTATACAGAGTCTCTATGATTCGAAATCAACTTGATGGCACTAACAACAAAAACAATATATGTCTACCGTTAATGTCTGCACAGCTCAGTTAACACATGTTTAGGGAGCTGAGATACATGACTGTTTACTGATATACCTCTCATGCGTCTAGGTAACTGGTTAGCTAACTTTTTCTGTGAAAGTTCAGATAGTCATGGTTTAGGCCTTGTGGACATTAAAATATCTGTTTCAGCTATTCACCTCAGCTATTAAGATCCCAAAGCAGCTATAGACAATTTGTAAATGAATGATCGTGACTTTGTACCAATAACAGGTTGAGAACTAGATTTGGCCCAAAAGGTATAGTTCTATACAATGCCTGACACATATTAGGCTTCTAATAACATTTGTTAAGTGAATGAAATATATATGTTTCAATAACCTATATTTTAAATGTGAGTATCTTTTAAATCTACTATCTTTTCTTTCACCCTAATACTAATAGTCTTTTAAAATGTTTATTTATCAATTACAATATTTATTGTTGCCTGATTGCCTCTGTTAATCCAAGCAGTCCCCCATCCCACTAAAATGGCAGTGTATTCTTGTAAATGACAGAATAATTATCGACAGCAGGGTTAATAAAGTAATAAAAAACTATAAAATGCTATGCTTTAGAAACTAGGACAAAGGGCAGCAAAATCCTAAATGCATATGCTGTGGGAGAAAGCACTAGACCACAAGGTCAGTTTGAACCACAAGATTGGTGGTTCAAACTCACTAACTGATACTTGAAAACCCTTCACAGGGTTGTTATCAATCGGAACGTACTGAATGGCACTTTATAGCAACAACAATATTTGTTAATGTAATTTAAATTTAATTTTCAAACAAAGCATTTCTTCAATATTTTAAGAGGTTGTGCAATGTTGTAATTAATTTATCTGGAATAAAGGTTTTTCTAATTCTTGAGTTTGATGTAAACTTGAAAAGGTGGCAATGGATTTGCAAACATGTATTAGTTTCCTAGGGTTGCCATAACAAACTATCACAACTGAGAGAATTAGAGATAGAACTCAAATGTAATGTCGCACAGTTATGGAACCTAGTAGTCCAAATTCAGAAGGTCCACAGGGACTCAAATATTAAGTCAGTTTTACAGAAATAATAGCTAGGAACTAACTGTAGAAATGGCACTGAGATGTACATAGCAGGTGTGGCTCTGTAAGATCATCACTGACTGCCAACCATAGTTCAAATACAACAGCTGCTCCTCAGAAAACCTATATAGGGTCTCTCTGAGACAAACCAGTTGTTGTTGTTGTTATGTGCCGTGGAGTCGGTTCCTATCCATAACGACCCTGTACAGGGTTTCCTAGGCTGTAAATCTTTACGGGAGCAGAAAGCCTCATCTTTCTCCCGTGGAACAGCTGGTTGTTTCGAACTTCTGACCTTGCGGTTCGCAGCCCGATTCGTAACCACTATGCTACCAGAGCTTCCTTGAGACAAACCAGTAGTAAAACAAAATAAAATTAAGGAGCTCTGGTAGTGTAGTGGTTATGAATCGGGCTGCTAACCTCAAGGTCAGCAGTTTGAAACTACCAGCTGTTCCGTGGGATAAAGATGTAGCTTTCTGCTCCCATGAAGATTTACAGCTTCGGAAACCAGGAAACCCTGTGCAGGGTCACTATGAGTTGGAACCGACTCCATAGTACTTAACAACAACAACAATTCTTCTAGACCACTCACCTTTTAAATGTACTAGAATATTTAAATTGATTTTGATTTACTTACAAGTCATTTTGTTTGCTTATAATTAACTATCAATGGAAGATGTCATGGTGGCCAATTAGAGTAGTGGTACCAATGGGGCTGCGAACCTCAAGGTCAGCAGTTCGAAACTACCAGTTGTTTCGCGGGAGAAGGATGAGGCTTTCTGCTTCCGTAAAGATTTACAGCCTCGGAAACCCTATGCAGGGTAGCTGTATATTGGAACTGACTCGTCAGCACACTATCACCACTGCCAATTAGTATATTGGGAGAGCTGTGACTCTATAGAGTAAGCATTGGATTGTAAAGTATAAAGTCAGTGGTTTGAGTCCACAAGCCACTCTGAAGGAGAAAGACGGGGATTTGTGCTCCTTCAAAGGGTCACTTTCATTTGAAACCAACTCCACAGCACTTAGCAACAACAACAGCAGAGGGCTTTGGAAACTTCATGGAAAATGAAATTAAAAAATCATGGAAAATTTCCATGAATTTTTTGAAGCCCCCTTGTATTTTACCCCAAATAGTTTCTAATTTCTGCCCCAAATAGGGAACACAGAATAGAATTTAAATTCTCATTAATGATGAAAACCTGGGCCTCTTTTTCTTTCTTTCTTTTTTTGCCAGTCATTGTACTAATTGTATTTACCGGGCACTGCTTAATGTACACGCAAGTTTGTCTAGTCCATTAAATACTCACGCTTTTACCATTGAGCCAAGTCATTCTCAGGTAAATCAATGTACTTGTACTGCATGGTTTGACTTCTTAGAGATCTCACTCTCTCTTTTTCCCTTATTTAAAAATTTACATGCAACATTTTCCCACATCAAGAGGTAGTCTAAGGAAAAAATACATGATATTTGCATTTGGTGCTTATTTTAAAGATAATCACTAGGATGCTATGGAATTAAAAATATGCTTCTGAACAGCTAAATTGCCTTTTTATGTTGAGGCATTTGGAACTTTAAAAAATATTTTTGAGTGCTAGTGTGGTTCCACAGGATAAGCACTCAACCTCAAGGTTGGTTTTACCTGTGAGATTGGTCGTTCAAACTTACCAGCTGCTCCCCAGAAACCCAATACAGGAGATCTATGAGTCGGAACTGACTCAACGGCACTTAACAATGACAACAACATACAGCATGTCATTCTGTGCACTAATTGTATTCTTCACTTCTTGATCTACCTAACCATGAGTTTCTTTCCCCAAGACTTTCAAATATCTATTTCCTATTTTAACACACACATGTGT
>NW_006408736.1:1539951-1549232 GCF_000296735.1 Chrysochloris asiatica
TGTATATATATATATGTAAGGAGCTCTGGTAGCGTAGTGGTTATGAATCGGGCTGTGAACCGCAAGGTCAGCAGTTCGAAACTACCAGTGGTTCCGCGGGAGAAAGATGAGGCATTCTGCTCCCTTAAAGATTTACAGCCTCGGAAACCCTGTGCAGGGTCGCTGTGAGTCGGAACCGACTCCACAGCATTTAACAACAACAACATATATATATGTATATACATATATATATACATTACATCCTTTGTATATGAGTATATGACTGATGTGGCTCTTTAAGATAAGCACCAGACTGCTAACTATAAGTTCAGTGGGTCAAACCCAACTGCTGCTCCTCAGAAACCCTATAAAAGGTTGCTGTGAGTTGGAACTGACTTTGAGTTCTGGTGGGTTAATGTGCTGGACTGCAAGATTGGTTTGAATCGCGAGGTCGGTGGTTCAAGCTCATTAGCTGCTCCTAGATAACCCTATACAGGGTTTTTATGAGTTGGAAACAACTGTACAACATTTAACAACAATAATGATGACACTTGGCAATAACAAGAAGAGAAGAGAGGGCTAAAATATAAAAATAGTAAAAAATAAGGAGTGGCCCACTGTCGCTTGGATTGAGAACAACTAATGAAGAAGACCCCAATCCCAGGCTGAGATCTGAACCTTGTTGGATAAGGCATGACTATGGCTTACGCAATGGTACAAAAAGACACTGTGATGCTGTGCTAACAAAACTTGTTATAACTCTGTCCACCAGAACTTGTTGGATCCCCATTCTCTGTAGTGCTGGGGAAAGAAAAAGGTTCATGGGGAGATGTCTTGCTGAAGCACTCTTCTATAAGACTATCAAAGGTGATTACAAGGTAAACTGCTCTTTCAGGGAGCTCGGCACTGCAGGAAATGGGCAGTGGGGAAGCTGTGGGTGTTGCTGAGTCTAGATGCTGGAGAAGCTACCCTTGTTGTATGACCCTAGCACTAGTGAAGTTAATCACCTTATAGGAGCTGGCAGAGAGGGCCCACTGAACCAAAGTGGAAAACCTCTTTCTCATGCCATGCCTTTCCAGTACCTCTACCATTCCTCCTTCTGTCCATATGATACCACTTTACTGGTTTACTCTCAGTAACATTAGGTTGTCTGATACGTGTATGCAGCAAATAACGAAAGTCTGTGCGAAAAGATTGGGGTGCTGGTGTGGCACTGTGGGTTAATGTACCAGACTGCAAAGCCATTTAAACTGCAAAGTCAGCACTTCAAACTCACTAGCTGTTGCTCAGAATCCCTATACAGGGTTGCTATGGGTGGGAACAGACTTGACAGCACTTAACAACAGTGCATAAATTGGAGTACTAGAATGGTGTTATAGAAAAAACACTGGTTCGCAAAGTTGGTTGAACTGCAGAGTTGGTTCAAACTCACCATCTGCTCCTTTGAAACCCTCTACAGGTCACTGTGAGTCAGAACTGACTTGATGGCACTTAATGACAACAACAATGCATACATAAAATGTGTGATTTTCCTATGATATCTACCTTTCAGAGATGGTAAATCTTTTCTAATACATTCTTCATTTTCAAAACTTTAAAAATAACAACAAAACTTTGGAGGTGTGAATGAGAAGATAAACCAAACCATTGAAGCAAAGCATTGCTGTTATAATTTGCAGTACTAATTAATAAAAGTCCAAGAAAATCATATAAGATGTAAGTGTAAACAGAGTCATAATTAAAAATCCAATTTGACATTTATGCTAAGAATGAATTATTATTTTTGATCAATAAATTATTGATCCATTTCATCAGACTACCTTGAGTGTTTTCTATGCTTTTGTTTTAACCTTTATAATACAATCACATTTTAACTATATAAACCAATACATATGTATATCATTTTTCATTATAAGTAATGATTTTATGAAGAGGAAAACAACTGGGAAATGAACAGATTTGCTTAAACTGAAAGTTCTTGAAAGAAATCATTTTCTTATTTATTTTGGAAAACTCTGAGGAATAAAAACATAGTTTCTGAGTCTGTGTTTTGCTCTACATTTCATAAACCACCAATTCCATGTTAATAAGAACTTTTATGGTTTTTATGGTTTTAAGAGATAAATTCAATTCATATCGGCTTAGGGAAAATGTATTTGCTAATGAAATTCAAGAAAAGGTGTAAAAGCAAGTCATAGGAACGAATGTGATACAGCCCGTTTATTCCATATATAAGCCAATAAACTCAAGATAGTTAGAGCATTTACTATCAGTATGTCACAGGGAGAATTCACGGAATTGTTCAGTGTGACTCCTGCCCTTATTAAATATACATTATTATTTTCTTTATTTACATATTCAAATTGAGCTCCAGATAGTTACCACTTTTTTTTTAAGTGTTTATTATGAATTGAACAATAGTTTACATGTGAGAACACTAGTTCTCATCATTTCATTGCAATGATTACAATCTCCTCCATGCCTCATCATTCAACAGTATTTGCTTCTATTCCCATTCCCCATCCGTGTTTTTTTCTTTTTTCTTTTGGAGGAGATGTACACCCAAACACTCAGGAATATATAATCCTTTAAACAACCAAAAGGCACATGCTGCAAGCCTGCCTCCTGGTTGCTAGCACACAGCCTTTCTCTTTCCACGAGTTTAGAGTCCTCAACTGCTCTAGTTCTCCATGTCTTCATTTCTGCCTCCGTCTCTGGTTACCAGTCATTTTTGAAGGTGCTGTTGTTGTTGTTTACTGTTTTAAAGTTGCTTCTGACTCATAGCCCCTGATATGGGGTTTCCAAGAAGTAGCTGGTGAGTTTGAACCACCGACCTTGTGGTTAGTAGTCTACTGCTTATCCTACAAAGTAAAAATGAGTAAGATATGGTGCAAATCCTTATAGGAATTGTATTCTATTTCTAGATGTGAGTGCTATGAAGTATTTCATGGATATTCTGGAATTTAATTTGAATCTTGAGGAAAGGATAATCTTTATTTGTACATGATCAGAAGTGAAGATCCAGATTACGTTAATAGCATAAACTGAAATACAAGTTCACAAGGTTTTTCAGGGAATTGAAGTAAATAGGTTTGACTGGACTAGAAAACCTACATAAACACAGTGAGCTGGAAAGTTGCCTTTCCTATGCTAGAAAGAAAACTATAAATAATTGCTGTACTCAAATTCTGAGTGGGGTTATTTCAAATGTTATTCAATTATTACTTTGTGTTTTATAGACAAAAACATCTTCTATTGATGCATAAGATAATTTATTATATTGCTATTTTATTTTATGAAACCATGCCTTGCCTACAGCCCACAACACATCCCTGAATTCTCTTTGCTGATATGTGTTCCAGGATATAGATTGCTTTCTTTTTTTCTAATTCTTCTATTCCTTCAGATTCATCTTTCTACATTTAAGTATGTAGTTGAGCCTCCGTGGGTTTTTTTGTTTTGTTTTGTTTTTTTTATGTCGGTTGCCACAGACTAGATAATCACTGTTTAAATGCTTTCATTCTTTTGAGATCTCTAGGCATCATTATGCCTCTTACTGCCAATACTTCTCATTCTAACTTTAGTGAAGGCAAAAAATATTTTTTTCTTTCATTGTCCCTGTTTTCACTCTGAAAATATAATCATTGAAGATTTTAAAAAGTATTTATTTTTATTGTCACAAGAAGGTAATATGAATAGTTGAGAATCTTCAGATCGGCATATTATCTTACTAGCTCTCTACATTACATTGATAAGACATAAAAAATGTTATATGTTCTGTTACCCACTGCCACCTTGATGACTTTATATAGGACGGACTAGAAGTGCTCCTTTTATGGTTGCTGAGAGGTAAATGTTTACACAAGTAGACAGTCTCACCTTTATCCCGCAGAGCAGCTGTTATGTTTAAACTACCAACCCTATGGTTAGTAGTCCAGTGCCTAAAACACAGCGCCATCAGAATTCCTATGTGCTCAATAGTTCTAAACTATCAGAATTGCACAGACTAGTAATTAGAATGCAGGTCATGGAGCCAGAACACTTGGTTCATATCCCAACACAGCTATTGTCTGTTATTGTTAAATGCTGTCGAGTTGGTTCTGACTCATGGAGACTCTGTATAGAGGGTTTCTGATGAGTGGCTGATGAGTTTGAACGACTGACTTTGTAGTTCTAACTGACCTTGTGGTCTAGTGCTTATCCTATAACTATCATCTAGTTATCAAGAATTTTCCAATTATTTATTTGCTCTCAGCCTTGATTTCATAATCTCTAAATGGTGAAAATACATCTCTCTCATAATGCTTTTTGTATTAAGTTAGTTATTTATAAAGTACTTAGAATAGTGCCTGTAGCATTTTAAGCACTTTTATAAGTATGATAGTTATGATGATTATAAGATCTACATAAAAAGGAATGGTTTTAATCAGTACACATTCAACTCAAATATTTTATTTCCCTGATTTCCCCTTTCTTTCTTTCTCAGAGATTATTCTAAACTCTATGCCCTTTCTGACTGACCTTACCAAGTACATTCACTTTTTTAATGATTTGTTTGTGTGAGCTAAAGGTGACTTTTTATTTCTAATGCATTAGCTTGACATAGAAAATGTTATTGCTTTATTTACTATTTAATAATATTATTATCATGAGGAATCAGTCCCTGGAGAAGAACACCATGGAGAAGGAAAAGTGGAAGGTCAGCAAAAAAGTGGTAGACCCCCCAAAAATGGATTGACACAGTGGCAGCAACAGTGGGCTCAAACATAAGATGTAAGACCAGACAGTGTTTCATTCTGTTATGTGTAGGGTAGCTCTTAGTCAGAACTGGTTTGACAGTACCTAGCAACAAGCTCATTTTACAAGATAACAATTTGATATCTGCAACATGGCAACTAAGTAAATATTTTAAATTTCAAATTAATTTTTAAAATATCCATTCATAGTTAAACCTCGACATCATGTAAATGACTTTGAGATTTCAAAACAAGTGTGACAGTTAAGATGGGTTTGTGGAAAATAAAACGTGTTTGTTAAGCTTATCCATTTCTCTCAAGTAGTATGCTTTATTTTATAAAACATCATAATTATGGAAGTAGCCATTTTATCAGGTCTACACTGCAATAGGGCATAGTGAAAGAAATCTGAAGTAGGAATAGAGTGATAAGATCTAGCCTTACTTCTAACTCCTATTAGTTTATGGCCCTAGGAAATACAGTTAACCTTTTATTTTCAATTTCTTCATCTATAAAATATAAATAATGTTATCTTCCAATAATTTAAAGGACTATTATAATAATCAAATTAAATATTCTGTAAAAACATGCTCTTACATGTATAAAATGCTGTATGATAGTGTCAATGTCTACTTCTAAATTTTTACACAAGTGAGGCTTTGTAGTGACAATCCAGTTAGAAGAAGACAATAGAGGACTCATTTAGACTTGTGTTTACAGAACAACAACATTACTTGTTCATGTGCTTTGCTTGTGCTTTTTACCTATTAGGAATTTGATTTGAAACGACACTGATAGTAATGTGTTTTGTTTGTTGGTCAGCTTGTTTTCACTTGCATTATGTATTTACTCCCAGTGGCTTAGAGCCAACTGCCATTATGTGAGCTTCACTATGGAGAGACCAACATGACAAGGAGGCCAACCAGCTAGTCAGCTGCTTTGGCTATAATCCATTCTGTCGGGGCAAACTATTAGAATTATCTCTGTGTTTGTAGCATTGCTTGGTTATGTGCCTTGGAGTTGGTTCAGACTCAGCGACCCCGCACAGGGTTTCCGAGGCTGTACATCTTTATGGGAGCAGAAAGCCTCATCTTTCTCCCGTGGAACAGCTGGTAGTTTCGACCTGCTGACCTTGTGATTCGCAGCACGATTCGTAACCACTACGCTACCAGAGCTTCTAGGTAATGTATTTAACCTAAATGTAGTGACTTGTTGTAAGTGCCATTGAATCAGTTCTGACTCACAGTAACCCTGTATTGGATTTCCAAGGAAGTACTGGTGGGTTTGAAATGCCAACCTGTGGTTAGCAGTCAAGTACTTATTATACAGTGTCATACTCAGACTCTAAATGTAGTGTCTTAGACCATTTGTTATGTCACATTTGCTATGGGTCAATAATCTGGGACTGACTTATTTGAGTCTTAGGGACTTTCATAAAGCTGCAGTTGGGCCAGGCCTGCAGTCTTCTAAAGGCTTGTCTGGGAAATGACCCTCCCACGCAATCACATG
Source organism: Chrysochloris asiatica (assembly GCF_000296735.1). Lineage (NCBI taxonomy): Eukaryota > Metazoa > Chordata > Mammalia > Afrosoricida > Chrysochloridae > Chrysochloris > Chrysochloris asiatica. Next base: position 1,546,176 of record NW_006408736.1, read on the forward strand.
GATGTTGACAAGGTTCATTTTTGAGGTGGTTGTTGTGTTGAGATCATATTAGCTCACTTGCTGTTGGCCTCCTTGCAACTTTGGAGTCTCTAGTATGAAACTCACAAAATGGTAGTTTGTTTTCTCAGAGTGAATGTTGTTGTTGTTAAGTGCCATCGAGTCGGGTCCGACCCATAGCGACCCTGTACAGGGTTTCCGAGGGTGTAAATCTTTACGGGAGTAGAAAGCCTCATCTTTCTCCCGCCTCAGAGTGAATAGGTAAGAAGAATTTAGAGTGTAATCAAGACAGAAGTCACAATATTTAATAACCTCCTCTCGGGGGTGACACTAGTCAGCTTTGCTATACCATTCAATATTTTATTTATTAAAGCAAGCCACAAGATCATCACTCATAACCAAGAATCAGGGATCATTGGGAGCCCTTTAGAAATTGATTATAATATCACCTATGTACATTTTGACTAACAGTGGTTATGTTTGCAATCCCAATTATGGAATTTTGTTCTCCTTAAAAATTCCTACAGTGGTCAAGCTAAAATATAACATATATAAGTAGCTCCACATTACTGTTGAACAAAGTTAAAAATAATATACACTTAAATTTAATTATTTGATAAATGTTGTTGTTAAGTGCCGTCGAGTCGGTTTCGACCCATAGCGACCCTGAATAGGGTTTCCGAGGCTGTAAATCTTTACGGGAGCAGATCGCCTCATCTTTCTCCCACGGAGCAGTTGGTAGTTTCAAACTGCTGACCTTGAGGTTCACAGCCCGATTCGTAACCACTATGCTACCAGAGCTCCTTTGATAAATAGTTACATAAAAATGTATACCTCAAACGGCAAAACATTCGAGGCATTCACAGTTTCCTCAAATTTTAATATTATGATCAAATAAGATAATTTGCATATATAGTTCCTTCTACATTAGTGGTGACATATAAAACTTGTTGTTGTTAAATGCCATAGAGTCAGTTTTGATTCATAGCTACCCTATATAAGGTTTCTGAGGAGTAGCTGGTAAGTTTGAACTGCAGAACTTGTAGCTCAAACTGACCTTGCTTTCCAGTGCATTATCCAACAGTGCCACATAATAAAACTTAGGTATTTTCAATTTGGGTTTTCTAAAAGGTTTTACTTTTGTCGTTATTGTTAAGTGTCATTAAGTCCATTCCGATTTATAGTGACTGTGTATAGGGTTTCTAAGGAGCATTTGGTGGGTTTGAACTGCTGAACTTGCACTTAGTGCTTACCCTACAGTATCACATTAGGAGATATTTTAGGGAAACTAATATCATACACTGAACACTAAATCACTTTCAAAAGATAGTGATTTAGGAATAATATTGCTACTTCCATTTATCTGTCAATTTGTTATTTTGTACTAGCTTTCGTGTTCCTGTGACGCTGGCAGCTATTCTACCAGTATTTCAAATACCAACAGTGTCAACATTGATGGACAGTGTTTAGCTGAATTTTCCTACTAAGACAGGCTAGAAAAAAGATCTGGAGCTTGATTTATTTAAAAAACTAGATAATGAAAATGTTATATATGGCAAAGGAACGTTGTCTGATATAGTGGCAGAAATAAGCCCCTCTTGTTGGAACGAACTCAAAATACAACCAGGGAAGAGCTGCCTCCTCAAAGCAGAGTTGATATTAACGAATGTGATGGAATAAAACTTTCAGGACCTTTGTTTGCTAACATGGTACAACTCAAAATGTCAGGAAACTGCTGAAAACATCCATTAATAATTTCAATAAGGAACACATATAATAAGAATCTAGGAAAACTGTAAGTTTTAAAAAATGAGATTGAATACAAGAATATCACTACTCCTGAGCTGAAATGGACTGATATCAGTCATTTGTAGTCAGACAATTATATGGTCTGCTATTATGTGAATGATAAGGCAGAGTAAAAAAGTGTTACATTCATCATCTAAAAGAACATTTGAAGATCTTCCAAAATACAATGGTTGTCAGTGATAGAATAATATCCATAAACCTACATACAGGATAGGGCAGTTAATGCAAATATCATTCAAATGTATGTACTGATATAAATGAAGCAGAAATGACAGGTTTTTTAACAACTTCTGAAGTCTGAAATTGATCATATATGCAATCAATAAGCACTGATAATTACATACAATTTTATGGCAAATGCTGAAAATAACAAAGACTGTAACAGTTCTTGTGGTTGGTGCCCTGGACTTGAATTGAGTCAGTCCTGACACATAGTGAAATTATTATAAAAAACAGAATGAAATACACCCTGGTTCAGCACCTTCCTCACAATCGTTGTTACACTTCAGCCCATTTGTGTTACCTCCATGACAATCCATCACATTGAGGGTCTTCCTTTCTGCTGCTGACCCTCCACTTTACCAAGCATGATGCACTTATACAGAGACTGACTGGAATTTATGGCATTCAAGATAGAAATTGCATTGACTATATAGTGAGTTGTTTTATATATATAACTTATTCATTGTTAATTCCTTTTTTCAAAACATAAGCAGTGACTATACACTTGTATGCTACTGGATTGAATACATAAGAATCAAATTGTCTACATCTACGGAGAGAGATGATAACATAACACATTATCATCAGTCATACCAAGGCCAGGGGCTGATGATAGGACAGATAATCTATTTCTAATATACAAGTTCAAAGTGCATCTGAAGAATGAATTCATGAGAGCCAAAATACAACCTTGAGTATGTTGTTGTTGTTGTTAGGTGCCATCAATTTGGTACCGACCCATAACGACCCTATGCACAGCAGAACGAAACACTGACCGATCCTGGGCCAACCTCACTACTGATGCAACGCTTGAGCCCATCGATGCTGCCACTTGGCCAATCCATCTAGTTTTGGGTTTTCCTCTTTTTCTCTGACCTTCCACCTTACCAAACATGATATCCATCACCAGTGACTGGTCCCTCCTGACAATATGTCCAAAGTATGAGAGACAAAGTTTGGCCATCTTGGCCTCCAAGGAGCACTCTGCCTGCACTTCTTCTAAAATGGATCTATTGGTTCTTTTGGCAG
>NW_006408736.1:1550106-1558638 GCF_000296735.1 Chrysochloris asiatica
ATACATGAAGAAAGCAAAAAGTCATTGAGAAGACAAGAAAGAAGGAAAAGGTCAAAATGGATGTCAGAAGAGACATTGAATCTTGCGCTCCAGTGTAGAGATGCTAAAGCAAATGGGAGAAATGAGGAGGTCCAAGAGCTGAACTGAAAATTTCAAAGATCAGCTAGAGAAGATAAAGCCAAATATTACAACCTTGGGGATATTCCACCAAAATTTAGATACATCTCAAGAGCAGATTTGACACACTGTATACTATTGAAGGCCAGATGAGTTGTAGAATGAAGTCAAGGGAATCATTCATGAAGAAAGTAAAATGGTTGTTTAAAAAGCTACAAAAGAAAGAAAAGTCAAAATGGATAGTAAAAGAAATTTACTCTTCAGCATATAGTGGCCAAAACAAATGGAAGAAATTAAGCAGAACACAGAACAGAAGATTCCAAAGGACAGGTTAAGAAGACAAAACAAAGTTTTATAATGAACTTGTAAAGACCTTGAGTAAGCAAACCAAAAGGAAAGAACACACTTGGCATATTTCAAGCGAAAAGAACTGAAGAAAAAAACCATGTTGCCATTTGTAATATTAAAGGTTTATAAGGGAGATGTTGTTGTTAGGTGTTATCGAGTCCATACCGACTCATAGCAACCCTATGCACAACAGAACAAAACACTGTCTGGTCCTGGGCCAACCTCACAATTGTTGCCATGCTTTAGCCTATTGATGATGCCACTTTGCCAATCCATCTCACTGGGGTCTTCCTCTTTTTCTCTGAGCCTCCATTTTACCAAGCAAGGTATCCTTCTCCAGTGACGGGTACCTCCTGACAATATGTACAAAGTATGAGAGACGAAGTTTGGTCATCCTAGCCTCCAAGGAGCACTCTGGCTGCACTTCTTCCAAAATGTATCTATTGGTTCTTGTGGCAGCTCATGGCACTTTCAATATTTTCCTCCAAGACCATAACTCAAAGTCATAATTTATTTTATGGTCTTCCTTATTCACTGTCCAGCTTTCAGATGCATATGAGGTTATGGAAAATACCATGGCTTGAGTCAGGCGCACCTTAGTCCTCAAACTGATATCTTTGCTCTTCAATACTTTCAAAAGGTCTTGTGCAGCAGATTTGCCGAATGCAATATGTCATTTGATTTCTTGACTGCTGCTTCCATGAGTGTTGATAGTTATCCAAGAAGAATGAAGTCCTTGAGAACTTCAATCTTTTCTCTGTTGATAAGAATGTTGTCTATTGGTCCAGTGGTGAGGATTTTTGTTTTCTTTACATTGAGATACAATCCATACCGAAGGTTGTGCTCTTTGACCTTCATCAGTATTTTAAGTCCTCTTCACTTTCAACAAGCAAGGTTGTATCATCTGCTTATCGCAGGTTGTTAATGAATCTTCTTCCAATCATGATGCCACGTTTTTCTTCATATAACCTAGCTTCTCAGATTATTTCCTCAGTATACAGGTTGGTTAATGACTTTCTGATATTCTCTGCTTTCAGCCAAGGTCCATCAGACATCAGCAATGATATCCCTCATTCTGCGGCCTCTTCTGAATCCGCCTTGAACCTCTGGAAGTTCTCTGTGAATGTATGCTTGCAGCCATTTCTGTATTACCTTAAGTAAAACTTTACACACCTGGAGTATCAAAGATATTGTATGATGATTTCCGCATTCGTTGGGTCACCTTTATTTGTAATGGGCACAAATACAGATCTCTTTCAATCAGTTGGCCAGATAGCTGTCTTCCAAATTTCTTGGCATAGATGAGTGAGTACCTCCAGTGCTGCCTCACTTTCTTGAAAGATTTCAATTTTTATTCCATCAATTCCCGGTGCCTAGTTCTTTGCAAATTCCTTCAATGCACCTTGGACTTCTTCTTTCAATATCAACGGATCTTGATCATGTGGTACCTCTTGAAATGGTTGAACATCAACCATTTCCTTTTGGTACAGTGACTATGTGTATTCATTCCATCTTCTCTTGAACATTGTAGGAGGCATCAAAATAAGATGGGAAGAATGCTGATAGCCATTGTACTAAATTGAATAGTTTGACTTTCAACATTTCCTGTAGTAGCATATGATCAAGAACTAATGACATTGAAGTACAAAGTCCAAGATGCAATGAGGGCATTGGCAAAAAACAATGGTCCAGGAATTGAAAAATAAATAATGAGATTTTTCAACAAATGTATACAACAGTGGAAGAACTCACAGGCCTGTACCAAGAAATTTGGAAGATAGTTGAATAGCCAAGCAAATGGAAATGATCCATATTTGTGCCCATTCCAAAGAAAAGTAATCTAACAGTATGTAGACATTATAAAAATAAAAATCAATATCACAGATAAGTAAAATATTACTGAAGATAATGCAAAATTTTTGCAGCAGTACATCACCAGGTAACTTCCAGAAATTTAAGCCAGATTCAATTGAGGACATGGAACAAGGGATATCCTTGCTGATGTTATGCGAATCTTTGCTGAAAGCACATAATATCAGTAAAATGTTTACCTATGTTTAATGGATCATACAAAGGTATAAGACTGTGTGGATAACAATTCAAAGACTAGAAATTCCATAGTACATAACTGTGCTTATGTGGACCTGCATGGATCAAGAATCAAATAATCAAAAAGAATAAGGAGATACAGAATGTTTAAAAGCAGGAAAAGTATGTATCCTCTTGTATTCTTTCAGCATATGTATTCAATCTGTATTCTGAACAAATACTCAAAGAAGCTGGACTAGATAAAGAAGAAATCATTATCAGGATTAGAGAAAGATTCATCAATAACTTGTAATATGTAGATGACACAACCTTGCTTGCTGAATAAGAAGAGGACTTGAAGCATTTACTAATGAAAATCAAAGACTACAACCTTCAGTATGGAATACACTTGAACATAAAGCAACAATCTTCACAATTGGACCAATTAGCAAAATCGTGATAAACAAAGAAGATTGAAATTATCAGTTATATTTCATTTTATTTATATTCATGATCAATGTCCACGGAAACAGTAGTCAAGAAATCAAATGACAGATTGTCTTGTGGAAATCTGCTGCAAAAGAATACTTTAAAGTGTTAAAAAGAAAGATGTCACATTTTGGACTAAGATGTGTCTGATTCAAGCCATGGTATTTTCAATTATTTCATATGCATGTGAAAAGTGAGCAATCAATAAGGAAAAATTGATGTCTTTCAATTACCATGTAGGCAAAGAATATCAAATATTATATGGGTCGCCATAAGGATAAACAGAATGCTCCTTAGACATGAAGATGGCAAGACTTCAACGCGAATCTTCTTATCAGGAAGGCGCATTCTCTGGAGTAGGACATAAAGTAGTTGTTGATAGGTACTGTGGAATTGGTACTGACTCATAGCAATCCTGTATAGGATTTCCAAAGAGTGGTTGGTGGGTTTGAATTGCTGACTTTGTGATTAGTAGTCCAGTGCTTATCCTACAGTATCATATCAGGAGTCTTGGTAAAATAACGGAAATAAAGAAAAGCACTTCAGTGAGATGGCTTAACACAGGCTGCAATAATGTGTTCAAACAGGAACGTGTAGAGATTATACAAATGGCACCAATCAGGCAGTGTTTGGTTCTATTGTACATAGGGTCACTATGAGTGGAACTAACTTACTAGCAAGTAAGAACAATAACAATAACAACATTTCCTGCATATTTGGCTAGCACCCATATATTGAAAATGCACCAGACTGCAAAGACATTTGAACTGCAAGGTCGGTGCTTCAAGCTCACCAGCTGCTCCTTGGAAACCCCTATACACAGTCGCTATGGGTCGGAACTGACTCAACAGCACTCAACAACAACAACATGCATTGAAATTACTATCAATTTTAAGAGGTACATACAAAGAAAAAGAAAACCTAAAAATTATGTTATTTTTGGTTTTGCCTAATTTATAGCCACAGTAGCAAATAATCAAGTATCAGTATATATTTATAACTATTTTATTATGGTTGTTAATCTGTGCAAGTATTCCATACAGTCTAAATGGTATGTTTTAATTATTAATTTTTTTTCAGCACATTTTTTAAAATCCTTCTCTGGGATAGAATGAAGGAAGGAAAAAAAGAAGGAAGGGAAGGGGAATGTAAGAAACAGTAGTTTATTAGGCTGTGAGTGCAAAGCTCCTGTGTATATTTCAACCCTTGAGAAATAATTGAAAGATCAAAATAAATTTTGGAGTACATTCATGGTTTGTTCATAGTTGTGGAATCCACTCAATATTTATTTTTTAAATGAGAAAATAAATAATGAAAAGAGAAAGCCTTATTTTAGTATTGTGTTATTTGAAGTGGCAGAAATGTCCAGTACACAGTAAGTATTCACCTAATATAGCACAAGGAATATTGGAACATATCCAATTCCATCTCTAACAAGAATTCGGTAACTAGGGAGTTCACTTAGTCTCTTTTTTCTTAATGTTCTCATCAGTAATTTCAATTATACTGATGAGAATATTAAGAAAAATATGTAATAAAATAACATTCTTATAATTATATATAATTACATAATTATGTTATAGAAGAGGAACTAGATTATATCCTTATGCATAATATTATTATATAAAAATATAATTATGATCCATGTAAAATTTTAAACAAAGCTTATATATATTATAATATTTATGAAGAAAATGTTATTATCCATCAAATATATGTGAAAATGTGAAAGATAAGTTAATTGCATGTCTAATGAATTTACTTTTGAAAATTATAATACAATTATACCTACCCTTTCTTTGTTTGGAAAAGTCTTCTTTTTCTAATGCAGTTTTATTGTTCACAGAAACTTAGATAAATTTCTAGGATCTGTGATTAATGTAAATAATGGATATACATTTTATTATGTTGTTGTTGTTACTGTGTGCTCCTGAGTTGATTCCAACTCATAGTAACCCTGTATAGAGTTTCCAAGGAGCAGCTGGTTAGTTTGAACCACCAACCTTGTGGTCAAGTACATTATCCTACCATACCATACCACATCATGATAAATTGAGAAAATATTCAAGCTGTTAAAGACTTCATATTACTTTGACACATAATCAACACTCAGACATCAGCAGTCAAGAAATCAAATGATGTATTGTATTGGGCGTACCTTGTGTACAAGATCTCTTTAAAGTGTTAAAGAGCTAATATACTAGTTTGAGGTCTAAGGTACGTTTGATCCAAGCCATGTTATTTTAAATGAATGTGAAATTTGAACAATGAATAAGAAAGACTGTAGAAGAGTCGATGCATTTGAGTTAAGGCATTGGGAGGAATACTGAAGATAACATGAATTGCCAGAAGAACAAATATGTCTGTGTTGGAAGAAGTACAGCAGGAGTGAAAGTCAGAAGCTAGGTCAGTAAGATTTTGTAGCTCATACTTAGAACATATTAGGAAGGAACAGTTCCTGGAAAAGGACATCTTGTTTGGTAAAGTGAAGGGCCAACAAAAAATAGGAAATCTTCCCAACGAAAGGAATTGGCACAGTGGCAGCAGCAATGGACTGAAATGTAACAACAATTGTGAGGATGGTGCAAGACGGGCAGTGTTTCATTCTGTTCTACATAGGGTCACTATGAGTTGGATCTGGCTTGATAGCACCTAACAACAACAACAACAACATATTTGTTTCCATGAGACACTTTCTTTTGAGTGTTTCATAGTCTAAAAAATTGGATATTCTTCATAAAATCTGAAAATCAACTTTAAAGCTATTTCCAAATATTACTATTTATCCCTTGCATCAGTTTCTTCTTTTCTTTACTATATTGTATGTTATGTTGTTGTTGTTATTAATTACCATCAGAATAGTGTGTTATTGGTGTTAATGAAAAATAAAGGAACAGATTGGGTTAAAGGTACAAAACCAGGTACTTCTAAGAGTTTACAATGGTACCTTTTTGGAATCTGGAGATATATATATAAGATTAACAAAACAAAACAACTTTTGTTATAAATTGAGTGAAGGTTTACAGACAAGATCATCAGTTTTATGTTCCACAAATATTTCATTTTGTTTCATCTCAATGATTATAATCCCCACCATGCAGCACTGTTATCCTGCTTCCTCCCTGTGGTTCATATTTACATTCCATCCACCTTTGGATCCTTTCTCAACTTTGTCCTTAGAAATACATTGCCTTTTTTATTTTGAATGACTGACCATTCCATGGTGAGCACTGTTGTTGTTGTTTCCCTCCTTCCCCACCCCCTATACACCTATTGAGATTGGAAAGTATAATGAAAGAATTTTAGGTCTTTGACCTTAATGAAACAAAATAATTTATGCTTTTTTTTTTTTTTTGAAAACAGACTTTATTTCATATGTGCAATTTAGTTTTTAAGGGCATCAGCTTTCAATGAGTAAGTCATATTAAAATGTTGGTGCATTTATAATCCAATAGGTTTGAATTTGATCAATGAATGCTACAATAGATTTGAGGCTAAATAAATAAATAAAATTTAATCTTTGAATCAAAATGTAAAATGTTTATGCTTCGGAGATCAGCATCATGAAAGTGAAAAAGCAACTCGCATAATACATATTTACAAATTATATATAAAATAAGGAAAATATATCTCAAAAACACAAAGACCTCCCACAACTCAGTGATAAAAATAAAACCCAATTTAAAAAAATAAGCAAAAAAGTTAAATGGCCACTTGAAAGTGGAACATATAAAAATGTAAAATTGATGTTCTCAAATTCACAATAAAACCTTCAAAAAAAAAAAAAAAGGGCTAAGAAGCACAGGAAAACAATGATCAACTTTATTAGTCATTAAGAAAATACAAATAAAATCTACCATAAGATACTACTTCACATCTACTAAATTAAAAACCAAATCTGTTACTGTCAAGTAGATCTCAAGTTATAGCAACATCATAGTACGTATCAGAAGCAAATTAACCAAACAGATCTCCAGGAATTGATGGATTAAGAAGATAGTTATATGCTACACTATAGATGAACCCTGAAAGCATGCTAAATGAAAGAAATCAAATGCAAAGGGCCATATGTTGTATTACCTTATTTATGTGATATGTTCAAAACAAGCAAATTCATAGAAACATAGTACATAAATGTTTGTCTAAAAATGGTAAGAAAAAAAAAAAGTCATTAAGAAAACAAGAAAAAGGTCAAAATGGTTGTCAGAAGAGACACTGAAACTTGCTCTCCAGTGAGGCGATATTAAAGCAAATGGAAGAAATGAGGAGGTACAAAAGCTGAACAGAAATTTTCAAAAGTCAGCTCAAGAAGATAAAGCCATTCACTACAACAAAATGTGCAAAGAGCTGCAGTCAGAAAACCAAAAGGAAGAACATGCTCAGCATTTTCCAACTTGGGGGAATTGAAGAAAAAATTCAAACCTTGACCTCTGTAATTGAAGGATTCTCTGGGCAAATTATTGAATGAAGCAGAAAATATCAAAAGAAGATGGAAGGAATACACAGAGTTACTGTGTATTCTGTGTATTCACTGTCCTGTGAAGGAATACACAGCCTTAGGTATGGGTTTCATCTCAATGTAGAGAAAACAAAAATCTTCACCACTAAACCAATAAACAACATTCTTATCAAGGGAGAAAAGACTGAAGTTGTCAAGGACTTCATTCTTCTTGGATCAACTATCAACACTCACGGAAGCAGCAGTCAAGAATTCAAACAACCTATTGCATTAGGCAAATCTTCTGCACAAGACTTTTTTAAAATGTTGAAGAACAAAGATGTCAGCTTGAGGACTAAAGTGCACCTGACCCAAGCCATGGTATTTTCAAAAACCTCATATGCATGTTAAAGCTGGACAATGAATAAGGAAGACCATAGAAGAATTGATGATTTTCAGTTATGGTGTTGGAGGAGAATATTGAAAGTGTCATGAGCTGCCACAAGAACCAATAGATCCATTTTGGAAGAAGCACAGCCAGAGTGCTCCTTGCAGGACAAGATGGCCAAACATTGTCTCTCAGACTTAGGACATACTACCAGGAGGGACCAGTCTCTGGAGAAGGATATCATGTTTGGTAAGATGGAGGGTCAGAGAGAGAGAGGAAGACCCCCAGGTAGAGATAGATTGGCAAATTAGCAGCAACAATGGCCCAAGCATGGCAACAATAATGAGGTTGGCCCAGGATGGGGCAGTGTTTTATTCTGTTGTGCATAGGGTCTCTATGAGTTGGTACTGACTCGATGGCACCTAACAATAAAAGAGATGGTAAGTCCTACCATCGTGCTTTAGGATAAATACTAGACTGGTAATTGCAAGGTCCATGGTTCAAACCCACTAGCTACTCCTCAGAAATCCTATACAGGGTAGATATGAGTTAAAATTGACCATAGAACTTAACAATTTAACAAGAGATGGGTAGAGATAAAAATGGACAGTGACAAATAATGAGCACAGAATTTCCTTTAGGAGAGAAGAAAATGTTTTGGAATTATGTCATGATAATCACGTAATTCTGTGAATATTTTGTTTTTTGTTGATGTTAGGTACCA
>NW_006408736.1:1558738-1560891 GCF_000296735.1 Chrysochloris asiatica
AACAACAACAACATGGATCTTATATTGGCCCTGGTTATTTCATGCCCATTTTATGCTTTATGTAATTCTGTAATGTTGTCTCTACCTTTTTAAGACACAGATTACCACAGTACATGCTCTTAGGTAGTTTCACCAGACCTGAAAACCTACTTACCATGGTGGTGGTGATGGTATGCTTTGTAGATGGTTCCAACTCATAGCCACCCTGCGTAGGGTTTCTGAGGTTATAAACCTTTACGGGAGCAGAAAGCCTTATCTTTCTCCCTCAGAACAGCTAGTAGTTTTAACTCGTAACCATTACGCTACCAGAGCTCCTGCAAGATAATGATTTTATTTTATTCTAGTAATGAAACCTCTTCCTGACCTCAGCCTACCTTGGAGGTGGAAATAGGGTAATGTAACATGAGAATTCTTAACCACTACAGTGTGGCGCTGTGGGTCGGTGGTTCAAGCTCACCAGCTGCTCCTTGGAAACCCTATACATGGTCGTTATGGGTCAGAATCGACTTGACGGCACTTCACAACAACAGCAACAACATGAAGATACAAGAGTTGTCATTGTTTCATGACTAAAGTTACAGAATACAGATGAGCCTTCATTACACTGCTGTATGTCAAGAAAAATATTTCTGCTCACCATATCATGCACTTGAATAGACTGGTCTGGTTTGAAATTAAGCTATTATTTTGTACATCAATATGTTTTCCCTTCTTTTCATTATTAGATTTAGACTTAGAAGGTATAAACCTGACATCTAAATCTGACATCTAATTTACTGAAGCATACTTTGTTGTTGGTTTTTTTTTTTTTTTTTTTTTTCCCCTTTAGTAATCTGATATATTACTGTCATTTTTATTTTCATTATAAACTATTTTATTTGCATTTTATTCTTCCGAGGTGCAATTAATTAAATCCTAAAATGTTTATATATGCATTATTCACAGAAATTATGATTCTGTTTCTGCCTCACCAGCTCAGTAACCATTTTCCTTTTTAATCAGATGATAGATACTTTTACACATGACATCTCATTAACAGCTAATGTAAAAATAAACTCAATTACACATATTCCTATTATACACCCTTTTTACTTCCCTTACCCCTTGTTTTATTTGCATTACTTCAATGCAAAGTAACTTTTATACTTTGTCATTTGTCACAATTTAGTATAATAGTTATTTTTGTTCAATGTTAACTTCTGTAACTATCCCAAATAATGCAATATATTTGAGGGTTGCAACCCATCCAATAAGTAAAAAAGAAAGAATTAAAAAGAATAATATAAGGAAACGAAGGATTAAAGAGAAGGAAGGAAGAAAAGGAGGGGCAAAAAACTGTTAAATCATTTCCTAAAACATGAAATAAACATTTTGCTTAGTCTGAGTATCAGAATCTTAGATTCAGTTTTTGTTTTTTTCACTCAAGCACAAATGAAAAGTTCTTGACAATGTCATCAAGAGAAATTCATTTAGACCAGATTTCTGGTCATGTCTATTCTGCCCATCTATGAGTTTTGTCTTCGCCCTAATCTGTGTTCGAATAATATGTTTTGGTATCATGATTTTTATTCCCATTTTCTTATGAAGTTGCATGTAGCATGTAGTTCATCTCTCTCTCTCTTTTTATTTTTATTTTTTTTACAGGCTTATGTCCTCCTATAATTTTAACAAATTGCTTTCTATTTGTATAATTAATCTCTTAGTATTGATTTCAGCTGCTGGCTTAATGCTGCTTCTCTTGGTTCCTAACCTGCTTCCTCTTTCTTGCTTTCAATATGGCGTTGTAATAAACAGAATCTTTTATTTTATCTTTGGAATTTTAAAAATTTGCATTTTAAGTTAAAAACAGATCTATAAATGCAATTACACTTTTTTTAAAATCTAGGAAGAGCATTTTCTTTTCATTAAGATGATTAAGATGCAACCCATACCAAAGGCTGTGGTCTTTGATCTTCATCAGTAAGTGTTTTTAAGTCCTCTTCACTTTCAGCAAGCAAGGTTGTATCATCTGCATATCACTGGTTGTTGAAAAGTCTTTCTCCAATTCTGATGTCACATTTTTCTTCATATAATTCAGCTTATTATCTGTATACTTAGCATAAAGATTAAATAAGTATGGCAAAAGAATACAACCCTGGTGCACACCTCTCCTA
>NW_006408736.1:1561921-1563833 GCF_000296735.1 Chrysochloris asiatica
ATATATTCAAGGTCATATTTGGCTCTTGTGGATTTGTTTTAATTTTCTTCAACTTCAGCTTGAATTTGCATATGAAAAAAGATTGAAGTTGTCAAAGACTTCACTTTGCTTAGTCAACTATCAACACTCATGGAAACAGCAGTCAAGAAATCAAATGACATACTTATGGGGCAAATCTGCTGCTCAAGAAGTCTTTAAATTATTCAGAGCAAAGATGTCAGCTTGAGGACTATGGTGTACCTGATCCAACCCATGGTATTTTCAGTAACCTTATATACATGTGAAAGTTGGAGAGTGAATAAGGAAGACCATAGAAAAATTGATGCATTTGAGTTATGGTATTATAAGTACCAAGAACAAATGATCTGTGTTGGAAGAAGTACAAAAAGAGTGCTTCTTGGTAGCAAGAATAGCCAGACTTCATCTTTCTACTTTGAACATATTGTCAGGAGGCACCAGTCTCTGGAGAAAAATATCATGTTTGTTATAGTGGAGGGTCAGAGAAAAAGAGGAAGGCCCCCAGCGAGATGGTTTAGCACAGTGGCAGAAGCAATGTGCTCAAATGTAGAAATGATTGAGAGATTGGTCTAGAACCAGACAGTGTTTCATTCTGTTGTGCATAGGGTCACTATGAGTCTGTACCGAATCGATGACAGCTAACAGCAACAACAAATAACAGTAAAGCAGGGTTTATTTTCTAGCACTCAGACAGAATTTCTGACTCAGTAAATATTTAGGCCTAGTTTATAGGAGTTCAGCCAGGATAAGATTAACAATTCTGTGCCCAGTGCTCTGTAGGCTACAGCTATCACTTATATCTTCAAATCAACTATGCTACAAAGTCTTATGGTTACTCTCACTTCTGTAACATGGACTAGTTGTTCTCAAAATTTTTGAGAGGTGGAATTTTTTTATATGCCTCAAAACATTTAGAGGATTTGTTATTTCTGTTGCTTTGGATTTAATCTAAATAACAATTTTTAATAACTAAAAAATAAAAACTTGTTAAGTATTTTTATCTTTAAAAAATTGTGAAGGTAAATATATGATATTTTATGTATGGAATTATTGTAATGCAGAAAACTCAGTTGCTCAAGGACATGGAAGTATACTGACAGAAAAAGGGTCAGAATTTGCCTTCTGACACTCAGAAACGCAATGCCTTTGATATGTTGCTGTTAAGCACTGTGAAGTCGGTTCCCATTCAAAGCGATACTGTATAGAGTTTTCAAAGGGAGCATGGTAGCTCCAAATGATAAACATTGGATTGTGAACTACAAGGTCTATGGTTCTACCATTCCAGCTGCTCCATGGGAGAAAGAGGAGGCTTTCTTCTCCTGTTGTTGTTGTTGTTGTTGTCAGGTGCCATCGAGTCAGAACCAACTCATAGCGACCCAATGCACAGCAATACAAAACAATGTCTGATCCTGGGCCAACCTCACTACCGCTGCCTGTGGAGATTTAAAAGCCTTGCAAATCCTATATAGGGCCTCTATGAGTAGGAACCAACTTGATGGCACTTAAAAAAACAACAAAATATTTCTGAGGAGTGGTTGGTGAATTTGAATCCCTAGCTTTGTGTTTAGTAGTCCAATGCTTTTCCCACAGTGTCACACCAGCCATTAATAGAGAAGATGAAGAATATAACATCAAAAAATCCCTTTAGAATTGTCTTTAAGGTTACTTCATTTCAATTTGACATGCTTTTGTTTAGTCAGAGCTGACATTTTTTAGTGGAAATAGCAATCTTTACTCCAACTGAATGTGATTCACACTAATTAAATGTAAAGAAGTCATGTGACTTGACCAGAGGTGAACGAACATAACATATCTGTGAAGATTTAAAAAAAAAATGTAAATTCAGACTCTGATACCACACTCTGCCTTCTTTCTTGGTGATTTGCTGGAGGTA
>NW_006408736.1:1564633-1568167 GCF_000296735.1 Chrysochloris asiatica
AGGATTTCCAAGGAGTGGTTGGTGGATTTGAACCACTGATCTTATGGTTAGCAGTCCATTGCTTATCTGACAGCAAGATACCAGAGATCATTATTATGGTTAAGTGCCATTCAATGGGTTTGACTCACAGTGACACTGTATAGGGTCTTCAATGAGCAGCTGATGGGTTTGAACTGCCAACCTTGTGGTAAATAATCCAGTATTTATCTACAGCACCACGCCACATGTTGTTGTTAAGTGCCAGCAAGTCAGTTCTGGCTCATAGCGACCCTGTATTGTGCTTTTGAAGAGATCCTGGTAGGTTTGAACCACTGACCTTGGTCTAGTGATTATACACAACAGGACTCACACCACACATTGTTGTTGCTAAGTGCTGTTGACTCGATTCAGACTCATAATTATTCTGTATAGGTTTTCAAAGGAGTAGCTGGTGGGTTTGAACTGCTGATCTTGTGGCTTGAAGTCCAGTGCTGATCCTACAGTGACACACCAGAAGTCTACATCTTGCATTGTTGTTGTTGTTGTGAAGTGTCATAGAGTCAGTTCCGATTCATAGCGACCCTGTTTAGGGTTTCCAAGGAGCAACTGGTGAGCTTGAACGACCGAACTTGCAGTTCAAATGACTTTGCAGTCTGGCACATTGGCCCACAGTGCCACACTAGGACTCTACATCACGCATTAAGTCTCAGTAATTCACCAATTAACCCTAGCAGTTAGTAGACATAGGTTATACAGATTAGTGTGATTCCTATTATTTCTCTCTAGCATCATAGCCTCCTCATTTCCTCCTATATATAACTATAATGATATATTACTTCCATTTGAAAGACATCTCTTATTAAGTTATATATTTAATTAAAATCCTAGGGACCAATTTAAAAATCAATTATGTTTTTTCCTTTTAAATTTATTTTATTTTATTACCCAATGTCTCTCCATACATACATACAATGCTTTTACTTTCCCCTTCTTTTTCCTTTACCTTTATCCCTCTTCTCCTATATGATATGCTAGTGCTGTTAGCTTTATAACTACTTTCAATTAGTAAATTATTTACTAATGTGACTAATTTGTTTTGTGAAAATATTTGAGCATGTCACAAATGAATTAGTATTTGAAATGATGAAGCAAATTACAAAGGCAAAGAAGCATTAATCTTATTTTATGAAGGGGTTTTATCATTACTTTCCAGAACAGAATGCTCACCTATGAACAAAATTAACAAAGAATAGGATGTGATTATTAGTTAAAAATATACTGACAATTTGGAATGTATTTATAGGCCTTTCTCACCTTCTCATATTTCTTTTATGTTTCCCATTAAGTTCACTAACCAAATTTAGAATTTTAGACTACGTAGTGCAGTTACCAGGATTCTTAGTGTAGCGCTGCAGGATAATGAACTGGAACACATGGTTGGTTTAAACCTCAAGGTCAGTAGTTCAAACATACCAGACACTTCTCAGAAATTCTATACTGAATCGCTATGAGTTGGAACTGACTCAATGACACTTAAAAATAACAGTAACATTACAGTTACAGAGTCCTGATGTGGTGCAGTAAGATGTTGGATTGATAACCTCAAGGTCAGCAGTTCAAACCCACTAGTCACGCCTTGGAAACCCTATACAGGGTTGATATGAGTTGAAACTGACTCAACAACACTTAAAAATAATAACAACAATTTCTATAATAAATATTAGACATTTTTAAATGGATGTAAGGCTATGGACAAGTAATTTCTTAAGAATTCACTCAAATAATCTGAATTTGTTTAGGGTAAATCCTACTTCTGTTTCCTCATCTTTTCTCGCTTCAACCTGTAACCAGTTGCCAATTCTGACTGATAATGACTCCCTATGTTCAAAGTAGAACTGTGCCCCGTCGAGTTCTCAAAGGCTGATGTTTTAGAAGTAGATCTCTCGGGATTCTTTCTGAAGTAGTTCTAGGTGGACACAAACCTCCAACTTTCCAGTTGGCAGCTGAGTGTGTTAATTATGGGCACTACAAAGTTTTGTTGATATGTTCTAGAAAAACTTCTAAAATGTAAAAAAGATGAAGTGCTCAATAATGATATCTCTCATACATATTTTTGATAAATAGCCAGTTACAAAGATAGTAATCAAAAAACGTAACAACAAATGTGGCCATAAATGTTTCAAATACGCAGTTTATTATAGTGAAATTCTATTTAGTCGTAGTTTTAAAACAGAAATTATCATCAGGTTGTTTGTAAGAGTAAATGCTGACAACAACACATACCACCATGATACTAAATATATTTCATAACTTTTGTTTTCAACCTTTCCTACTTTAATCTACTTTCAAGGGTAAAGACAGAAATCTAGTGCGGTGAAAAGTGAATGATTCCTTTGCATTTGACTTTCCTGCCCCCACCCCCCCTTTAAAAGTTGACTATGTATCTAGTTCTCAACATTGAATAATGTTTTCCTTTTCCTAAAATTGCTGTTGAAGCATTTCTTTCCTTTTACATTTTCAGTTATCTCTTGGTACAGCTTGGGGTCATATTTTTTAAAATTACAAAATATTTTCTTATGATATGATTGGATAAATCTTTTATCTACAAACACAAATCATTCAAGGATTTGTATTTGAAGTTTTTAAAATAAGCACATATGCTAGTGGCTAGGTAGAAAACCTCTAAACTTATTTAAAATGTTCCTTTTTCATTTATGCTTTAAAAATATGTTATGTCTTTAACTCAAGGAGTTTTTCCTCACTATAAGGAAATCTGACTATGGAGTTCCTATTTTAATAGTACTGTAGTGTATGGAGCATTTTCTGGGTTGCTCTAGCTCCCCTCATTTCCAACTATCCCCTCTGAGACCTTGAGAAACTTACTTAACTTTTCTAAGTACCTACTTCTATCTTTTTCTATAAATATAAAAATGAGTGTGACATGCTTAGAACAGATTTTGATATTCATAAGTTGCTTTTCTTTAAAGGAAATACTTTCTCTCTCTCTCTCTCTTGTTTGTATATTTTATTTAGCCACGTAGTTGATGTTGTTGTTGCTAGTGCATCAAGCCAGTTCTGACTCTTAAAGACCTTGTATAAGACTTGCAAGCAGTGACTGGTGGGTTTGGACTACTAGCCTTGTGGTTCACAGTCAACGTCTTACATACAGAGCCATGCCAGGCCTGCAACCATGGGTTTAAGGCTTAAGAGTTACAACACAAGTTTGGAAAGTGAGTTGTTGTTGTCAGGTGCCATTGAGTCAGAACCGACTCATAGTGACCCCATGCACAGCAGAACGAAACAATGTCCGATCCTGAGCCAACATCACTACTGCTGCCACACTTGACGCCATCAATGATGCCACCTGGCCAATCCATCTCGTTAGGAGTCTTCCTCTTTTTCTCTGACTCTCCATCTTACCCAGCATGACATCCTTCTCCAGCAACTGTTCCCTCTAGACAATATGTCCAAAGTATGAGAGACAAAGTTTGGCCATCTTGGCCTCCAAGGAGCACTCTGGCTGCACTTCTTCCAAAACAGATCTATTGGTTCTTT
>NW_006408736.1:1570888-1580252 GCF_000296735.1 Chrysochloris asiatica
ACAGTGTTTCTCTGCTATTTATAGAGTTTTCAGTGACTAGCAATTCGGAAGTAGTTCTTCACTCTTTCTTCCTAGTCTGTCTTTGTCTGGAAGCTCATCTGAAACCTGTCCACCATGGGTAACCCTGCTGGTTATTTAAAATACCAGTGGCAAAGCCCTCAGAATCACAGCAACTCAAGCCACCACAGCACGACAGACAGACGAGTGGTGGCCGTTTGGTTTTATGTTGATACTGTCACTTTAATTTTTGATGTCAATCTTGATAAAATCCTGATATAATCAAGATACAATCAAGATGTTCTCTCCTGATACTATCAGTCCTGATACAGTCAAGATGTTCTCTCCCAAGATGGTGGCTCTGGGAACAGCTGAATGTCTTGACCCAGAAAATAATGGATTTCTGGATTCTTCTGCAAATTCCCCAGCAGTAAACCCTCCTATCCTCTGATCCACCAAACATAACTTTATATTTGTTTCAGAGTTCCAACACCATCTCATGAGCCCTCTTGTCCTGGTATTCCGTGTTGTTGTGCAAGGCCTGGTAGTATAGTGGTTAAGAATCTGGCTGCGAACCCTGAGGTCAGCAGCTTGAATCCACCAGGCCATCTGTGGGAGAGAGATGAGTCTTTCTGCTCCTTGCAGTTAAAACGGCCTTGGAGTCTGGCGCATTAACTCATAGCACCACACCAGGACTCAGAATCGAGACACATTTAAATACATAATACCCTCTGAGAAATTTAGTCATTTAGAGAATGAAAAACAACAACAAAAAACTGTATATATTGGTACACCCACACATATATGTAACTGTTGTTAAGTGCTGTACAGTTGGTTCCAACTCATAGCAACCCTGTTTAGATAGGGTTTCCCAGGAGCAGCTGGTGGATTTGAACCACCGACCTTTTGGTTATCAGTCCAGTGCTTTCCTACAGTACCACACTAGGATTTAATACGCACACACACATAATGTAATGTTTCTGGTGGTTTAGCAGTGACTCAACTGATCACCAAAAAGCTAGTGGTTTAAACCCACCTGCACTTGGAAGGAAAAAGATGTGCAATCTACTTCTATAAAGATTAAAGCCTTTGGAAACCCTCTGAGGCAGTTCTACTTTGTTCTATAGGGTTGCGATGAGAAGCAATCAACTCCATGGCAGTGGAGGGATCTATCCATCTATCTGTCTATCTATCTATCTATCTATTGCATATTCATGAGACATAACTATGCAATCTGTTTTTTTCCCCTTCAGATCTTCAGAAGGAATAGCCTGTATCATCTGGGCTACTTGAACAATGATCTGCTTTGCATCAGATCTAACAAAGAAAAACAGACATGATAAATGAATGTCCTCTTGTTTCAGTGGTTATTAAATGCCTTCACTTTCATACAATGGGAAATTTGATAAGCAGAGTTGAGCCTCATGGTTAATGACATTTCCAAATTCTAGACTCTCTGTAAATAATAGAGGGACTTCATTATAAACAATGGAGAGTAGAACAAAGAACCTCTCTTTTGAAACATAACAAATGACTTCACATCTCATCTACATTTAAAGAATGATATTGAAGCCTATTCATTTATTCTCTGATATACTTTTTTGGATAACTGATGGTGCTCCTTTAAAACCTGAAATTAAAATGACTTTAATGCAATAAAATATGATGACATTTTGTAGGTATTTTGTTACACGTATTGCATGGCACTATAGTGCAATTACATACAATATCAATTATTCCCTCAGGTATTATGTAGTTGTAGATCATAAACTTTTAGCTTAAATTAAACATCACAGCTGGTTGCTTTAATTTGATGCATTATACTGCAAATGTTTCAACAGCTTGACTAAAATGAACCATACTGCAGATTCACAGGAAGAGCGAAGGTCAATGAACATGAAGCCTAGTCATTTGCAAATTTTCTTTGGGCATATTAAAAAGCATTCTGAAGGATAGAGTTTAATGGAATGGAACCAAACAAAATAAGAGAAAGCAGAGTAGACTATTTCAATGGTGTTTCACTTAATGGAAAAAAAAATACTATAAATTCTTAATTTCAGGACAGTGTTTACAATAGCACATTTTGATAGTCATTAATATTGTGCTTTGAGAGTTTTATTTATTTAGTTCATTGCTATAGCCCTGCCTGCTTCTTTTCAAACATTAAACATCATTAAATCTGCAAAGGAAGGAAGTTAACAGAAAAGACCAAATGACTGCCCTGTTTCTTATTCTTTATGAAGGAGGTATTTTTTTAAATTTTGTTTTCTCTTAGTTAAAAGACCAGAAAAGATGTCCTTTCACTTGTTCTATTTGCACTCAAAGTATCTTTATCTAAGAGTACTGATGATAATACCATTAAGATTATCATTAATTCCAATAACACTAATTTTAACTCCAATGTTGATCTAGCTCATAGCAATTAGCCTTAAATAATACTGTTAAAGTCATTCCATCAATATTTACTGTAAGAAAGAAAGTAGCATCTCACCCAAATTATATGCTAGCAACACAATTGATATAGAAGAAATTAATGAGAGAGCCAAGAGTGTAATAATTCAAGGCTTAAAAAAATATGTTTTAACTTAGAGTTATTTCCTTATTAGTCATTTATTGCTGTTATTAAGTGCCATCAAGTCAGTTTCGACTCATAGGACTCCATAAAGGGTTTCCTGGGAGCAGCTGGTTAGCTTGAACTGCTGACCTTGCTGTTCAAACTGACCTTACAGTACAGCACATTAAACCTCAGTGCCACACCAGGACATTATTAGTCATAAAGCATAGAATTTTAAAACTTGATGATAAACCAAAGATTTCCAAGAGAGTTTACTCTCAAAAACTTATATGTAATCATTATCTCCCAGTGCAAAAGCATCTTATGGTTCCCCATTCTGTGGAGGGTAATACAGAACTCCCTTGGTATGGTATGTTTAGCTCTATCCAATCCCTAACATACATTTATATCATATTCATATTCATTATATTATATATTATATTATATATCATATTCAATTACACATTCTGTTCTAGTTTTTTTTTCTTAACCAGTATTTTAAACACTAAGATTCTTTTATGGAGTCCTGGTGTGGTGCTATGGGTTAATGTGCTACACTGCAAAGTCGGTTTGAACTGCGAGGTTGGTAGTTCAAGCTCAAGGAGCTCTGGTAGCATAGTGGTTATGAATCGGGCTGCTAACCTCAGGGTCAGCAGTTCAAAACTACCAGCTGTTCCACAGGTAAAGATTTACAGCCTCGGAAAGCCTGTACAGGGTCGCTATGAGTGAGCACTGACTCCTCGGCACATAACCACAACAACAACAAGTCACTCTTGGAAACCCTCTACAAAGACCCTATGGGTTGGAACCGACTCGATGGTACTTAACAACAACAAAATTCCTTTTATGAGGAGACCTGGTATAGCACTACAGAATAATGCACTGGACTACAAGGTCAGTTTGAACTGCAAGGCTGTCTGTTCAAACCCAACAGCCACTCGTTGGAAACCCTATACATACTCACTATGAGTCAAAACAAATTCGACGGCACTTAATAACAACAATAATTCTTTATTTGAGAATAAAAAAAGAATTATTGTTGAGCAAGCATTAGACTGCTAACCAAAAGATCAGCAGTTCAAACCCACCAGCTATTCCTTGGAAGCCCTATACAGTGTCTGTATGAGTTGGAACCAACTTGACAGTACTTAACAACATTCCTTTTATGCCAGTTCAAAGTCTCTCTCCTCTAAGAAAGAGTCATCTTTAAGCCTTTGAGTCAGAATTAACTCTTCCTTTATTGGTGTATCTACAAACCTTGATTAGTATGGAATTTCAGTTATGACATTTTTGTGTCATATTAAAATTAAGGAGCTCTGGTAGCATAGTGGTTAAAAGTCGTGCTGCTAATATCATGGTCAGCAGTTCGAAACTACCAGCAGTTTCACAGGAGAAATATGAGGCTTTTTGCTTCTGTAAAGATTTGCAGCCTTGAAAACCCTATATACAAGATTGCTATGAGTCAGAACTGTAAGTTTCCATGGGTCCGATACTATGATCTTTTTTTAAGTTCTCAAATTCTCTGTGCACTTAATTAATATATGCATGTTGAGGTTTAGCATTTGCCTTAGCATTCTAATCGAACTGTTTTTTAACGGAGACAACTGAGTTTCAGAGAGTGTATTTTTTACACAAAATAGATTAGTATTCTCTCTAAGACCAAAGACCCATGTCTTGGTCACTATAATGTGTTGTGTGGAGCTACATTTAAGTCTCCTATCATTCCATGAGAACTTACTATTCTGACGGGCAAAATACGTGCAATGTATCCTGACCTCCTGAGCTGTGAATTTTTTCCAACCTGCCTCAAGATCTGTATTTCCGGAGTTCACTTCAGCAGTATTAGTAATCTGCTTTATTTTACCTTGCCTGTTATTTGGAGGAAAGTATAATCAATTGGAAAGCATATGGCATCTACAGTTTGAGAAAACTGAGTGTGGATCCTGGTTGTTTTATCTGGATTGTGTGTGTTTCCTGATTTTGCATCCTACACTTCTATTTGCAAATTGGGGAAGTAACACCTCATCAGTGTTAGTGCAAAAAAATAAATGAGGTAATATAGAAAAAGGAATAAAAAAGAGTCTTTGGTGCATAAATTCAAATTCATTTTCCTTTGTATCCTTTGTTAAACGTGTTCAGAAGCTTTGGGTTAACATGAACTTAAGGACTGGAGAATAGAAAGAAAAACGCACATGAAGTAGAAGTGACAAAACATGTCTGAGTACAGATTGAGTCTAAACTCTATTCCATTTTGTATCTTACACGGAACAGTTCCCTATCTATTTTAGTTCTTATAGAATAAGACAATAATTTTTATTCATGTGTCAGAATCTACTTGATGGCACTCAAAATTAGTAACAACAGCATCAGTGGGAAGAACATTGTATTATAACAATTTGAGCTTCAATTTTCCCAGAGTTAAGATATGTATTATATTGGGAAAGGATCAAAACCAGTTTCTGGTTCATCGTCTTTCCTTCTGCCTTACCTCTTCCTGTTAGCCTAGAAAATGACAGTGATTTAATGTGAAACTAAGCTACACCATCTTGGATCATCTTACTTCCAAATAGCTTCACTTGCACTACATCACTCATCTATTCAAAAAATGCTGATTATTTCCATACGTTTTGTCTGTATTAGGGCTAAATACATAAGCATAGGTAAAGTTACATAAAATCCTCTGTCGTAGGACTTCTGTGATAATCAAATAAACTAATAGTTTACGAAAGTAGTAAGTAAGGAGAAATGTTAAAGATTTTTGAAAACTACTGTTAAGAGACTCATTTTTATAACTGAACTCTATCAAATCAATAACAAACTATAAATTTTTATTTTATCCAGTTAGTCTAAAATAAGAAAAAATGAACAGCTTTCTAATTCATTCTAAAAAATCTAGCTTAATTTTTATACTGAAAAGTAAAGCAGTTAACCCCATAGAAATGTATACAACAACTTCACATAGCAATAACCCAAAAGCAAGTTGCTTCTAGTTCACAGTAACCATACAGGACAGAGTTGAACTGGCCATAGAATTCCTAGTCTATGGCTTTTATAGAAGCAACTGCCATAACTTTCTTCCATGGAGCAGCTGGTGGGATGCCTAATTTCTCAGTGAAGTGTTTGCAAATTGAATCCATCCATGAATAGAAAAGATTGAAACAAATAATATGCAATATTTTGTCTAGTGCTAAGATGATCTCAAGGAGCCTTGGAGCTATAGTGGGTTATGTGTTGAGCTGCTAATCTTAAGGTGAGCAGTTCGAATCTGTCAGCTTCTCCTCAGCAAAAAAGATGAGGATTTCTGCTCCTATAAAGATATGTAGCCTCAGAAACCCAATACAAGGTCTCTATAAATTGGAAACGACTCTACGACTTACCACCACCAACAACAACATGATCTCAACTGGTATGGCATTGTAGGATAAGCAATGCACTGCTAATTGAAAGATCAAAGGTTCAAACCCACTAGATTCTCACCATAAACCCTATACAGGGTTTCCATGAGTAGGAACCAACTCCATAGAACTTAACAACATAAGGTACAAAAGATTGTCATACAAATTTGACTAAGAAATAAAGTGAGGTCATGTAACCTTTGCAACAATGCAACTGGGAAAACTGGAACTTGAACCCCTAGAATCTGACTTTAAGGAGACCTGGTGGTGCTGTATTTAAGAAGTTGACTGTGAACCAAAAAGTTTGCTGTTTGATCCCACTAGCCACTCTGTGGGGAGAAAGATGTGGTAAGCAGCTCATGGGAGAAAGATGTGGCAGCCAGCTGCTGTAAAGATTTAGATACTTGGAAACCATATAAGACAGTTCTACTCTGTCCTATAGGCAGGGTCACTATGTGTTGTGATTTGACTCAATAGCATTGGCTTTGGCTTGGAATATGACACCTTAACTCAAGCCTTTACAGCATTCTATCCTGTTTCTCTGAACACCTAAGATTCAAAGAGTGTTACATTTTGAGTGAATCTGTCAATATAATTCATGACAGCTATAAATTAAAAGGAGACAACTATAAACTGTTCCCATATGTCAGAGAGAGAGATAGGATGTTATTGTCAATGACAAACCACACACTTCGTAAAACATAAAACAAAACGGTTTTATTTCCAAATTACACATGTTCACTGAAGACAATCCATTTATGTTCAGTTTATTTCCCACAAATATTTATTTTGACTCTGACAATGTACTAGACATAGTGTGCTTGAGATACCTAGTGATAAGGTGTGTAAGGGTATTGGGGGAGGGGCAGAGATATGGTCATTCTAAAAGCAAAGGATTCCTGAAGAATGAATAAAAGATTGCTAAGTGAAGAAAATCTAATGTGTTTTTTGTTTTTTTTTCAGGCAGAAAAAAGCAGCACATGTACAGAGTCCTAAAATAGCTATATATATATATATATATATATATACAGAGAACTAAAAATAATTCGGTGTTAATAGAAAATGTGAGGTGGAGAGTGGCAGAGATGAAGCAGGAAAGTAGGCAGGTGCCCGTGAGCAAGAGCCTTCTGTCATCCTGTCAGGGTGAGGTGTATTGACTTCATATTATTGAAACTATTTGAAGCAGTTTCCTGTTCAGATGGGATATATCTTAAAGCTGAGGGGTGAAATTAAGAATAAAAACATTGAGCTAATGCAGAAAGTTGACAAGGGACTTATAAGGACAATTGTAAAGAAGTTAGAAAATATGTATTTAAAAGTAAACTTCATGAGACATTAGTGACTAATGAGAGAGGAATCTTAGACAGTTTAAGGAGCTCTGGTGGTGTCGTAGTTACAAGTCAGGCTGCTAATCTCATGGCCAGCAGTTCAACACTACCAGCAGATCTGTGGGAAAAATATGAGGCTTTCTACTTCCCCCTAAAGATGTACAGCCTTGGACATTCTATATAGGGTTAGTATAAGTCTGGGCCAACTCCATGGCACACCACCACCACCACCATCAGACACCTTAATATAAGATGATTGAATAACATGAAGGTCCTAAGTTGGAACACTTTGGTGTGGCAGGAGTCCTGGTGTGGTGCTATGTGATAAAGCGCTGGACCACAATGTCAGTTTAAACCTTAAGATCGGTAGTTCAAAGTCACCAGGAAGGACCTTGGAAATCTATAAAGGGTCACTATGAGTCAGAAACTACTCAAGTACACTTAACAACAATGACACTAACCTGAAGGTAAGTGTTAGAATCAGCCCAGTGATACTGTAGAAGAAAAGCCTTGTACAGTACACTGGTACTGTACAAGAAAAGGCTTCCATAAACATTACAGCAAAGAAAATCTACAGAGCAGTTCTACGCTATCACATATGGGGTCATCATGAGTCAGAATTGATTCTCTGACAGTAGGTTTGTTTTATTTTGTTTGGGTGACTTATGTATATTAGTCATGTGTATTTTTAACTTCTGTTTTTAGTGTCCAATGCTTCAAATCTGTTCCTCAGATGTTCTCTAAATTTAGGTGGCATATATTGATCTTCATCAATAAGTCATGCTGGGTAAGATGGAGGGTCAGAGAAAAAGAGGAAGACCCTCAATGAGATGGATTGGCACAGTGGCAGTATCAATGGGCTCAAAAGTAGCAACAATTGTGAGGGTATCCTAGGACCAGGCAGTATTGTGTTCTGTTGTGCATAGGGTTGCTATGAATTGGTACCGACTTGAAGGCACTTAACAACAAAATATTTTTAACTATCCAGTAGCCATCCAAGTTATTGTTTTTGTTACTGTTAGGTGCTGTTGAGTCAGTTCCAATTCATTGCAACCCTACATACAACAGAAGGAAAAACTGCTCAGTTCTGCACCATCCTCACAGTTGTTCTGCCTGAGCCCATTGCTGCTGCCACTGTGTCATTTCATCTCATTGGGGGGTCTTCGTTTTTTTACCAACCTTCCACTTTACCAAGCATGATGTCCTTCTCCAGGGACTAATCCCTCCTGATAATATGTCCAAAGTATTAGAGATGAAGATTCACCATCCTGACTCTAAGGAGCATTTTGGTTGTGCTTCTTCCAAGACAGATTTGTTTATTCTTCTGTCAGTCCATGGTAGTTTTACTATTCTTCTAGTAACTTTATGACAATTTTAATAATTTATTGTTGTTAGGTGCTGTGAAATTTATTTTCATCTCATAACAACCCATGTGACAGAGTAGAACTGCATCCCAATCCATATAGGCATAGATGATGTGTCTTAGAGTAGAGCTCAAGACTAGATCTAACAACATGGGAGTTGTAAAATCCAAAGCTGGTACTAAAACTAACCAGATCTTTAAACAGTATTTTGTCTGACATCATGTTTGGCATTATGTTCTCCAAAATTATTTATTGCAACATTAAATAAAGAAATTTGTGATGTGTCAATAAAAGAGTAATGAAAAACTGCACCTATTAGAACCAAGAGTCAACAACAATGAGAGAGGGATGAAGGTAAGGGAGGAGGGGCATATTGGACAACATGAAGTGGAATAACTGAAGAATTATTGGCATTCCAGAACAGGAAGAATCCCACAAGTCCACAGAGGAAATAGTTGAGGAAATATTTGAAGAACTGCTGGAAGAAAATTTTTTTAACATCCTGAAAAGTGAAAAGATAAACATTCAAGAAGCTTAATAAATCCCAGGAAGGACAGACCCCAAAAGAAAATCACCAAGACATATCATGATAAAACTCTCCAAAGTAAGGACAGAATCCTGAAAGCAGCTAGGGAAAAGAGAAGAGTTACATACAAAGGCAAGCAAGTCAGATTAAGCTTGGATCTCTTAGTAGAAACCATGCAAGCAAGAAGGCATTGGGGAGAC
>NW_006408736.1:1582316-1582879 GCF_000296735.1 Chrysochloris asiatica
CCATAAAGGATGAAATATCTAGGAATAAATGTAACCAGAGAAAAAAGGACCTATACAAAGAAAACAAAATACTACTACAAGAAACCAAAAGAGACCTACAAAAATGGAAGAATGTACTATGCTCCTGGACAGGAAGATTTAATATCATGACAATGCCAATACTGCCCAAAGCAATTTACACATATAATGTTATTTCAATCCAGATTCCAAAGGCATTCGTCAAAGAAATGGAAAAAACAGTTACAAATTTTATATGGAAAGAAAAGAGACCCAGAATAAGCAAAGCACTGTTTAAGAAGAAGAATAAGGTTGGAAATCTCTCACTCCTAGACTTCAAAATTTATTACAAGGCTACAGTGGTCAAAACAGCTTGGTTCAGTGAAAGATACATTGATCAATGGGACAGAATTGAGAATCCAGAAATTAACCCATCCAAACATCCAAACGAAAATCCAACTGATTTTCGACAAAGTACCTAAATATATCGAATGGGGAGGAGATCGTCTCTTCAACAGATGGTGTTGGTAGAAGTGGAAAGCAATATGAAAAGACTGAAACAAGAC
>NW_006408736.1:1584644-1585701 GCF_000296735.1 Chrysochloris asiatica
AACGGCACTTAACAACAACAACAAAAATCTTTATTGGAGCAGAAAGCCTTATCTTTCTCCTGCAGAACAGCTGGTAGTTTTGAACTGCTGACTGTGAGATTAGCAGCCCGATTCATAATCACTACGCTATCAGAAATAATTTATGATCCAGCAATTCCTCTACTTGGTATTTACACAAGAAATATGAGCCATAACATGAGTAGATATATATACACCAAGATATAATATAGAAGCACTATTTACAATAGCAAAAATATGGAGACACCCTAAGGGCCCATCAATGAAAGAATGGATAAACAAACTGTGGTACATACACACGATGGAATATTATGCTACCTTGAAAAATAACAAGGAAGCTGCAAGCCACCGACTGCATAACATGGATGAACCTTGAGGACATTATGTTGGGTGAAATTAGTCACAAAAGGAGAAATACTGCATAGTACCACTACTTTAAAAGACAAAGAAAAAGAACCCATACTAAAGGGACAGGGGATTCTTTGTTGGTTACTGGGATGTGGGGATGGGATGATGGGAAGGATGTCAAGGTAATGCACAGGGTAGGGAATAGACACAGGATAGTTTGGGTGCTAGGAATGGAAGCAATATATGAGAAGAAGAGGAAGAGGAATGGAAGAACAAGGCAGATGGGAAAGCAATTAGTCAAGTTTGCATGCCTAAGTGGGACAGAGGTAAATAATGGTGTATGCCCAACCTTGGAAAAACAGGCCTCTGAGATACAGGGATTTAGATATGGTTGGAATGGGCAAAAGGGGGGAAATAATGTTAAGATGTTTGGCTGTCTTTTGAATCTTGGTTTCCCTTGCATGCCATTATAAAATAGACACTTGAAGAGGACAGAAAGGAATAGCCTGAAATATCACCACAGAAAGCTTGAAAGTCCGTCTTCTGCCTATAACTGTTTGGAATACCTAAAATGGGGCTACAACGTGCCTAATGAATGAGGCTTCCTGTGAAGCCTCTGCATTATATAATACCATAGGTAGAATCCTGAACTCCATTCATAATCTTCTGAGGTGGAAAATTTTCACTTAAA
>NW_006408736.1:1587401-1589222 GCF_000296735.1 Chrysochloris asiatica
AAAGATGAGGCGTTCTGCTCCCGTAAAGATTTACAGCCTCGGAAATCCTGTTCAGGGTCCCTGGAACCGACTCGGCGACACTTAACAACAACAACTATATATATATAATGTGATGACATTCTTATAAATATTAATTGTTTGTGGTCATATGCTTATATAATTATTTTTTGGTGTACATGGGTTAAAAATATCTCACTAAATAAGTGATTGATTCTAAGTGATTGATTCTAAGTTGAATTTATACAGTTGTCCAGAGGACTTCAAAAGCATCTCATTATTTGCTTCTGCTAAAACAGTGAAGCATCAATAAAGAAAAGCTAAATTTGACAAAATTGTGTAGGGAGCATAAGTATATACCATCTTAAAATACATTTCTGTTTGCTTGAAATATTTTAATAACTTTTTACTAAAGTGTCACTGTTTGAAACTGTAGAACAGAATGAGTAAATATAAAAGTGTGCTTTGAAAACCTAGGCTAAAATGTAAAATTTTAAGACTGTACTCTAGACAAGGAGATATTTTTTTTTAAAATAGGGTAATATTTCACAAAACAATATTATGATTAAATAGAAGGATAAATAGAGAAGGAAAAATTTTAGTAATGGAAGGGACAATATAGTTGAAAATTCCAAAATTAATAAAATTTATATAATTCATATAATGTTTGTCCTTCAAATTCCATTGTTAGAATTTGTAAATTTTTAATATATGCCATAGCACACTGAAAGCATAAATTCATTTTGTCCAGTTCTGCATTATAATAAACATTTGAAAGGATAATGTTCGACTTCTTTAGTGACATCATTCTTTAAGAAATTATAGTGAGACCAAAATGCCATAATCTCCCTGCTCCCCCCACCCCCCATTGGAGTTAATCAGTTACAACGACAGTATTTCACACACTACAGTACTTTTATATTTTAAAATATCATCCCATGATTTCAGTACTTTCACTGATACAATATCAGAATCAAACAAACTGGAAAGAAAACATCAGCTGTATGAAAAGGAAATAAAAAGTGTTGTTGTTGTTAGGTGCCATTGAGTTAGTACCAACTCATAGCGACTCTATATACATCAGAATGAAGCATTGCTCGGTCCTGGGGAAGATGTGTTAGCCCACACAATTTTATGTTTCAGAATAATCAAGATTGTTGAAATATTTGATATATTTGAATTCTAGAAATGTCTTAGGATGGAAATAGAGAAGTTCATTGTGGAATTCAAAGTGACTTTGAGATTTAATGTTGTTGTTGTTGTTAAGTGCTGTCAAGTCAGTTTCAATTCATAGTGACCCTCTATAACATTTCCAAGGAGCAGCTCATGAGTTTGAACTGCCAAACTCATGGTTCAAATTGAACTTATGGTTGAATGCTTATCCTACAGTGCCATACAAGGACGCCAAGACTTAATACCCAAGTGAAATATAACTAACTAATTTCCACCTAATACTATATATTTTTGTTAAGTGCTGTCATGTAATTCTGACTCATAGCAACCCTGTTTAGTGTATACAAGGCTGGTAGGTTGGAACCTCCAACCTTGTGATTAGTAGTTCAATGTTTATTCTACAGTGCCATACCAGTACTCAATATGGTATAGAAATACTAATTAAGATTATGTAAGTAAGAAATACTTTTAGGATTTCAACCCATCGAATTGGAAGTATCTGACCTCTCCCCTTGTCACTTTGCCATACTGTGGTGGCTTGTGTTGCTATAATGCTGGAGACTATACCACCGGTATTTTAAATACCAGCAGGGTCACCCACTGTAAAAGTTAGGGTTCTGTGTCAACTTGAGTAAGCCAGGATTTCCAGTG
>NW_006408736.1:1590947-1591926 GCF_000296735.1 Chrysochloris asiatica
GTAGGGGCATTATGAGTCCGCACTAACACCGTGGCACCTAACAACAACAACAACGTAAGATGTAAATGGAACCAGTATGTTTTGAGTTGTATGTGTTTTATTTGTATCATGTTAGGCACAAGTATAACTTTACAGTTGTCTTTCTTTATGGTTTTTCATTCATATGGTTTATAGGTGTCATGTTGACAAGAGTGGACTGTAATAAGATTCTGTATCAACTTGACTAGGTGAGGATATATGTTTCACTGGTTTTGCTGCTTTAGAAATCCCAGCCTAAGGTACACATTGTGGACAGGTTTCAGTGCAGCTTCCAAACCAAGACAGATTAGGAAAAATGAGAGGCAAACCATTTCTGAATGAATAGCCATTGAAAATGTTATGAATAGCAGCAGAACACTGTCTGATAGAATGCTAGATGATGAGCTCCTCTGGTTGGAAGGTAGTCAAATGTGACTTGGAAAAAGCTGTCTCCTCAAGGTAGAGTTGACATTAATGACAGGAAATTAACAAAGCTTTCAGGACTTTCATTTGTTGATGTGGTACAACTCAAAATGGGAAAAATTAGCTGCAAACATTCATTAATAATCAGAACATGGAATGTACAAAGTATGAATCTAGGAAAGCGGGAAGTTGTAAAAAATGAAATGGAATGCATAAAGATCAATATCTTTATCATTGGTGATCTGAAATAGACTGGTATTAGTCATTTTGAATTAGACAGTCATATGTTTTACTTTGCCAGGAATGACAAATTGAAAACAAATTGTGTCACATTCATCATCAAAAAGAACATTTCAAGGTTTATCTTGAAGTACAATGCTGTAATGCTGTCTATGATAGGATAATATCCACACACCTAAAAGGAAGGCTAGGTAACATAATTATTATTCAGATTTAAGCACCAATATCTAAAGCCAGTGATGATAAAATTCAACCAATTTCTTCAGTCTGAAATTGATCAAACATGCAAGTAAGATGA
>NW_006408736.1:1595448-1636518 GCF_000296735.1 Chrysochloris asiatica
TCTTCGCTGTGGGCCATGGATATGATTCTATCACAGACATAGCTGTTCCTCATGACTGATGTGGATGGATATGTTCTTTTTGACATTGAATGCAACACCATTCCTCTTCAATTCGTCATTACCAGCATAGTAAACCATGTGGTTGTCGGATTCAAAATGGACAAGACTAGTCCATTTCAGCTTATTAATGACTAAATAATGATATTTATGTGTTACATTTCATTTTTGAAAATTTCTAACTTTCTTAGACTCATACTTCATACATTCCATGTTCCAATTATTTATGGATGTTTATTGCTGTTTCTATTAATTTTGAATTGTGACCCATCAGCAAATGAAGGCTTTACTCCCACAGGCTCTTTCTTCTCCATTCATGTCATCATAGTCAACTCAATTTAGAGGAGCCAGCTCTTCTCCAGTCGCATTTTGAGAGCCTTCTAACCTGAGGGCTCATTTTCCGGCACTATATATGACAGTGTTTCTCTACTATTCATAAGGTTTTCAGTGACTAACTATTCAAAAGTACTTTGTCACTCCTTCTTAGTCTGTCTTTGTCTGGAAGCTCATCTGAAACCTGTCCACCATGGGTGACTCTGTTGGTGTTTAAAAAATTGGTGACATAGCTTCCAGAATCACAGCAACTCACAAGCCACCACAGTATGACAAACTGACAGTTGAATTACTGACAGGTATCTGCCAGCAATTCAATCCAGATTTAGAGGAGGATGTGGAAATAGGATATCATTGCTGATGTCAGATGAATTTTGTCAAAAACAGAGAGTACCAGAAAGATGTTTGCTTTAGTTTTATTTACTATTCAAAGTCATTTTACTATGGGGATCATAACAAATTATGGATAACATTTCAAAGAATAGGTATTCTGGAAAACTTAATAGAACTCATGAAGAATCTGTATATAGATCAAGAGGCAGTTGTTTCTATAGAATAAGGGGATAGTGAATGGTTTGAATTCAGAAAAGGTATGTACCGTGGTCATGTCCTTTTACCATAAGTATGCAATATGTATACTTAACAAACAATCCAAGAAACTGGGTTCTGTGAGGAAGAACATGGCATCAGGATGGAGGAAGACTTATTAAAGATCATCAGTATGTTTGCTTGCTGCAAATGAAGAAAACTTGAAATACCTACGGATGAATATCAAATATCAGTATGAATTGCACATCAATGTAAAGAAAGTGAAAACTCTCAAGTGGATGAATAAACAGTATAATGTTAAATAGAAAATATTGACGTTGTCAAAGACTTCATTTTGTTTGTACCTATAATCAGTGTTTGATATATTGCATTAGGCAAATCTGCTGCATATGGCCTCTTTAAACTATTCAAGAGTAAAGATGTCACTTTGAGGATAAATATGTGCCTGACACAAGCCATCATATTTTTCAAATCACCTCATATACATGTGCAAGTTGGACAGTGAATAAAGAAGACTGTAGAAGAATCAATGCATTTGAGTTAAAGTGTTGGAGAACAGTATTGAAACTACCATGGACAAACAGAAAAACAAACACAGTTATCTTGGAAGAAGTACTGTCAGAATGCTCTTTGGAAGCACAAATAGTGAGACTTCATCTCTTGCTCTTTGGACATCTTGTCAGGAGGGATCAGTCCCTGGAGAAAGACATCATGCTTAGTAAAGTGAAGGGTCAATGAAAAAGATGAAGGTGCCCAACATGATGGATTGATACAATGGCAGCAACAATGGGCTCAAACATAACAATTGTCAGAATGGCATAGGACTAGGGAATGTTCCATTCTTTTGTCTCTATCAGTTTTAATCAACTTAGGGACAAAAATAACTATTGGAAGTATCTGATCTTCTTGCTAAGGTCATCTCTCATTTGGACATATTTCTTCATTTGGATGTTAGAGAATATAAGATATTTTCCTAAGATACATTATCAGCTATAAGGGTAGTATTTATGCCTTAAAACAATTGTAGGAAACAACCTATTTTCATCTAGTTAATGCCAGACAGAGGAGAACTGACCTGTCGAGTTCCCAAAGTTGTGATTGTTACGGAAGAAGATCATTTTCCTATGGAACAGCTGATGGATTTGAACTGCTGGCCTTTGGGTTAACAGCATAGCACTTAACTACTACACCACTAGAACTCCTTTTCACCACCATGGAGCTGAGGAAAAGATAACAATGATGCTATGTGATAGATGAGAATATTAATGATTAGTGGTTAAAGAAGGCAATACAGCTGTATCTTGAGTGACAGCAATTGTGTTAAAGAATTCTCAAATTCATTGAATGCCTCAATCTCATCATCAAGTGGTAGGTTATATCTGTTAAATTAGAGAAACTTCAGCTGTCTTACCAATAATGTCACTACCATAAATTCTTTGTTGTTATTGTTGTTGTTTTCATTCTTAATTTTCTCTCTTTTATTCTTTTACTAATTTAATTTTGTCAGTCTTGTTACTGATACCTCTGGTCTTTCTCTACCTTCCAGTTTAGCTCATTGAGCCAGCTACCATAAAATCCCTGTCATCTCCTGTACTAGAATGACTACTCCCTGTTGCAATTCTCCTATCACTTTCAAGCTTCTACATTAGTTGAAGTTTCACATGTAAGTTGAACAGTCTTCCAAGTGAGACAAGCAATGTCTCAAAAATTTGATGAAAACTGGAATTCAGATTCTGAGGGTAGGAGGCCAGTTATGGTTGAAAATCTGAGCTGTATCCCAGATAAACTTTGAACTAGTGAAAATTGTCCCAGGTATTTTCCAACTCAGTGATGATATGGGATCTTTTTCGTATGCATATTATATACTCTTCCTCCATTCTCTCTTTCTGTTCTATCTTACAGGCATCAGTTTTCTGATTCAGCCTCAATCTATCCTGTTACAAGATACATTTATCTCAAGTTATCCAGTACAATAGTGACATGTCTAAGTAAGCAACTTCCCCTAGAAATGCCTATCATGGTTTCTAGGAAGAATTATAAGCACCAGTAGAGGAGAAATACATTTGTTTTTCTATTTTGAATTTCTAAAATCACAGAATTATCTATTTATGCTAATTTGTAATATTTTTGTCTCTAAATTATATTTCTCTAAAATCCAAGAGCTGAAATACTACTAGTAATATATATTGAAAATTTATCATGTGCCAGGTTTCTTTAATTTAGCCCTAATTTTGTTGTTGTTGTTGTTGTTGTTGTTAAGTGCCAGCAAGTTGGTTCCAATTCAAAGAGACCTTGTATAGGATTTCCAAGGGGCAACTGGTGGATTTGAATCACTGACCTTGTCATTAGTATTTGAGTGCTTATCCTAGCCCATTTACTTCTTCTTGTTGTTGTTGTTAAGTGCCATCGAGTCGGTTCTGACTCATAGAGACCCTGAACAGGGTTTCCAAGGCTGTAAATCTTTACAGGAGCACAAAGCCTCATCTTTCTCCTGCGGAGCAACTGGTTCTTAGAACAACAACAAAAAAACATGTAATATATAATTATCATTTGTCTTAGGCCTGTTTTTTTTGGTGAAGCAAAGCCATCAAAACACATACGTGTGTATATATATATATCTATACACATATATATATCTATCTATCTATCTATCTATCTATCTATCTATCTATCTATACCTATTACCTGGAGGTTCCAGTCCCTGGAGAATAACAGCATGCTTGGTAAAGTGGAGAGTAGGAGAAAAAGAGAAAGACCGCTAACGAGATGGCAGTAGTAATGAACTCAAGCATAGTAGTGACAGTAAACTTGGTACAGGACTGAGTACTATTTCATTCTGTTATACATAAAGTCGCTCTGAGTTGGTGCTGACTGGAAGGCATTTAACAACAACAACATCAGCCCAGTACACTGAGTAGACAAGTATATTCCTTGATCTGAACAGCCCTCCATTTCAGTGGGAATTTTGATCAACTACATTCATAAGCAAAAGTGCAGTTAATCAAATTATAGCAATTGACTCTTCTTCACAGTACCAAACATCTTTATCTTCATCTCTTTGGGTTCTCGTCACAAGTCAGCCTTTGCCATCCAAGCTCGGTAAAATGGTTGTCAACTGCAAGTTTGGGGGTTCACACACACCTCTGTGCACTTCAGACCACCTGCCTCTTTCACTCACCTTCCTAGTACCCATGAGCTAAGTCAGTGCCCATGGGATCAGGAGTTCACAGGACTCCCTAAACATCAGACCAGTCAGCCTTTCCTCTTCTCTCTCTCATCTTAAAGTCAACTGATGTGAATGGAACATGTCCAAATTCAGCCTGTATTTTTATTGCTGCATTTTCCCAATGCTACTCAAAAGTAGACCCAGTGAGCAAATAGTTTGCTAGTTCCCTTTAACTTCCAGTCCTAGAAGGGGTTTTCTTTGAATGGCCAACATTCCTTGCCTTGATGCCTCTAAAGCTCAAAAGTCAAACTGTCTGCTTTATTTCTATGCTTTCTTCCAATCATGAATCTCCTGTTCTCCCAACATTTCTGGGTTGATCTGTATGTCTTTTCAAATGCAAATATCCCAATTCTAAAGTTTATGGGTTGGGTCAGGATTCCACAGAAGGTCCCATACTCTACAAAGGCTTAAAGCAAAAAGCCTTTTTTTTTCTGGGAAAATTCTAACTTTTCTTTTAGAAAGTCCATTCAAGTATATTCTGAAGGCAGACTTACAAAATCTCTGAATTCATCATAATCTCCTATTATGTAGGATAATGCACTGGACTGCAAGGTCAGTTTAAACTGCAAGGTTGGTGGTTCAAATTCACTAGCCAATCCTTGTTAAATCATATATGATATCTCTATCTGTCAGAACCAAATCAAAGGCACTTAACAATAACAATTGTAGGCAGGAGAAACAAATATCCATAATTGAGTCAAACACCTAAACTTTTTGAAAACACTCAAGTTCACGAAAGAAGGAAAAGACCAAAATGGATGCCCGAAGAGATTCTGAAATTTGCCTCCGAGCATAGAGGTGCTAAAGCAAATGGAATAAGTGAATAGCTCTAAGAGTTGAGAAGAAAATTTCAAAAGTCAGCTTGTGAAGAGAAACTCAAAAAGTATAATGAAATGTGCAAAGACCTAGAGTTAGAAAACCAAAAGGGAAGAACACACTCAACATTTCTCAAGCTGAGGGAACTGAAGGAAAAAATTCAAACTTCGACTTGTGGTATTGAAGGATTCTGTTGACAAAATAATGAATGATTCAGTAAAGCATCAAAAGAAGATGGAAAGAATACACAAAGTCACTGTATCAAAAATGAATGGTAAATTTTCAACCATTTCAAGAGCCAATGATCTTGAAAGAAGTCCAAGGGGCATTGAAATCATTGGCAAAATACGCAGTACCAGGAATAGAAGGAACACAAATTGAAATCTTTCAAAAAACTGATGTGGCACTGCAGGCACTCACTCATTTATTCCAAGAAATTTGATGGACAACTACCTTGCCAATTGACTGGAAGAGGTTCATATTTGTGCCCATTCCAAATAGAGATGACCAAACAGAATGCAAAACTCCTCAGACAATATTATTGATATCCCATGTAAGTATTATTAAAGGTAATACAAAAGTGGTTGCAACAATATATTGACATAGAACTTCCAGAGGTTCAAACTAGATTCAGAAGAGGACATAGAAAAAGGGATATCATTGCTGATGTAAGAGAATACCAGAAAGATGCTTCTTGTTGTTAAGTTGTTAAGTGAAGTAGAGTTAGTTCTGACTCATAGCAACCCTGAATAGGGATTCCAAGGAGTGGTTGGTGAGTTTGAACTGCCAACCTTGTGGTTCAAACTAACCTTGCAGTCTTGCACATTAACCCACAGTGCTATCCCAGAACTCCAGAAAGATTACCTGTGCTTTATTGATTACAGGAAGGCTTTCGATTGTGTGGATCATGACAATCTATGGACAACATTGTGAAGTATGAGTATTCTGGAACACTTAATTGTACTCATGAGGAATCTGTACATAGACCAAGAGGCAGTTGTTCAAACAGAACAAGGGAACACTGAATTGTCACTGTGTGACAGGGTTGTATTTTTTCACAATACATATTCAAACTTTATGCTGAGCAAATAATCTGAGAAACTGGATTGTATAAAGAAAAAAGTGGCATGAGAATTGGAGGAAAACTCAACCACATGTGATATGCAGATGATACAAGCTTACTTGCTAGAAGCCAAGAGGACTTAAAATACTTATTGATAAAGATCAAAGAACACATCCTTCAGTATGGGTTGTACTTCAATGTAAAGAAGACAAAAATCTTCACCACTGGACCAATAAATAACATCCATATAAATGTAGAAAAGATTGAAGTTGTCAAAGATTTCATTTTGCTCAGATCAATGATCAACACTAATGGAAGTCAAGAAATCAAACAATGATTGCATTAGGCAAATCTGCTGCTTAAGACCTCTTTGAAGTATTGAAGAGAAAAACGTCAGTTTGAAGATTA
Organism: Chrysochloris asiatica; assembly: GCF_000296735.1. NCBI lineage: Eukaryota > Metazoa > Chordata > Mammalia > Afrosoricida > Chrysochloridae > Chrysochloris > Chrysochloris asiatica. The sequence goes on from NW_006408736.1 coordinate 1,601,901, forward strand.
AGGTGTGCCTGTTTCAAGCCATGGTATTTTCAATTACGTCACATATGTGCAAAAGCTGGAGTATGGGTGGCGCTGTGCGTTAATGTGCCAGACTGCAAAGCCGTTTGAACTGCAAGGTCGGCGGTTCAAGCTTACCAGCTGTTCCTTGGAAACCCTATACAGGGTCACTATAGGTCGGAATCAACTCGACAGCACTTGACAACATGCAAAAGTTGGACAGTGAGCAAGAAAGACCATAGAAGGATTGACACATTTGAGTTATGGTGTTGGAAGGGAATATTGACTGTACCATGGATGGCCAAAGGAACAAACAGATCTGTGTTGAAAGAAGTAGTGCCATAGTGCTTCTTGGAAGTCAGGAGGACCAGACTTTGTCTCTCATACTTCGGACATGTTGTCATAAGGGACTAGTCACTGGAGAAGGATATTATGTTTGTTAAAGTAGTGGGTTGGAGATAAAGAGGAAGATCCCCAATGAGATTGATTGGCACAGTGTTGAAAGCAATCGGCTCAGTTGTAGCAATGATTGTGAGGTTGGCTCTCCTAGGACTGGCCAGTATTTTGTTTTGTTGTTCATAGGGTAGCTATGAGTTGGTACCGACTTGATACACCTAGCAAATATAACAACAATGACAACTGAAAATTCATTCATATCTTCTACTTTGGTCTAAGGAGCTCTGGTAGCATAGTGGTTATAAATCGGGCTGCGAGCTTCAGGGTCATCAGTTCGCAGGAGAAAGATGAGATTTTCTGCTTCCATAAAGATTTACAACCTCGGAAACCCTGTACAGGGTCACTATGAGTCAGAACCAACTCCACAGCACATAACAACAACAACCCTGGTCTAACCTCTTTCATATTCAAATTGCATTCATCCTCCTTGTGCTTGCATTCCAGTAGGCCCACAACCCTAATTAACTGTCCTGTTTAACCAGTGTGACAACAGCTCTAGGCAACTCTAGAAGCTGCTGATCTCTTCTTCTGCATAAGGATTTTATCCTATGACCTTTTGTTGTTTTTATTATAAATCCTCATGGTTCCAGAGTCTAGAGCCATTGCAATGAATACCGCTCCTGACACCAACGGCTTAAACCATGTGCTGGTCATGTCTTGTTTCCTCTGACTCCACAAGGGGGAAAGAGGACCAAACTTGAAATAGCCCAAGTTTGATTCCTAAAAAGTAGAGGTCAGATATGACTCCACCCTTCATCAGTGCCTTTAAAATTAGTCAGACCTGAGTAGCAATTTAGAAAAAATCATGCTTGTGATTTTGTTTCTCTAGAACCCCACTCTCTCAGACCCATATGTCTTAGTCTGGATTTTTTAGAGATGCAAAACCAATTAAGTATATATATGTGTGTGTGTGTGTGTGTATTTTATTGTTGTTATGTGCTGTGGAGTCAGTTCCCATAACGACCCTGCATAGAGTTTCTGAGGAGCAGTTGGTATGCTTGAATCGCCAACCTTGTAGTTCAAATGACTTTGCAGTCTGCTGCATTAACCCACAGCACCTTTAACATTAAAATGTTGTATCTACTGACTTGACAATAAGAAAATTAAATCAGCAACGAGCTCATCATAATGCCTATGGTTTAAGCATTCTTCAGCTGAATTACTGCTTATGCTGTTCAATATCCAACTAGCATCACTCATATGGAAACTTCTTAATTAAAATGAGAATAGTGTTGTTGTAGGTGCCAATGCGTCAATTTTTACTAACAGTATTTCTATATACAACAGATTGTAACATTATCCAGTCCTTTACATTCTCTCAGTCATTGCTAGGTTTGAGTCCATTACATAGTCCTTTGTCAATCCATCTCATTGAAGGTCTTCTTTTTTTCCTCTGACACTCTACCCTACCAAGCATGATGTACTGCTTTAGGGACTCGTTTCTCTTCATGACATGTCCAAAGTATGTGAGAGAAAGTTGACCCAACCTAACTTCTAAGAAACATTGTACTTGTACTTCTTACAAGACAAGTTGTGTTTATTCTCCTAGCAGTTCATGGTATAGTCAATATTCTTTTCCAACAACATAACTGAAAGTCATCAGTTTCTCTTTTGGCTTTCCTTATTCATTGCTAAGGAGCTCTGGTAGTGTAGTGGTTACGAATCGGACTGTGAACCTTAAGGTCAGCAGTTCGAAACTATGAGTAGCTCTGCGGGAGAAAGATGAGGCTTTCTGCTCCCCTAAAGATTTACAGCCTCGGAAACCCAGTACAGGGTCACTATGGGTCGGCACCGACTCAAGGGCACTTAATGACAACAACAGCAATTCATTGCTAATCTTTCATATGCATATGAAGTGATTAAGAATACTGTGACTTGGATAAGGTGTATCTTAATCTTTAAAGTGACATTTTTGCTTGTAAACACTTTACAAGGTCTTTTGCAGCAGAATTGTCTAATACAATATGTCATTTGGTTCTTGACTGCTGCTTCCATGGGTGCTGATTGTGGATCTAAATAAAATGAAATCCTTGACAACTTTAATATCATCTTTTAGAACAAGACCAAATGGGACTGATTGAGAAACAAACCATCAATTGTTCATATACAAGGCCAGGTTGAAGCTGAAGAAAATTAAAACAAGTTTATGAGAAGGGAGTTACAACCTTAAGTATATCTCATCTGAATTTAGAGATTACCTCAAAAATAAGATCTCACACACTGAACACAAGTGGCGGGAGACCAGAAAACATGTGGGGTGACATCAATGACAGTATACATTAAGAAAGCAATAAATAATTAGATAGACCAGATTATAAAAAGATTCAAATGAATGTCAGAATAAACTCTGAAACTTACACTTGAATATACAGTAGCTAAAGAACAACACATCCAAAGAAACCCACCACCATCAAATAGATACCCACTCACAGTGATGATGTGTAGGGTTTCTGAAGCTATAAATCTTTACAGGAGCGAAAAAGCTCACCTTTCTTCAGTGGAGTGGCTGGTGTGTTTGAACTGAGGACCTTTTGGTTAATAATATAGTGCTTGCCATATAGCACCTCCATGAGTACTTAAAGAACAAAATTTGTTGTTATTGTTAGTGCCGTGGACTCTAACATTTCCACTCAGCATCCCTGTGTAGGATTTCCAAGGAGCAACTGGTGAGGTAGGAGCCACTGATATTGTGGTTCAAACTGCCCTGGTGGTTTAGTGTATTACCACATGACCTACCAAAATGAGACATTTAAATAGAAGTTCTTCTTTAAAGGAACTGATTTTATGCAAACAATGAAGTGTTCTATAGTGATGAATACATAAAACAGAAATTGTTTCACAATACAGGATAAAAAAAAAAAAAAAGCAAATCATCAGACTTAGAAGTTTCAGACCACCAAGAAAAATGATAGTGGTTGGGCATACCACAAACAGAATTTTGTTCTTGACATGGTTAGGAAGAAATTTAAATGGATACATTTAAGACTAACTTCATGGGCCTTTTCTTGCAGACTTCAGTTCAGCTTTTAATCCATCGTTGTACCATTTCTCTGATTCCAAATGAAATAATAAACTCACACTTTCAGGAAATGTTTGGTAGTCTTTTAGAAGATTTACAGAATATTCACAAAAGATAGCAAATCTTGATGGGGAAAGAGTAAAGACACATTATATAGGATTTGAAATCAATAGAACAAGGCAGTCTACAGATGGTTATCTGTAATTTTGATTGATTATAAAAGTAGAAATATGGTGGGGACAGTAGAGAACAAGATGTAAGGAACAATGTAAGAAACAAATGAGAAAGCAGATGAAATTAAGAGTAAATTGAGATTATAGAGTCAGGCTCTGGAGAAATGCAGGATGTATGATTATACTTATGATAGAAAATGTACACCAAACCTTATTTATTTCTGTAAAATTTAATTCAGCTATGTATTAACTAATATTTATATTTTAATTGAATTGTAAAATTCCATTTAATCCCAAAAAAACAACTATTTACAAGGGTGAGTCAAAACATTCCACACTTGACTATCAAATTTGTTTTAATCAACTTTTAGAAAAGACAAATACATCATTTTTAACATAACCTAGCTTTTCAATACACTTTGACCATCTGTCAACAAGCTTTCATATTCCCTTATTTAAAAATATTTTAGGTTGAGCTATGAGCCACAAATACACTGCTGTATTCACTTCTTCATTAGAGGTGAATCTTTGTCTTCGAAAGAATGCTTTCGAATATTTTGGGATCCAACAGGTGAGTATAGAGAGAATGCTTTAACACCTAAAAATGAAATTTTTGCAGAGTGTTAGTAGTGTGGGCAGAGGTGTGAGAATTTGAATTGTCATGCAAGATCACAATGCCCTTAGATAGTAGTCCTTTGTATTTAATGTGAAGTTTAGGCTTCAGCTTTTCAGTGAACATCTCACTGTGATGAGACAGTTGATTGTTGAAAGTTTTTCCTGATAGTGTTCCAATACTGGCCCTTGAGAATCCCAGAAAACTGTAAGTACCATTTTTCTAGCGATTGTTGAACTTTGGACTTTTCTTGGTTGACGATTGAGAATGTTTCCATTCTATACTCTGCCATTTACTCTCAGGCTTGGTGTGATGAATTCATGTCTCATCACCAGTAAATACATTTTTTAAAGAAACTTTTACCTTCCTTTGCGAATCTGTCCAAATTTTGTTTGCAGATGTGCAAACACTTCTGTTTATGCTCTTCTGTGAGTTGTTTTAGTAACCATCTAGTACACATTTTTCAATACCCAAGTTTATCATAGAATAGTTCATAGGCAGAGCCATGGCTGATTTGCAAATGATTTCTACATAATCCACTGTCATTTGTCTAATTGATAAAATAATTTCATGTGCTCACTCAGTGTTGTCATCAGCCATGGACGTGAAAGCCATGGAGGTGGATAGGCATAATATAACCAGAGTGAGGACAATTTTTTATTTACTTTCTTATATAGCAGCACATGTAAATATTTTTAAAGGAAATTAACTACGGAAATAGTTTGTATCCATAATTTATAAAATTACTATTGATTTATTTTACTTTTCATGCACTTACATTAAGCACCTTTTCTTGATTTAGAGGTATGTACAGTCCTCGTGTGGTGCTCTGGGCTAATGCATCAGCCTGCAAAGTCATTTGAACTGCAAGGTCAGTGACTGAAGCTCACCAGCCTCTCCTTGGAAACCCTGAACAGAATTGCTTTAGGTCGGAATAGACTCAACAACACTTAACAACAACAGCATTCAACCAGTTCTGGTGTGACTCTAGGATAAGCACTCCACCATAAGGTCTGTTAGAATCACAAGGTCTTCAGTTCAAACTCACCAGCTGCTCCTCAGAAACCCTATACCGGGTCATTATAAATCAGAACCGACTTGACAGCATTTAACAACAACAATGTTCAACCAGCAAGTGTAGAAAAAGACATGAATGAGATTGCAGCGAAAAGAAATACAGAGAAAAGGTGCTATCTGCTTTCTGAAACAATAATGGACGCTTAGCACAGGATTCCTGGTGTGGTGTTCCACCACTAGCACTGGACTGTAAACCACGAGATCAGCAGATCAAACCCACCAGCTGCTTCTCTGAAAACCACTACAGGGTCTCTATGAGTCAGAAATAACTCAACGGGACTTAACAACAACAAGCCCTGGGTTAGCGTTTTATTTCACATTTTACAATTTCGGAATCTCTTTCTCTTTCCACTAGAATCAGTACTTGGTACTATTTTGAAGTGAGTAAGTAAACTTTTTACTGCTTGTATTTTAACTAATTCAATGAGGAAAATTACATGTAACTTTGAGGAATGCTTTAACATTTCTCTTTATCTTTTTCATTTAAAATCAAATCAAGTTCATTGAAAATAGGCTTGGGGATCCTAAGTGAAAAAAACAACAACAAGAAAACTGTATTTTTGAGATGGAGGTTCTTTCAAGATCGAAAGCGAGAACAGATGTTCTCAATTTTCCATCTAGCACAATATCTCTAACACATTAGTGTCTATATATTAGTATATAGTTATAACCCCAGTTTGAGCAATTGTTTAGTCCTTCTTTTCAAGGTCAGTAGAAAATTATCAAAATTCATAGCTATGTTATTTTTACTTAACTAGTAATTTGATGAACATCTGGAGTTGCATTGTAGTTTAAGCACTGGACTACTTACTACAAGGTCAACAGTTCAAACCCACAAGCCACATCTCGGAAATTCTATACAGGATTGCTATGTGTTGGGACCGACTTGATGCAGTGATTTTATAGGTTAAATATAGAAATATTTCTGGAAATAAAATTGTGTTTGATATTAAGATTATATTGCTGCTGTTGTTGTTAAGTGCCCTTGAGTAAGGTCTGACTCTTAGCGACCCTGTATAGAGTTTCCAAGTAGTGGCTGGGGAGCTTGAACCACAGACCTTGCAGTCCAAACTGGCCTTGAAGTCCAACATTTTAACCCACAGCCACACACCAGAACTCCTATAATGCCACACATAATTTTTAATTAAGGAAAATAATTTTTAAATTGAGGGAAAAAAAAGCAAAATTACCTTCAAGTACTTTTTGGAGATATTAAGTAAATTGTTATTGTTAAAGTGCAGTCGAGTTGGTTCTGACCCATAGTGACCCTGTTTAGGGTTTCCAAGGAGTGGCTGGTGAGTTTGAACCACCGACCTTGTAATTCAAACCTACCATGGGATTGAGAGCTTATCCTACAGCCCCACAGAAATATAAAGTTATTAATATACAGAAATATCATGTGTCTATGGGATATACTGTAACTCGCTGGATTTAAGTCTCCTCATGTCTCACTAAAAAGATTGGACACTGTTTCCTTTAATATTTTTCCAGAGAAGCAACAGCAGATAATGCCAGTGCTTTCCCCACATTCTCTGATCACTTCACCATTTTCGTGCATGTAGTATCCAGATGAGATGTTCTCTCACTCCCAGAAGCCAACACATGACTATCAGAGACCTTTACCAGCAGACACTGGGAATCTAAAGAATGGGGAACTGTCCGCTCTATGCCGAGCACTTCCCACCCCTTCAACCAAAGATTGATGTCTGGGAAAGTATTCATATTGTGGCACCCTAGCCCCAGATAAGGACAACTCTGAGGGGGACTTTCACTCTGATTTGGTGGATCACAAATAATAATGTCCAGATTCAATTTGGTTTGTTTTGACCTTTTCTGTTTAATGTGAACTCTGCCTAGTAGCTAATACTAGATAATACACATCATCTCAGAACAATGTTGGAAGAGCTACTGTACCACAATATCTGTGTCTAAAACAACTCAATATAAATGTTTTATAGGTAACACCTGTATATTTACAATATACATTAAAGGAAAATGTCATTAAATAATTTAATTTCAAATGTTCAGAAAGGAGGTGTTCTTGCTGTCTGTGAACAACTATTATAGTTTCACATGTATCTCAGATACTTCCCAAGTAAACTTATAAAGCTTATAAAAAATATAATGTATTTGAGAGTGAAATGGAAAAAATGAAAATTTATTAAGAAAACTAAAACAAGTAAAGACAAATGAATTGGGTCTTATAAATACATTAAAATATTGAGTTATACAGTATACTAACATTAAGGTTTATTATATAAAATGGATATTAATAATTAGCTAATCATAACTATTTATATGATTTCAATGTCAAATAAACACAGAGATTGATCCTATTTCATGCTTTCATTAATTTTAAAATTAAAAATAAAATAATTCAATCATTTTTATAACACATCTTTGAAGGTTAATTTGTTATTGTTAGGTGCCATCGAGTCGGTACTGACTCAGAACGACCTATGTACTGCAAAACAAAACACTGCCTGATCCTGGGCCAACCTCACTAATGTTGTCACGCTTGAGTCCATCGATGCTGCCACTTGGCCAATCCATCTCGTTGGGAGTCTTCCTCTTTTTCTGTGACCCTCCACCTTACCAAACATGATATCCTTCTTTAGCCACCGGTCCCTCCTGACAATATGTCTGAAGTATGAGAGAGGAACTCTGGCTGCACTTCTTCCAGAATGTATCTGTTGGTTCTTTTGGCAGCCCATGGCGCTTTCAATATTCTCCTCCAACACCATAACTGAAAAGCATCAATTCTTCTATGGTCTTCCTTATTCACTGTCCAGTGTTCGCATGCATATGAGGTTATTGAAAATACCATGGCTTGGGTCAGGTGCACCTTAGTCCTTAAGGTGACATCTTTGCTCTTCAACACTTTAAAAAGTTTAAAGGTTAATTACAAAGCTTTAAAACTACTAGTGTGTAAATACATGGAATTATTTAATGACATAATAAATTAATTACCTTTTGATTGAATAATGTAAATTGTTCTGATGATTTAAATATATCTGAGGGAGGGGACCACTTTGTATGCCATTATGTAAAAAATAGTTTTTTTTCTTTCTTCCAACTAGCAGATGAAAAAAAGAGATAATTTTGCATGACATATAAACCTGGAATTTATTTCCTGGGTTTCACTGATCATCTCCTTTCTATATAAACTGAGTCAGACTTACAGTTTTTTTTTATGTGGGGAGAAAGATGATACATTCACAATCATTTTGCAAGGTACTTTTTGTTTACTGATCAATAATTTCAAATATTGCTGCAAGACTCATTGTTTGGCAAGTATTATTTTAACAGATCCTTTAAGAACCTAAACACTACTTAGGAATGTAATATCACCAAAATGTATACTACAGAGTAGTCTGCACTGTATGCAGATTTTATTCTTCCCTAACTTATTCATTTTATTCCTTGTAATATATTTTATGTTGCGACTCTATCGGATAAGCACTGGGCTGCTAACTACAAAGTCAACACTTCAAATCTACCAGTCACTTCTCAGAAACCCTATACAATACCATGGACTGTCAAAAGAACAAACAAATCTGTGTTGGAAGAAGTACAGCTAGAATGCTCCTGGGAAGCCAGATGGCCAGACTTCATTTCTCATTGTCTCAGGAAGGACCAGTCCCTGGAGAAGGATATCATGTTTGGTAAAGTGCAGGGTCAACGAAAAAGAGGAAGATCTATGGTGAGATGGATTTGCACAGTGGCAGTAGCAATGGGCTCAAGCATAGCAATGATACTTTTGGTTGGAGCAGGACTGGGCAGTGTTTCATTCTGTTGTGCACAGGATCGCTATGAGTTGGTACTGACTCAATGGCACATAACAACATGAGTCAGAAATGAATCAATGATACTTAACAAAAAGGACATCTTAATGAATAAAAAATAAGTAAAAAGCAGTCTCCCATGACTGTTATCCATAAACCAGTGGGTTAGGTGAAGAAATGTAAAGAGTTGGATGCCAAAGCTAGTCACCCTTCCTACTTGTGTTAACGGATCATCCAACAAAACTATTGCTGGCTTTTAGGTCCACAACTGTGGTTTGAAGAAATGGAATATGCAGCAGTGGCCTCAAAGTAAGGAGGCAGAGGGGCAGTGAGGAAAGAGAAAGCAAAACTTTAACTGTCCTTCCATTGCTGCCTCTAGCTTACTCCTGCCTTTTGCTGTGACCACCCATTTTTCCTCAAAACATGTTAAAACACACCTATTATTATTTTTGTTTCTGTTATTGTTGTTTTACGTTTGTTTTATTTTGTTGTTGTTAGTTCCTGCACTCTGTGTTTCTCGTCTTGCTTTCCCAGTGCCATTTTTAGAAGCAGCCCATTCAAGGCTGAACATCTTATCTAAATGTTTGTATGTGTGGTAGTAGATTTATACCAAGATTTAGCATATATTATTTATGTGAAGTATTTCCATTCAGTGGTTTCCAACCTTATAACTCACTTTTCTGTTTAAAATTGTTCAGATACACAGTTTTATTTTCTGAGTTTACTTATTTTGACATTCTAAACCAAACCCAAACCAAACATGTTGCCTGTGAGCCTCTTCCAAATCATAGTGACCCTAGAAAACAGAATAGTTCTACCCATAGGGTTTGTTTTTAAATTGTATTATTTACGGAAGCACTGTCACATCTTTCCCCTATGGAGTAATTAGTGGGTTTGAACTACAGATCTTCCAGTTAGTTCTTAACCACTGTGCCATCAGGGCTCCTTGCTTTGACTATAGCTAGGTAACATTATTGTGTTGAAAAAATGTTCATTTGACAATTTTTTAAATACATCCATTTACAATGAAAATGATGTTCTGTAATTTGACCTTATAAATATTCCTTTGAAATGACACTTCATGAAGTGTGAAATGCCAAGCATTAGCTAATAAATCTTTGTGAAAATTTCTGTCAATATGCTATTTTTAAATGCATTGCTAATTAACATATTTAAAACATAGTATAAATAGATAACTTTTTTGGCCTCTGAAACCTCATTCAAATTTCTGATTATCTGAGTAGATTTGTCTTCTAAATATGACATTTTTGTAGTCTAAATAATTGCCACTTACTATTGTTATAGAGGATTAAATCACCTAATTGCCTTAAAAAAAACACACAAAAACTGGATAAATTCACTAATAATTATAAAAAAGACTATTGATGCATGCTTGTTTCTGTGTACATGCTTCGCTACATGAGAATATCCACATATTTGTTTTAATTCCAATTCCTTTTTATGTTTATTGTGATTATTATATTTTTATGTTTATCATGATTATTATTATTATTATTATTTTGCCCAATAGCAGCTTGTTTTGTGCCCAAAACAATGATGGTACTGACTCTTAGCTTCATTCCTTTATGTTCCCTTTCACCATTCCTTCTCACGTTTTTCCTCTTTTTTTGCTGCAAATCTTTTTTTTTTTTTTGTCATCTTTTTTCACCATCTCATTATTTTCCCTTCTTCACACCTTATCATCTTTTTCCATTTCTGTTTTTCATCATCATATAGCATCATATCAGTTTTTACACATGCATGCATCAATTATGCTTATACCCATTACTCATTGGATGCTTTTCATGTGCTAGACATTTTGCTTATCTTTTTCCATATGAGCAGTTATAGGTGGTAACTTGGGATTCAATGGTTTGTAATATTAAAATTATGCTTTGGTAGCTTGGACATTGATTACTATATTTTAAAATGCACCTTAATAAAGGCAAATATGAAAACTATGCTGTCATTGCCTTTAAAATTGAAGCCTTTCAAAAAATTGATGCAGTACTGGGGGCACTCATTCATCTCTATACTGAGAATTTTACTTAAGTTGTCAGTGTATACCTTTTGGAGTTTTGATGTAGTGCCATGGGATAATTCACTGAACCACTCAGTCAGTGGTTCAAACTCACCAGCCACTCCTCAAAAAGCATATACAGGGTGCTCTGAGGGAAAAGACTAGCAGGTACTTAACAACAACAACAAATATACCTTTTATTGTTAAAATGTCCTCTTGAATTTAAAAATTCTTAATATATTTCAATGTAAAAGTTTAACAATTTGAAACCTTTCAAGAAGTGAGGCGTCACAGGAGACACTCACTCATCTCTGTCAAGAAATTTGAAAGACAGCTATCTGGCTGAAGGATTGGAAGAGATCCGTATTTGTGACCATTCCAAAGAGATGTGACCCAACGGAATGCGGAAATCATCGGTCAATCTCTTTGATATCCCATGCAAGTAAAGTTTTACTAAAGGTAGTACAGAGACAGCTATAATTATACATTGACAGAGAACTTCCAGAGGTTCAAGCCGGATTCAGAAGAGGTCTTGGAACGAGGGATATCATTGCTGATGTCCGATGAGTTTTGGCTGAAAGCAGAGAATACCAGAAAGATGTTTGTTTACCTGTGCTGTTGTTTCATTTTCTTCTTTTTTTCTTTTCTATTTCCAGAGATCAATTCTGCTACTGCTCTGGTCCACATGACCATCAGCATAATCATTAATATCTCTCCAACTTTAGTACTTTTGATCCAGACTCCAAAAGACAGATAAATCTATTTTTTATTTTGTAACAAAATCTCCAAGAAGAGCATCTAGTCAAGTTTTTAAAAAGGATCCATTTCCTAAAAATGAACCATTATAAGGTGGTCCTATTGTATTATGTGTCAGATTGGGGAATAGCCATGGAGCTAAAGTGCAGGATTATTGTTGTTATGTGCCATGGAGTCAGTTCTGACTCATAGTGACCCTGTACAGGGTTTCCGAGGCTGTAAATCTTTACGGGAGCAGAAAACCTCATCTTTCTCCCGCGGAATAGCTGGTAGTTTCAAACTGCTGACCTTGCGGTTTGCAGCCCGGATTCGTAGCCACTATGCTACCAGAAAGTGCAGGATAGTGAAGTTTTAAGAAAGTATGCATGCAGGAGGGAGGCATTGAGGTGAGCTGAGTTGAATAGAAAGGGTGCTTACTGTTATCTGTAAAAGGACTGCATTCTTATAAAGATTCACTATGTTCTCAGTATGTTGCTGTTGTTATGCAGTTAAATTAGTTCTGAGTCATAGTGACTCTGTATAGGGTTTCTGTAGGGCATCTGGTGGGTTCAAGTCGCCAACCTTGTGGTTAGCAGTCCAGTGCTTATCCTACAATACCATACCAAGATTCTGTTCTCAGTATAGCTGGGCAGAATTTGTTGTTGTTTATTACTTTCTATAAGTTTACAGTATGCTAATCCTCTATTATCACTTATATAGACATAACAACTTAGCTATCTCAAATGTATCTTACTTTTTAATATGCTCAGTAACAACTTTCCCACTCTTATACTGAATTCGACCTATTTCTTATGTCTTAATTACTTCAATTTCAACTGTACCTGCTTCTTCTTCAGTACTTCCCATATCAGAAATGCCACTACTTTTCAACATTAAGACAGAAACTTTGAGAGTCATTCTTGACATTTCCCTTTTCCTTAACTTTCCCATTAAAAAATCATTATATAGATAATGAGTTTTCGTCTAGCTCCCATTTGGAGTCTTTATCTTTCTTGCCAAAAGAAGCATAAGTAATGCAGTAGTTAAGCACTGTATTGTAAACCAAGAGACCAGTGTGTCAAATCACTAGTGGTTGTGCAAGAGAAAAGACCTGGTGATTTGTTCCAGTAAAGATTACAGTCCAAATATCCCTATGGGGCAATTCTACCCTGGCCTATAGAGTCTCTGTGAATCCAAGTTGGCTCAGTCACACATAAGAACATTCCTTATGCCAAAAGCATTTCTTCTAGACTACTATTGTTGTTGTTAAGTGCTGTCAAGTTGGTTCTGACTCATAGTGACCCTATGTTTCTGAGGAATGACTGGTGAGTTTGAACCACTGACTTTGCTGTTCAAAAAGATCTTGCAGTCCAGTGCTTATCCTACAGTGCCACACCAAAACTCCTTGAGACTACTAAAATAGCCTCTGAACTTCATTCTCGTATCTTTTCTACCTCCATTCTATTCTATATAAAGTACCAAGAATTATATTTATTAGAAACAGTTGAGTCATACTTGAAACCCTTCAGCAAGTTCCCACTGCACTTAAAAGAAAATCCAATGCTTAGGGCAGCCTACAATAGTTTTATGTTGATACTCCCCTTGCTCGTTAAGTTCTAGCTCTACTGTATTTTTTTCATTTAAAAAAAAAAAGCAAGCCCTAGCCCCCATCCTACCCTTGATATTTTCTGATTCTTCTGCCGGAAACACTCTGGCTTAATCTGTGTCCTTCTTCTATAGGCTTACCCTTAAATGCCATTCCCCCAGGAAGGCTCACATGATCATCAAATATAAATGAAATGGTTGTTTCCTTTAATTTGCTCTCTTAGGAATCATTGCTTCTCATACCAATTTTTTTATTTTATACCTATTTGTATATTTCCTTATTTTAAATATATCTCTAAGAACTATCAGCAATGAGGTCATTATATTCAGCACTCTGCATATTACTCACATTTGCACAGAACTCGAACCTCTTATGCTGTCTGTATGAGATGATTTCTAAATTCAGGTGGGATATATTCAAGTTCAAATTTTGGCTCTTGTGGCCTTATTTTAGCTGGTGATATGGAGCTTTTCCATCGTCTCTCCCAATATATGTTGTCAATTTGATTTCTGTGTGTGCTATCTGATGGAGTCCATGTGTTACAATCATCTTTTATGTTGCTTAAAAAAGGTATTTGCAATGAAGAAATAATTGGTCTTGCAAAATTCTACTGCAATTTCTAGCATCATTTCTATCACTAAGGCAATATTTTCCAACTACTGATCCGGCTCTTTGTTTCCAATCACCAGTGATTGTCAATATCTCATGACTATATATTTAATCAATTTCAGAGTGAAGAAGTGGGTAGAATTCTTCAATTTCATCATTATTGCCTTTAGTGGCTGGTGTATAAATTTAAATAGTAAATAGTTGTTGTTGTTTTTAAGTGTTGTTGAGTCAATTCTTACCCATAGCGACCCTGTATAGGGTTTCCGAGGAGAAGCTGGTGAACTTGAACCGCTGACCTCGTAGTTCAAATGCGATGTTTAATTGTCTTTCTTGTAGGTGTATGGCTATTATCCTATTACAGACAGCATTATATTTCAGGATAGATGTTGAAATATTTTTTTGCATTATGAATGCAACACCATTGCCCTTCAATTTGTCATTCCTGGCATAGAACACTACAAGAGTGTCATTTACAAAATTTCAAATTTTCAGTACATTAATACCTAGGATATTGATGTTTATGCATTCCATTTCATTTTTGATAACTTCCAATTTTCCTAAATTCATACTTGTTACATTTCCTGTTCTGGTATTAATGGGTGTTTACTGATGTTTCTCCTCATTTTGAGTTGTACCTCGGCAGTAAATAAAGGGCCAGAATCTTTACTTCATTCTCATCATCACAGTCTACTCTACTTTGACAAGACAACTCTTCCCAGTTTTATTTTGACTGCCTTCCAATCTGTGGGGCTCATCTTCCAGACTATAACTGACAATATCTGACAGTATTTTGATGCTATTCATCATGTTTCAGTATTGAATATTCTGGAGCAGTGTTCCACTACTATTCATAATGTTTCCAATGACTAAATATCCTGGTGTTCCACTGTGGGTTAAGGTGCTGGGCTTCAAAATCAGTTTGAACTACAACTGCTCACCAGCCACTCATTGACAATCCTGTATAGCGATGCTATGAGTTGAAACCAACTTGATGGCACTTAACAACAACAAAAATGTTCAGAAATAATCCACCTTTCTTTCTTCCTAGTCTGTCTTAGTCTGGAAACTCAGTGGAAACTGACCAACCATGGATATATCCTGCCAGTACTAATGATCAAAGACCAGTACAGGTGCAAAATGATATCAAGAACATCATACAAGAAGAAAGTAAGAGGTCATTGTGATGACAATAAAGAAGAAAAGACCACAATGGATGTCAGGAAACACTCTGATAATAGAGATGAGAACATAAATGGAAGCAATGAGGAGGTAAATGAACTAAACAGAAAATTTCAAAGGACAGCTCAAGAAGAGAAAGTCAAGTATTGTAAGAAAATGTGAAAGGACCTCGAGTCAGAAAACCCAAATGGAAGAACTTGCTCAGCATTTCTCAGGCTGAAAGAACTGAAAAAAAAAAAAAAAAAAAAAATTCATCCCTTGACATGCAATATTGAAGGAATCTGTGGGCAAGTTTTTGAATAATGCAGAAAAAAAATCAAAAGATGACGGAAGAAGTATAGAGAATCATTGTATCAAAAAAAAAAGGATGATGTACAGCCATTTCAAGAGATAGCATATGATGAAGAACCAATGGTACTGAAGGAAGAAGCCCAAGTGCAATGAAGGCATAGGCAAAGAATATGACTCTGCAAATTGATGGGAGTATAAATTGAAATCTTCCAACAAACTGATGCAGCACTAGAGGTGCTTACTCATCGGTGGAAGACAGTTACCTGGCCAACTAATGGAATAGATCTATATATGTGCCCATTCCAAAGAGAGATCACCCAAAAGAATGCAGAAATCATCGGACAATATCATTAATATGATATGCAAGTAAAAATTTTCTAAACATACTTTATAAATGGCTACAGTAGTATATTGACAGGAAACTTCCTGAAATTCAAACTGGATTGAGATGAGGACATGGAACGAGGGATACCATTGCTGAAGTCAGATGGATCTTGACTGAAAGCAGAGAATACCAGAAAAATGTTTACCTGTGCTTTAATGGCCATTCAAAGGTTTTAGACTGTGTGGCTCATATGTGGACAACAATATATGGACAACATTGCAGAGAATGAGTATTCTGGAACACTTAATTGTGCTCATGATGGACCTGTACAAAGACCAAGAAGCATTCGTTTGAGTAGAACAAGAGGTCACTGAATAGTTTGAAATTAAGAAAGGTGTGTGCCAGGTTTGTATTCTTTCACCATACTTATTAAATATGTACGTAGAGCATATAAACCAACAAGTTGGATTATATGAAGAAGAATGTTGCATCAGTATTGGTGGAAGATTCTTAAACCACCTGCAATATTTAGATGGTACAACCTTGCTTGTTGAAAGTGAATATGGCTTAAAATACTTACTGATGAAGATCAAAGACCACAGACTTAAGTATGAGTTGTACCTCAATGTTAAGAAAACAAAAATCCTCACCACTGGACCAATAAACAACATCATGATAAATGAGAAAGATTGAAGTTGTCAAAAACGTCATTTTCCTTGCATCCATTATCAACACTAATGGAAACAGTAGTCAAGAAATCAAATGGTATATTGCATTCGGTAAATCTGTTGCACAAGACCTCATTAAAGTGCTCAAGAGCAAAAATATCAGTTTGAAAATTAAGATACAACTGACCCAATCCATTATATTTTTAATACATTGCATGTGTGTGTAAATTGGACAGCAAATAAGGAAAATCCCAGAATAATTGATGTATTTGAGTTAAATTGTTTGAGAATAGTGTTAAAAGTACTGTGGACTGTTAGAGAAATAAATCTGTGTTGGATGAAAAACAGCTCAAATATTCCTTAGAAGCCAGGATGGCAAGACTTCATCTCTCATATTTTGGGTCTATTATCTGGAAAGACCAATCTTTGGAGAAGGACATCATTTTAGGTCAAGTGGAGGCTCAGCAAAAAAAAAGGGAGATTCCAACGAGATGGATTAATCCAGTGTTAGCAGCAATGGGCTCAAGCTTAACAAAGATTGTGTGTATGGTGTAGGTCTGAAAAGTGTTTCGTTCTGTTGTGCATAAGGTCACAGTGAGTCAGAACCGACTGTACAGCATCTATGGCTCAGTGGTAGCAGCAACAGGCTCAAGCTTAACAAAGATTCTGAGGCTAATGCAGGCCAGTCAGCATTTCTTTCTATGATATATAACATTGCTATGAGTAGGAACCAATTCTAGGATACAGTACACCAGCTGCATAGTGAAGCTTTATCTTAGTTAGGGGGTGGACTCTCAAACTGATGCTCACAGTCAGTAATTTGCCAAAATATCATAGAAATATATTTTTTAAAATATAAACTATGTAAAATAATGTATAATATATGGAATGAATTTTTATTTTATTTCTAATTACAAGGAAAAGTAAATAAATAATTTAATTTGCATAGCTAGATGTATTATATAATTAGTTGATGGGTAAAGTAATGAATAATAGATACTTATTAAATATTTGTTGCAATCAATTAAGTTCAGCTTTTCATAGCTTTGCATTGTGTGGTTGTTTAAAATATAAGGAAACAGACATTGAAAGCAATTAAGTAATTTATCTAATCACATACAATTTCCTCTAGTTCTTAGCCCTTTTAGATTTGAATCTCTTTTACTCTGTCTTTTTGTGTCTGAGTCACTGTCTTTATCTATCTGCCTCTCGATCTCTATATATTTGATTGTATATTTAATGTTTCTCATTTTTGCTTATGAGTGTGTTGAAGGATAAATTGAAGGATAATGCCTTCTATGGCATTCTGCATTTCTTGAGTTTGGCAGCAAAGTTTGACGTGTGTGTACAGTTTTTCTGGTGTGGTTTGATTCATGACATCCATTGTCTTCTAGCTGATTGTCAACCTGTAATGTTGTGCTGATTCTGCAAGTCTTTAGTGATCTTCTTCTTGTCTCCCTTATGCTTGTTTTTCTGGACTGCTGTCATCAGCATATTGCTGATAATGAATGACTACCTTGAAGACATTTGTGCCACTTCACAATTTATTATAAAAAGTTTTATATACATTAAAATTAAATCAAAACTATAAAATAAAATGCTCACAAACCTCTACAGTGAATCTTTCTGCAAACCTGTAATCTTATTTTTAAAACATAGTGATAAAAATGGATAGGATATTATATCATGACCTCCTTCAATAAAAATATCAAATGAAACAAAAGCTAGAGGAATCATTGCCATACATTCAAGGTGTCAATCTGAATATCACAGCCATGTTTCTGGTTTTGGTGGTACAGTTTTGTTTTGTTTTTACTAGAACAGTTGTTAAGGTTGAAATAAAGATCTATAGTTGTTGCACTGGTCAATACTCTTGTAACTCCTGTAGGTACTTCCATTAACTATATCAATTCTTCAAATTATTGCAATTTTAATATATGTATATCTGGAGCCCTGGTGTGGCGCTGTTTGCTAATGTGCTGGGCTGCAAAGTCAGATTGAACCACAAGGTCGGTGGTTCAAGCTCACTGGCTGCTTCTTTGAAACCTTATACAGGGTCACTATGGGTCGGAAAAGAATTGACAGCACACAATAACAACAGCATATTTATATCTATATTAAAATTGCAGTAGATGTCTATCTGGAGTCCTGGTGTGGTACTGTGGTTTAATGCACTGGACTGCAAAGTCAGTTTGAACTGCAAGGTCGGTGGTTCAAATTCACCAGTTGCTCCTTGGGAACCCTATACAGGTTGGCTATGGTTCGGAACCGACTCGATGGTACTTTACAACAACAAAAACATATCTAGATCTATATTTTCAAGGAATACTTGTACTGCAGTGGTGAAAGCTCTTAACTTCTAACCAAAAGATCAGCGGTTCAATCCCACCATCCATGCCATGGCAGTATACTCCATAGATTGCAACCTTGGGAACTCTATAGGTGGTGGTTCTGCTTCTGTCCTATAGATTCACTATGACTCAGCAATGGCTCACTGGCAGGGTTTTTTTGTTTTTTTTTTTTCTAAGTCTACATTTAGTTCTCTTGATGTTGCAAACAGGTAAGCATTTGACTTCTAAGCAAAAGGTCCACAGTTTACACCTGTCCAGAAGCACCTCAGAAGATAGGCTTGTTCATCTCTTTCCCAAAGGTCACTTCCTATGGAGCAGTTCTATTCTGTACACTCATGCTTGCCATGACTCAGAATCAACTTACTAGTAATAACAACAACAAAATATCTCTATATAGCTATCTGACTATATGAATTTTGGCTTTTAAATAGGACAATAAGCAACATTTTTACATTGCTCTACTAAATTCAGAAGTAGTTAAAAGCAGAAAATTGATTCACAAAATTTGTTTATGATACAATCCAATCCAATCCAAATTTGATTGGAATGTAGCCAAATGAGCTGCCAATGCATTCTTTTCTGAGTTGAAGAATTAATTCTTCTCTGAAGTGAAGTGAAATACTGTCACAAATGTCACAGAGCTCTTGTACAGGGCAAGAGACTGTTGGCTTGTGCATGGATGGACAAGCTGGAGATTCATCCTGT
Organism: Chrysochloris asiatica; assembly: GCF_000296735.1. NCBI lineage: Eukaryota > Metazoa > Chordata > Mammalia > Afrosoricida > Chrysochloridae > Chrysochloris > Chrysochloris asiatica. The sequence goes on from NW_006408736.1 coordinate 1,621,510, forward strand.
GTACCTGCCATGTCTCGAAGAAGCAGATTATATTTCTTTTTCTCCAGTCATCTAACAGTTTATAAAAAGAGAGTGGTGAGTAAAAAGGTAGGAAAACAAATCAAATCAAGAGTATTTGTTTAACAAAATATGGACGAGAGGAATGGAGGGTCCCCCAGACTAATAGAATGTATGTTTAATAGACCAGGAAACTATTCTTGAGGGAGTATTTGAGACTCAGTGCAGCAAACATTCTCTTGTACACTATGCATTATTTTTTCTACTACTACTCTTCATAAGAATAATCACCTCATCTAATTTTCACTCACGTCATAACATTCAAGAAAAGGTAAGGATGGAGTATATAAACATTTTTTTTTTTTTTTTTTTGGTGGAGGGCGGGAATCTTGATCTCATGAAAATAAAAAGTCCCATCTTGATGCAACATCAAATCCTCAGAAAATAGTTTGTCTTTTGCCTAGTCTTTAGTCCTTATTTTCTCTACCGTACATTCTAAAATTACTTGAACAGCTCCATAGTCCCTATATTATTTTCAATCTGTTTCCACTTAAATTCATTTATAATATAAATGCCAATGATTTTCTTGGACTTGACATGCCATGGATATTAACTTTCCTGTAGCAAATGCTTGCAGAATGTCAAGTTCAGTATCTGGTACTTACTCCAATGCTGCTCAAACAGGCCTCATTAATCTACTCCTTCATTTTTTCAAAAAACTTTATTGAAATACTAGAATGTGCAAAAAAGTTCAGCAAACACTCATCTTTAGTCAACGTTCTCTAAATAGGCATTATCCTTGCTATAAGGAACTTGTATGAAAGTGTGGAAGATGGGCCTGATACCAGTACACAGACAAATAAGTAAAATAATTGCTCCTTGAAATGAGACACGTTTAGTAAGAGATTAAAACAGAATCATATGGAAATCGAAATCTACTTTAGAAAGGATATCACTAAGAGAGTAACATTTAATGTACGAGGAACACTCCAGATAGATAAAACTGTCGTTATTGCTGTTCCTAAGTGCCATTGAGTCGACTCCTAGTGACTCTTAGGGTTTCTGAGGGTCAGCTACTGTGTTTGAATTGCTGACATTGCTATTAGCAGTCCAGTGCTTATCCTACTATGCTTAAGCAGGATTCCAGGTAAATGAAGTAGCATATTAAAAGTTCCTCAACTGGGCAAAATGTTGGCTCACTCAAGAGACTGAAAGAATATGAAAGAGAAAAAAGTTAAGTTTGCAAGTTGAAGTGTCACATAAGATAAAGTTAATGAGTAGAATCTGATGAGACAGGGACTGTCCAACATAGTAAAGAGTTTATTTTTTTATTTTATAGATGAGAACTTTTCAATAGAAATATAAAAGAAAGCATGAGATGGAGCCAGGCATGTAATTTAGTATGCCAAGTAAATTTTATTTAACCCAACATACCCAAAATAGTATCATTTTAAGATATAATCTACTTAAAATTATTCATGAAATATTTTATTAATGAGATTCTAGGAGTCTTGGTGTGGCACTGTGGGTTAATGCGCTGGACTGCAAAGTCAGTTTGAACTGCACGGTTGGTAGTTCAAGCTCACCAGCTGCTCTTTGAAAACCCTATACAGGGTCTCTATGGGTCGAAATTGACTTGCCAACACTTAATAGCAACAACAGCATTGTGCCAATTATTCAAAATCCAATATGTATTTTAACTTACATTGCATTTCATTTAATACTAGTCACATTTCATGTGCTGAGCTACCAGATGGGGCTAGTAGCTACAATGCTGCAATGATGAGCTATTAATGAATTTTCAACATTTGATCCAAATGGCTTTCTTAGGTAAGTTTGCTCTAGTTTGAAAAGGATTCAGTGGAAGCAGTATAAGTGACAACAGAAAAGTCAGTTAGTAGGCAGTGATTTGTGTTCTCCCAGTCCATGTCCGTGCCCTGCTTCCCAGTTTACTGCTATGTAGTGGACTGAAAAAATAACAATGGATATAGAAGGAAGGAGTGGCTTTGTAATAAATTTTGAAGATGCAATTAACTGATATATTAAATGTGGAAGGGGAGAAAAACAAAGCAATGTGGGAGACATTTTCTAATAACAACTTCTCTCCGGCTTTTACAAGTCAATCCTTAACTGTCCATTGTTTTTAACATGAACAAATCATTTCTCTAGTTTGTAAGGAATTGAATTTAAAGCCCTCACTTTGTGTCCCTCATTAAGAGGCCTTTCTTAATTAGTGCCAACTTACTGAGAAGAGTATTGCATGGGAAAAATTGGGTGAGCCTGTTGTAAGTATTAAACATTTCAAATACACGTTTGTTTAACCCATCATTAGGGGAGTTGTGCTTGTACTTATCTGAAATATTAAATCGCTCTTCATAAAATCTTGGAACTAGAAGAGTAATATTAGAATAGAAATGGCATTAGCCATTTTTGTGTAAACATAAAAAATTTAAAACTGTTTTATATCTAGACTATTGCATGTTGTAATCTGCATATAAATATTTTCAATTATTTCAGTTTCTGAAGATACAAATTGTTAGCTATGTTTTAGGTGCTGTTGAGTCAGTACCAACTCCTAGAGACACTGTATAACAGAATGAAACTCTGCCTAATCCTTTGCCATTGTCACAATTGTTACGTTTAAGCCAATCATTATTATCATTGTGTCAACCCATCTCATTGAGACCCTTCTTATTTTTTGATGGCCCTACAAGCATGACATCTTTTTCCTAGGAATGGTCTTTCCTGACCTGTCCAAAGTAGAAGAGATGAAGTCTTACCATCATTGCTTCTAAAGAATACTCTGGCTTACTTCATCCAAGATAGATTTGTCTGTTTTTCTGGCAATCCATGATGCTTTCAGTATTCAATTCAGAAACTTTGAAGCAAAGAAAATGAAGTCCTTTTTTCATATATCACAATACTACTTATTGATCCAGTCGTGAGGCTTTTCATTCTATTTACACTGAGTTGCAATCCACACTAAAGGCTGTAGTCTTTGATCTTCAGAAGTATTTCACATTCTCTTCACTTCAGCAAGCAAGGTTGTGTCATCTGCATATCTCAGTTTTTTAATGAGTCTTCCTCTAATTCTGATGACACATTCTATTTCATATAAAGATTATTTGTTCAACAAACAGATTGAATATAGTGAAAGAGTACAACCCTGATGCATGCTTTCTCTGATTTTCAACTATTCAGTATCCACTTGTTCTGTTTGTATAGGTTCCTCATGAGCACAAGTAAGTGTTCTGCAATTCCCATTCTTCACAATGTTATCAATAGTTTGTTAAGATCTACACAGTTGAAATCCTTTGTATAATCAACTAAACATAAGTAAACATCTTTCTGGCATTCTCTGGTTTCATCAGTGATATGCTTCATTCCACATCCTGTTCTGAATTTGGCTTGAATTTCTAGAAGCTCCCTGTCAATATGTTTTTGTAATCACTTTTGAATTATATTCAACAGAAGACTACTTGCATGTGCTATTAGTGATATTATTCACTGAGTTCTGCATTTCATTGGGTCACCTTTCTTTGTAATTGGCCTAAATATGGATTTTTTCAATCTGTTGACCAGGTAGCGGTCTTCAAAATTTCCTGGCATTGAATAGTGAATACCTACAGTGCCAACTATTGAAATATTTCAATTTGTATTCTGTCAATTCCTGAAATCTTGTTTTTCACCAGTGCCTTCAATGCTGCTTGGATTTATTCCAACAACATAGGATCTTGACCACATGCTACCTCTTGAAATGATTGAACATTGACCATTTCTTTTTGGCATAATGACTCAATGTATTCCTTCCATCTTCGTTTGATACTTTCTGCAATAGTCAATATTTTTCCCATGTTCTTGTTAAGTGACATCAAATTGGTTCTGACTGTAGTTGTAGTTAGGTGTCATCAGGTTGATTCTGATGCATAGTGAACATAAGCACAACAGAAATGAACACTTCCCAGTCCTACACCATTGCAATCATTGTTAAGCTTGAGCACGTTGACGATGCCACTGTGCCAATCCAACTCAATTGTCTCTCTCTTTTTTCACTGAACCTCCACTTTACCTAGCATAATGTACTTATCCAGTGATTGGTCTCACGGTAATACATCTGAAATATGAGAGATGAAGTCTCACCATCCTGGTTTCAAAGGAAAATTCTGGTTGTATTTCTCCCAACACAGATTTGTTTGTTCTTTTAGCACTCCAAGGTATGTTTAATATTCTTCTCCAACCATTACTCAAATACATAATTCTTCTATAGTCTTCCTTATTCATTGTCTATCTTTCACATACATATGAAGTTATTGAAAATACCCTGGCTTGGGTGAGGCACACATTAGTCCTCAGACTGACATCTTTGATCTTGAACACTTTAAAGAGTTATTTTGCAACAGGTTTGTCTAATGCAATACATCATTTGATTTCTTGACTGCCATTTCCATGAGTGTTGATGGTGGATCCAAGCAAAATGAAATATTTTACAACTTCTATCATTTATCTATTCATCCTGGTATCATCTACTGGTCCAGTATTGGGGTTTTAATTTTTTTTTGCATTGATGTGTAACCCATACAGACACCTGTGGTCTTTGATCTTCCTCAATAAGTATTTTAAGTCCTCTTCATTTTCAGTCAGCAAGGTTGTATCATCTGCATATTTCCGGTTCTTAATGAGTTTTTCTCCAATCCTGATGCCACACTGTCCTTCATATAATCTAGCTTCTTGGATTATTTGCTTCACATACTTATTGGATAAGTATGGTGAAAGACTACAACCCTGGCATGCACCCTTCATGATTTTAAACTGTTCGATGTCCCCCAGTTCTAGTTGCATCTTGGTTAATGTACAGGTTACTCATGAGTACAATTAAGTGATCTGGAACACTCATTCTCTGCAATATGGTGCATAGCTTGTCATGATCCACACATTTGAAAGTGTTTCTGTATTCAATAAAGCACAAGGAAACATAGTGCTTTCACCAATGACATTCCTTGTTCAATATTCTTTCACTTTACTTTCACCAATGACATTCTTTGTTCAATATCCTCTTCTGAATCTCAATTGACCCTCTGGCAATTCCCTGTCAATGTATAGTTGCAGCTATTTTTGAATTCTCTTTAGCAAAATTTTATTTGCACATGGTTTTATTGATATTGTCCAATGATTTCCAAATTCTGTTAAGTCAATCGCCTATCTTTGGAATTGGCACCAATATGGATCTATTCCAATCAATTGGCCAGAATACAACCCTGGTGCACAATGCTCTTAATTTAAAACCATTCAGTGTTCCTATGTTCTGTTCAAACAACAGCCTCTTGGTCTATGTATAGGTTCCTCATGAGCACAATTAAGTGTTCTAGAATACTCATAATTCACAATGTTGTCCGTAACTTGTCATGATCCACACAATCGAAAGCCATTGTGTAGCCAGTAAAGCACAGGTAAACATCTCTCTGGTATTCTCTGCTTTCAGACAAAATCCATCTGACGTCAGCAATGATATTCCCCATTCCATGTCCTCTTCTGAATCCGGCTTGAACCTCTGGAAGTTCTCTGTCAATGTATTGATGCAGCTCCTTCTGTATTACCTTTAGTAAATCTTTACTTGCATGGGATATCAAAAATATTGTCTGATGGTTTCCACATTCTGTTGGGTCACCTCTCTTTGGAATGGGTACAAATACGGATCTCTTCCAATCAGTTGGCCAGATAGTTGTCTTCCAAATTTCCTGGCATAGATGAGTGAGTGCCTCCAATGCTGCCTCACTTTCTAAAAGATTTAAATTTGTATTCCTTTCATTCCCGGTGCCTTGTTCTTTGCCAATTCCTTCAATGCACCTTGGACTTCTTCCTTCAGGATCATTGGTTCTTGATTATATGCTATCTCTTGAAACAGTTGAACATTAACCATTTCCTTTAGGTACAGTGACTCTGTGTATTCCTTCCATCTTTTTTTTTTTTTTTTTTTTAATGCTTTCTGTATCATTCAATAATTTGCACAGAAAATGCTTCAGTAACGAAAGCTGAGGCTTGAGTTTTTCCTTCAGTTCCCTCAGCTTGAGAAAACTTTTGGTTTTCTAACTCCAGATCTTGGCACATTTCATTTTAATATTTGACCTTCTCTTCTAGAACTGACCTTTGAAATTTCCTGTTCAGTTCTTGTACGTCCTCATTTCTTCCATTTGCTTTAGCATCTCTACGCTGGAGAGCAAGTTTCCGAGTCTCTTCTGACATACATTTTGATCTTTTCCTTCTTTCTTGTCTTCTTAATGACTTTTTGCTTTCTTCCTGTATAATGTTCTTAATGTCATCCCACAAGCCATCTCGTCTTCGGTCTTTAGTGTCTAATGTATCAAATCTGTTTTTCAGATGATCTCTAAATTGAGATGTGATATATTCAAGGTCATATTTTGGCTCTCGTGGACTTGTTTTAATTTTCTTAAGCTTCAGTATGAATTTGCATATGAGCTATTGATTGTCTGTTCTACAATCTGCCCTGGCCTCTTTTGGCTGATGATATGCAGTTTTCCACAGATGTAGTCAATTTGATTTCTTTGTATTCCATATGGTGAAATCCATGTATATAGTTATCTTTTATGCTGTTATATAGATAACATTATTTATTTTCAATTGACTTTAATGAGAACATATAAAGGCATCAATAGAATTATAAACAGAATTAACTCTTAATTTTTTTGATTGAAATAATTCTTTATAAATAATTCTATAAATGGAATTAACTCTTTACTAATTTCCTTTTATAATAAAGTCTAGTGAAAGCAGAACCTCATACTTTTAAAATATTAATTCCATACCTTTTTTATCTTACGGAAATTTATCAATTTGTGTTTAGGTTATGAAAATAAGAATTTAAGACATCTTGGGCATGTTTCCTGATATTATTGAATATTTTCATGTCAGCTTGATTTACTGAACTTGTTTTCAATATATAAATATTGAATGGTTCAAGTATAGATACTGATATCTAATGCAAAAAAAATCATATAACTAATTTAATCAGTTTAAAACATTTTCATAAACCATTTGTTAATCAACAGATAATCTAATAATGATAAATAATACAAATGTGTCATGTGTGACACTGTGAGTTAATGCACCACACTGCAAAGCTGTTTGAACTGCAAGTTCGGTGGTTCAAACTCACCTGCTGCTCCTCAGAAACCTTATACAAGGTCGCTATGGGTTGGAATTGACTCGACGCACTTAACAGCAACATCCTAAAATACGATCCTAAAATATCATAAAATAGGAGTCCTGGTGTGGCACTGTGGGTTAATGCACCAAACTGTGAAGCCATTTGAACAGCAAGGTCAGCGGTTCAATCTCACAAACTGTTCCTCAGAAACCCTATATAGGGTCGCTATGGGTCAGAAGTCAACTTGACAGCACTTAACAACAACAACAATCCTAAAATAAGACAACCTAACCACCAGCACTCTACCTCCCTAGTAACTTTGGGCGTCATTATAAAATTTGCCAAATATCCTTGTTTTATCTTTTTCTTTTCATTTTTTCCACAATCTTTAGCCTTTTGCCCATCAAGTACATATGCAAACCCACAATTATAAATAATACTTATTATATTCTTTTATACTCAGATATGCAGTAATGGCATATTTATTAATGAAATTCCATTTTAAAATACTTTAAAAGCTTAGGTGCTAGGCTTTTTATTTGGAGTATGTACGTTGTGGAGGCATAGTCTCTAAAAATCCCATGCATAATGATCATTTTCTACTATAGTTTAAATGCAGAAGTAATGAAACAATGGCAAAACTAATTTTTGAAGTATTTATCACAAATGTGGATGCACATATTTTTTAATGTAACTTTGAAGGTCTATGTGAGATACGAACTTCTGGTATGGTGCTGTAGATCAGTACTGGAATGGGAACCAATTGTTCCGCCATTCAAACCCACCAGCTGCCCCTCATAAACCTTATACATGGTCGCTATGAGTCGGAAACAACTTGATGGCACTTAATAATAACAATAACAATGTGAGATACACATGTTTGACTGTACATGTATACATGCATGTTTAAGCACATGTACACATGTACATCAAACTGTTAATGCTAAGTATATTTTAGATTACTCTGCTTGAATTGATATTATTTTTATCAAAAGCGTTTCATGCTTTTGACATTTTATTTTCAGTTTACTTTTTCAAATCTCCTTCTAATTTTATCAATCTACATTAATTTTATCATTTTATTTCAAACTAGAGCTCCAAAATGATTTGCTGATCATATTTATAGTAATGGGTATGTTGTAGAATTGTAATTTTTGATTGGCAAATTTTACATAATTTAAAATTATTTATTCTGTATATCAAAATGATTTACTACAGTCAGCAAGTGAAGATAACCGTATGAAAATCAAGAATAGAATTTTCTTACTCTCAGCAAGTTCTAGCTGTGTATCTATTATAAAAAAAATGCACATTTGTCTTTCTTTAATATGTGAAAATAGAGAAGCAACGCTATTTAATTGTAGCCTTTTTCTGAGACTCAGAATATCTTTATAAAAAGTATTAACGTAAGGAGACAGAGATTTTCATTTTAGCCATTCTACTTACTAACTTATAGTAGCCCTGGTAGCATTCCATTGGGTCACCTCTCTTTGGAAAGTGCACAAATATGGACCTCTTACCAATCACTTGCCCAGGTAGCTGTCTTCCAATATCTTGGCACAGATGCTGCATCAGTTTGTTGAAAGATTCTGTAAAATCCTAGCGCCGTGTTTTATTGTCTTAGGCTTCTTCCTTCGGTACCATTGGTTCTTGATCATATGCTAGCTCTTGAAATGATCAAACATCAACCATTTTTCTTTCTTATGCTTTTGTTTCCTTTCAGCTAACCATATGTTTTGTTGCATTGCAATGGTTATATTCCCTTCCCTGTAATAATAGTTACCCTGCCTCTACCCTTTGGCTTCCCTTTTACATCTTTTTTTTTTTTTTTTCACAAATGAGCAAAGCACATATATTTCATGTACACATACAAAACAAAAAATATATATTAATTTAAATGTCCAAAGTGCACATTTTGCAAGCTGGCTTCCTGCCTGCAAACACACAGCCTTTCTCAGTCTGTTGGCCTAGAGTCCTCAACTGCTCTATATTTTTATACCATCGCCTCTGCCACCATCTCTGCTGTAGCTGCTTTTATAGGAAGCATCTCACATTCTATTCATGCTCTTCCCTCTTGATGGTTCTGGGGTTCTCTGTTCCTGAAAAAAAATATATTCACCCCTTTTAGTTTGACCCACCAGCCACTCCTCAGAATCTCCATATGGGGTCCTATGAGTGGGAACCAATTTAATGACACTTAACAATAATAGCAGCTTTTTTGTTCAGATATTGATCAAACGTGCAATGAAGATGTATTAATAATTATTGGTATAAGCATTTGAAAGTTTGAAGAAGAGAGGAAAGATCAGTAGTTGGAAAATATGACCTAAGTTATAGAAATGATGCTGAACATCTCATGATAGAATTTTGCAAATACTTATTCATTGCAAATACCTTTTAAACCACATAAAAGACAGTTATACACATGCACTTCAGAATTCTTCTGTTTCATCAGGTACATAGATTTGAATAGTAGTGGCATTAAATGGTCTTCCTTATAAGCCTATGTATATTATCCTATCACAGACAACACTGTAATTCAAGATAGATTTTGAAATACTATTTTTGATGATGAATACTACACCATTCATCTTGAGTTTGTCTGATCCCAACATCTTAAACCATGTGATTATCAGTCAAAATGGTCAATACAGGTCCCTCTTAGATCACTAATGCCTAGGATATTGATATTTATGTGTTCTGTTTCCTTTTTGACAACTTCCAGTTTTTCTAGATTCATACATTGTGCCTTCCATGTCCCAATTATTAATGGATGTTTGTAACTGTTTCCTCATTTTGAGTTGTTTTCCATCAATAAATTAATTTCCCAAAAGTTTTACTCCATTTTCATCATCATGGTCAAATTTGTTTTGAGGAGGCAGCTGCTACCCAGTCACATTTTGAGTGCAACATGCACTGTTTCTGACAATATTCTTGTGTTCTTCATAAGATTTCCACATCCTGCACTGTATTTGAAAATGTTTCATTACTATTCATAAGGTTTTCAGTGACCAAGCATTCAGAAGTAGTTCACCTTTCCTTCTTCCTAGTCTACCTTAGTCTTGCTGCTCTGCTGAAACTTCCTCACCATGGGTCATCCTGCTGGTATTTAAAATACTGGTAGCAAAACTTCCCCGTACCGTAGCAACACACAACCCATCACAGTACAACAATTTTCTATTAACGGGATTCATTATCGGTGGTGATAGTAAAGATTGCAAAATTAAAAGTAATGTGAATATTTATACTCTTAGTTTGCAAATCAGTTATGTTTTCTTTGGTTTATGTGCATGTTTTAGGGTAGCTAATTTTTGAATACAGATCTTGCTACGTTGTCATTGTCCAGTGCTATTGAGTGAGTTCTGACACATAGTGACCCTATACACAATAGAACAAAACATTGCCTACTCCTACACCATCCTCACAATTTTTGTTACAATTGAACTCATGGTTGCTGCCACTGTGTCAGGCTTTCTCATTGGAGGTTTTCCTTTTCTTAGCTGATCCTCCACTTTTCCAAGCATGATGTCCATCTCCAGGGATTGGTCCTTCCTGACATCCTGTCCAAAGTAAAAGAGACGAAGTCTTGCCATCCTGGCTTTTATGTAGCATTCTGGTTGTGCTTCGTCCAACACAGATTTTGTTGTTCTTATTTGGGCAGTCCAAGGTACTTTTAATATCCTTCACCAACCATAATTCAAATGCATTAATTCTTCTAAGGTGTTGCTTATTCATTATCCAAATTTGACATGTATATAAGTCTATTGGAAATACTATGTCTTGAGTCAGGCACACCTTAGTCTTCCAACTAAAGTCTTTGCTCTTTAACACTTTAAAGAGGTCTTTTGCCACAGATTTGCCTAATGCAGTATATCATTTGATTTCTTGACTGCTACTTAAATGATCACTGATTGTGGATCCAAGCAAAATGAATTCTTTGACTGGCGGACGCCATCCTGCCAAGGAGCAGAACTGCGAAAAGCCTTATGCATGAAAAGTTCACTGTTTAGCAAAGCGATAATGAATGTCCCCTTGGTTGGCAAAGCCACAGGGATGATTCATGCAGGGGGCCCCGTGGTTTCTAGCTTTCCCTTGGAATAATAGTTTATTTCTGATTTCCTTATCAGAAGCTTTAGAAAATCTTGCATAATCATTAGGTACTTTAAACAAACCTCACGTTATAATAGTTGCCTTTCACATTAACATTAACTTTCACACCATATTCAATCTTATGTAGTTATAAAAATTAATTTTTACATTAACAATAAGTTTTAACATTAGAAACAACCACACTAGCTAAGTTTTAGCAGTTCAAGCTTAAAATTGTAAGAAACATTCCATGTGGTTTTAGTCAAGGACATTAAGGCTTTAGAAAGTGGCTTAGGAGATAGTCAAGGACAGTGAGAGCTTGGGAACAGAGGTAGGAGTTTGATTAGAAGTTTTGAGAAATTGTTAGCATGAGAGAATTACTGCTTTGTTCTTAACTATAAAACTTTAGGGTACTTGTATGTTCTTGTTTTTATTGTTTGATCAATTATATGTATGACCAGTTATAATAAAAATTATGTTTCTGATTGTAATCTGTAACTAATGAATCTATAGAAAGTAATAGATGTTGCTAAAGTTAGAAATTAAGATGTAGAACTTTGTTTAAAATTAACCTTACATTTTAGGGAGGATTAGAGAGAAACAGAGTCGCTCACAGAAGGCAGACATTATCATGGTAACTAAGGAGTAACTAAGGAGCATAGAGACACAGGGATGTTTGGTGACCTTGTGTTCCTCTTGTACCTTTGATGTAACAATATAATATTTGATTGATTTGTAACTGCTTGTACGTGACTGCCATGAGATCATAGTATATTCTAAAAGGGATATAAGAAGCAACAATTTTTGAAATAAAGAGAGTCATCAGAAAGAGTCATCATCACCACCATCTGCCTGAGACTCAAAATGACCCATTGACTCTTTGAGTGTTTTTTCATTTTTTCACTTCGCTGACTCCACATCCTCTTTCAACAGTCTCCCAATAATTTGTTGAGGCTGGTCCCCGGCATTTGACAGCTTCAGTCTTTCCTGTGTTAATCATAATGTTATTTATTGGTCCTGTTGTCAGGATTTCCCTTTTATTTATATTGAGGTGCAATCCATACAGAAGATTGCAGTCTGATCGGCATCATTAAGCTGTTATTGTATGTTTTAATCACAAATGACATAGTTTGGTAATTTTCAAGTAAAGGGTCATTATATTATGTTATTTTTACTTGCATTCCAATATTGTATAATGTTAAAAACCTAAACATATCCAAGATTCTGATCAGACAGCCATTGAATAGCAAATGTAAATTTGAAATTTTATTTGTCACATTTTATTTCTACATAATCTCCTTTTTTATAAATCTATTCTTTGTTTCTAAGAACACATATGAGGGGACTTCAGAAAGTTCTTGGAAACATTGCATTATCTTTTAATTCCATTTTCCCACAAACTTTCTTAAGCCCCCTATATGGTTTATTAACCTTACTTAAGAAGATATAAGATGTGTGTTTTGTTAAGAAGTATTGATGTTTTCATTTTATGGGAAGGAAAACTTAGAAACAATGAAATGTTTTGTCATGACTTAGATTTATGTATGAAATGTTTCAGCCAGAAGCTGAACAAATTTAAAAACATTGCTTTAATTCTTTACTATTCCTCTGAGGGTGGTTAGAAGGAATTACAATGCTTGCTTACATTGGAGAATACTAAAGTAAAGTCACATTAAATCTCAGTGGAAAAGTAATTGATGGGCAAGAAAAACAGTAAATGCACTTTAATAGTTTTAAGAAAGTTACTTCTTTCTGTGTCCATTTCACATATCAAATATGAAGTATTTAAATAACAAACTCTATTCTAATTTAATAAAAATATCACTTTAATTCTAAAATAGTATTTTAAAAAAATAGAGTATCTTTTAGAGATTTTTGACATAGCATTCTATTATTTTTGGTCTACACTGGATTTAGCACTCTAGTCTCATTTCCCAGTGTTTTCCTTTTCTTTGGCCCCCTTTGTCAAGTTTGAACTAATAACTGTTTTTGCTCATCTCTATCATATGTCTCACTTCTAAATATATGCAAATGTATTAACAGAGAAATAGTCAATACCCTTCTCACTCCAATATGGCTGAAAATAATTTATCTTTCAGGTCTTTACTGTTGCATCTGCATTTTATGTTATTTAGTTTCCCTGATGTGTCTTCTCCAATACATCCACATATACGATAAAAGTTGCTACTATCTTTGTAATGACTTACTTTCCATATTAAATACTATTGACCTATAATTTTACTATCACACTGAAAGTTTCCTTTCAAAGGGAATATAACTTATTTTTCTTCTTCATATCCACTTCACCTTGAATAATGTCCACTCTTGCTGTTAAGTGTCATCGAGTCTGTTTCAACTAATAATGATCGTGTATGAGTTTTTCAAGGTTTTAATTCTTTGAGGTAACAAAAAGCCTCATTTTCCCCCCATGGAGCAACTGGTAGTCTCGAATTGCTGATCTTGTGGTTTGCAGTTCATTGCTTATCATAAGGAACCAATGCGCTCCCCAAACAATGTCCATGTTGTTTTTATGAAATGCCATTGAATTGGTTCCAATTCATGTTATTGATCCTGTACTGGATTTCCAAAGGCAGCTGAACGGTTTGACTATGTGGTTTGCAGTCCAGTGCTCATCCTATAGTGCCACACTAGGGGTACAACAATGTCCATAGTATGTGTTTAATAAAGAACGATGAGTGAATTAAGAATGCAGATTTATCTGTATCATGAGTTGACATATATAGATCTCTGCACTGAAATAAACTAATAATTTTTATCAAGATCTTTCTCATAATATTCTCTCAGTATGTTGTTGTTGTTGATAAGTGCCGTGGAGTCAGTTCTGACTCATAGTGACCCTGTATCTGGTTTCCGAAAAGCATCTGGTAGATTTCAATCACTGCCCCTGCAGTTCAAACCGACATTGTAGCCGAGTGCCTATCCTATAGCACCACAACAGTATGGGACTGAAAATACATGGTTATGGTTTGGCTCTACAGCTCTTATATATATTGAATAGAACATATATTCATTACTTATGTAAGGAATAAAAATTATCTGGAATCCACCATCCATTAATAAATTATTTTGCAGTGTATTTTCTATAAGCATATTTTAGACAAACTTAACTTTTAGTCTAAATGTGTACAACTTATTACTTCTCATCTTAAATTTAATTTGAAAAATCCAGCCAACTTTTCAATGATCTTTTTCAAACAATTATAATTTTATCTCTCAGCTAATATTTTCTTAAATGATCTAATTTCCATTATATTTTTGAAATGGAGCACTACAAACTACCAGGGAAGAAAAAGGTATGAGGCATTATTAATACATAGAACATTTCTCTTCTACATTTAAATAAACAAAAATGATGTGCATGCAAAAAAATGTGGAAATTATCAAACTATATAATTAATATCACATACAATTTAATTTTTGCTGAAGATAATTCATAAATAGTTGCAATAGTATTTTGACCAGGAATTGCCAGAAATTCGAGCCAGATTCAGAAGAGTGTGTGGAACCAGGGATTTGATTGATAATACTAGATGGATCTTAGCTGAAAGTGGAGATTGCCAAAACTATGCTTACCTCTGCTTTCTTCATTATACCAAGGCATTTGATGGTGTGGATTGTAACAAAGTAGGCATACAATAGTTGTTGTTGTTGTTGTTAGGTGCCATCGAGTCAGAACTGACTCATAGTGACCCATGTACAGCAGAACGAAACAATGTCTAATCCTGGGCCAACCTCACTAC
>NW_006408736.1:1639088-1652728 GCF_000296735.1 Chrysochloris asiatica
GTTCCATTTCATTTTTGACAACTTCCAATTTTCCCAGATTCATACTTCGTACATTCCATGTTCCAATTTTCAGTGGATGTTTACAGCTGTTTGTCTTCATTTTGAGTTGTGTCCCATCAACAAATGAAGGTCCTGTGGGCTTTTCTCCCACAAGGTTAACTCCATTCACCTCATCATGGTCAACTGTACTTTGAGGAGGCATCTCTTTCCCAGTCGCATTTTGAGTGCCTTCCAACCTGAGGGGCTCATTTTCTGGCCCTGTATCTGACAGTGTTTTTCTGCTAGGCATAAGGTTTTCAGTAACTAATGATTTGGAAGTAGTTTGTCACTCTTTCTTCCTAGTCTGTCTTTGTCTGGAAGCTCATCTGAAACCTGTCCACCATGGGTGTCCCTGCTGGTTATTTAAAATACCAGTGGCATAGCCCTCAGAATCACAGCAACTCAAGCCACCACAGCATGACAGACAGACGAGTTGTGGCCATTTGCTTTTTTGTCGAAACTGTCACTTTAAATTTTGATATCAATCCTGATACAATTAAGATGTTTTCTCCCAAGTTGGCAGCTCTGGGAATAGCTGAGCATCCATAGTGTACCATAGTGAGGGATATGAATTCCAAAATACTGCAGTGTTTATACTCCTGAGAAGCCTCTGCATTGGATATGAGGCAGTAGTTCAAAGAAAATAAGGAGTTACTGTAAGGTTTTAAATCAGGAAACCCTGCAGTATCAGGGTTGTATCCTTTTACCGTGTTTATTCAAACTTTATGTTGAATAAACAATCCAAGAAGCTGGACTGTTTTAAGAAGAATGCAGCATCAGTATTAGAAAATGACTTATTAATAAATTTTGATATGAAGATGATACAATATTGCTAGCTGAAAGCAAAGAAGACTTGAAGTACTTACTGATGAAGTTCGGTATGGATTGCATCTCAGTGTCAAGAAAACAAAAATCCTTACCACTGGACCAATAAACAACATTCTTATCAAGGAGAAAAGATTGATGTTGTCAAGGGCTTCATTCTTCCTAGATCAACTATCAACACCCATGGAAGCAGCAGTCAAGAAATCAAATGATGTGTTGCATTAGGCAAATCTGCTGCACAAGATCTTTTTAAAGTGTTGAAGAGCAAAGATGTCAGCTTGAGGATTAAGGTGCACCTAACCAAAGCCATGGTATTTTCAATAACTTCATATGCATGTGAAAGCTGGACAGTGAATAAGGAAGACCATAGAAAAATTGATGCTTTTGACTTATGGTATTGGAGGAGAATATTGAAAGTGCCATGAGCTGCCCATAGAACCAATAGATCTGTGTTGAAAGAAGTGCAGCCAGAGTGCTCCTTGGAGGCCAGGATGGCCAAACTTCATTTCTCATACTTTGGACATATTGTCAGGAGGGACCAGTCACTGGAGAAGGATATCATGTTTGTTAAGGTGGAGGGTCAGAGAAAAAAAAGGAGACTCCCAGCGAGATGGATTGGCAGTATAGCAGCATCAGTGGGCTCAAGCGTGGCAATAATTGTGACGTTGGCCCAGGACCGGGCAGTTTCGTTCTGTTGTGCATAGGGTCACTATGAGTCGGTACCGATTCGATGGCACTTAACAACAACAACAATACCTTATCATGTTGTTGTTTGTCATATTTACCTATCTGCTGCTTGGCTGAAAATTGGGCCATGAGGGTGAGTTCCTTTCCAGGGTGGCCAAGGCACATAGTCTCGGGTTTCTCCAGTCTTCAAGATTCCTTTTTAAGTGATACAGTCAGGAACAAGAAGAGAAGACCCCCATCAGACACCCAGTCAAATTAGTAGCTGCAGAATTATTATATAGGTAACCCTCAACTTCCAAAGTATTTGAGTTACATTAAACTGTATGTCTTATCATTAGTTATATATACCATATACAGTAATGCCATGCCTTACATGTTAATTTCATCATATTTGTAAATTTATATGTACTGTTTCCTGTCCCCAAAGACATTTTTATAAATATACTGATAATAAAAGGCAATAATATGTAAAACTTAGTAGGTTGGATCAGTATAATATCTCTTAAATAACACATTTCTAAATGTACCATCAAGTTGGTTCCCTATCATAGAGACCCTTTACAGGGTTTCTGAGGAGCACCTGGCTTGCTTGAACCACCAACCTTGCAGGTCAAGCCAACTTTGCAGTCCAGTACATTAACCTACAGTGTCACACCAGGACTCCAAATGTGTGAAGAGTACTGAATATAATTCAAATATATAAAAAATGAAAACCATACTAGATGAAATCCTTTCGGTATTATTATTGATTCAAAGTGTTTTGGGTTTTAAAAATACATGCTCTGAAGCCAATTACCTCTCTAGATGTCAACTAAGGCTATTGTAGATAGAAGAAAGAAAATTAAAGCTCTAAATATTTAAGCTGATTAGCAATGTACCATCAGAGCAAAGTGTTCACAGAGAGATCACGAATTGTACACTAATCAACATTTGATAAGTGGGGAATATTAGTGGAGGCTCACCAACAATGTGTATTCTTTTAATTTTGCAGGAGAAGGTCCATCATTTACAGAAGGCTTTTGCTTCGAGAGTAGATAAATCCACACAGACTGAACTTCTAGGCTATGATGTAAGTAGCTATATAAAATAATTTTTATCTTCTTTATTGGTATTCAGGCCCCCACAGCTTATTTACCTCTGTTCCTGCTATGGCCATGCATTGATTTAACAGGATTTAGTGGTGCACCATTCATCTTTTGCTCTTAAACAATCCTCAAATACCTTCTAGAACTGAAAAAGGTAATTATGGGCACGAGCTAGCATACCAATGTCTTATTAATCTTTGTGTCATTATGTTTTGTTTTAGGTTTTTTTTTTTGCTTGCTTTTAACTAATGTCTAAAACAGTCTTTGAATTAGTGAATTTGTGAACACTTGGAGGATTCATATTAGAATCTTGAGACACTATTTTTTAGAAACTACTAATTTATGTATTAACAATTTAATAAGTTATTATGTTTGCAGCTTCTAAGAACCAAGCACATCAGTTTTACATTCTGGTACATAAAAGGAGACACAACTTTGCAGAGAAATTTATAATAATATGTTAGCTCTTCATCTTCAGTGCAGACTTCAGAAAATAATTTAATTGAAAGTTAACTTTTTTTTTCTTAATGTGAGATACTTGTTGAACTGTCAGAATAACTTTGTAAAACATATTTTAACACAAGGTTACTTCTGTTAACACTGGGTGATTTTGGATAACTCTGATTCAAATCTAGCTTTTCTTATGCTCAGCTATGAAATTTGCATTTTGTCTAAACCCATGACTTAAAGCTGCTAGTTGATGAAAAATATAAATTAAAATCTTCCTTATCCTTAATTTAACGTTTTGGAGAACCTTCCCTTCTGTCTAAAAACATTTATTAATGTTATTTTCAGCTCTTTACTGACAAGTAGAAACATAAATCATTTTTAGTTGTTTCATGATATAGATTTTTAAAAACATATATTTACCTGTCCATTTTCATTATATTAAATAACATAAAAGTAGATGTTACTTGTTGTCTTGCAAACTTATTAACTTATTTGAGCAAATTGTCTCATAATTAAGCTACTTGTCGCTATTGGGAAATAAACCAAATCTTTGACTCTCACTTCAAGTTAGTTTCAGATGTTTGCATATTTAATCCATTAGTTACAAAAATTAAAAGCTATGCTTTTCTTTTGAATTTTATATATTATTTGTAATATTTGCTTATTCTAAATACCTAAATATTCTCTTACCATTCTAGTGAGTACAACTTTTTGAACACTATTGTTACATATTATTTAATAAATTTAACTTATTTATTAAAAATATTTTTTATTTAAAAGAATACTTAGTATAGGTAATTCATACTTGTCTTTTTCATGCATTACTATTTTTCTGCTTAAAACCATTCAGGACATGACATTAGTACCTAAGATCTAGATCCAGTACTTAGGATCTAGATTTAATAGTGTGTATATGTAAAGCAGAAAAATATATATTTTTAAATTTCCAAACCAGAAAGTGTCCCAATAAGGGTAATATACTCAAATTCCTAATAAACACTATTCCAATGTAACAAAATCATACCATCCAGGAGCTACACAACTTCAAACCTACCTATTTCAAAACCCTTTATTTTCAAATTTGTTCTTAGTTGCTGCCGAGTCCATTTTAACCCATGGTAGCGCCCTGTGTGCAGAAAAGAACATGAAAGGGTTTTCAAGGTTGTGAATTTTGGCTAGTAGTTGAGCCCTTAACTGTTTGCATTAATTAAGGATGTCGTCGGCGTTGTTGTTAAGTGCCATCGTCCCATAACGACCCTGTGTAGAGTCCGAGGAGCGGCTGGTGAGCTTGAACCGCCGACATAACGGTTCATACTTTCCTTGCAGTCCAGCGTATTAACCCATTTCAGGTAGGTGAAACCAGTAGTTCACTTCCACAATAAATTATTATTGCTGTTGTTGTTAAATGCTGTCTAGTTGGTTCCAACAAGGAGCGGCTGGTGGGCTTGAACTGCAGACCTTGTGGTTAGCAGTGCCATACGAGGACTCCACAATAAAATTTGTTGTTGTTGTTAGGTACTGTCGAGTCAGTTCTGACTCTTAGCGGCGACCTTGTATAGGCTTTCCAAGGAGCAGCTGCGGACCTTATAGTTCAAAACGACCTTGCAGTCCAGTGCTTTATTCCACAGCTTCACACCAGGACTCCAAAAATTGTCGTTATTAAATGTGCTTTTAAAACAATGAAGTGAGAACTACTTTTATAACATGGAAAGTGGAATCAGAAATTCCACTACTCAATTTAAGGAAATGTTGTTGGGAGCCTGAATTAGACATTTCTAAATGACTGAGCACAAATATGATTTGTAAGACATCTAGAACCTTATCAGTGGTAGTTTAGAAGAATCTGTTACTGAGGAATGAATGGTACCTGCGGGTAGGTAACAACCTTCGGACTGTTGTCTCAAAGGCATTTATTTGCCTTTCTATGCCCCCAAGTATTTGTGTTTCTTCAAATTTCTAATATAAATGCTATTATGTTCTTTGAACATACAAATAAAAATGAAAAGTAAAGTTCTAACCATAATCCTGGTGTAGGGCTCTAGGATAAGCAAGGCCAGTGGTTCAAACCCACCAGCCTCCCCTTGAAAACCTTCTACAGGGTTGCTGTGAGATGGAACAGACTCCACGGCACTTAACAACAACAATAAGCATGCTTTTTTTGTGATTCAATCTGACTGTGCAGTTCAGCGCATAAACCCACAATGCTACACCAGGACTCTAATGATATGCATAGCTACGTATTATTAATTTTTACCCAATGTTTATACCTAACCATATAGCTATGTAAGGAGCTCTGGTAGTGTAGTGGTTACGAATCGGGCTGCTAATCTCACGATTAGCAGTTCGAAACTACCAGCTGTTCCATGGGAGAAAGATGAGGCTTTCTGCTCCTGTAAAGATTTACAGCCTTGGAAACACTGTACAGGGTCACTATGAGTCGGAACCAACTCCACGGCATATAACAACAATAACAATATAGCTATATATTTTCCTGGCTTGAACTTTGGTACAATAAAATATGCCAGAAAATAAATATAACCCAGAAGATGGTTATAAACATGGTTTGTCTTAACTCAAATGTATAGTAGCTTGGGAACTGCCTGTATATATCTGAAGCAGTCCACAAACTTCATGGGGAAATTCCTTTATCTTTCAACTGCATTTATCCACAGACTTTTTATTGCCCTCTTGTGTGTGTATAAAACATGTATTTGTAATTAACAATAGTGTTTGTTAGAAATTAATTTTTAAAATCTTGTAGAAATTTTATTTACAATACCTTAACTTGCAAATGATGAATGATTCTTCAATAGTCTTGCTTTCTTCCTGAAGTTATCAAAACTAGTTGCTACCTCTACTTTATATATCTTATTTGGTGGTATGAGTGTCAGAATATATGAAATTACAAATCACCCTTAATATAATTTCCATGCAGTCCTTGTATCGCACTATAGGATAAGCACTGGACTGTGAATAAAAAGATTGGTGTTTCAAACCCAACCAGCCACTCCTCAGAAACCATATACAGGATCATTATGAGTTGCAACTGACTTTATGGCACTTAAAAACAACAACAAAGCTGTTGCTATCTAATTTGTTTAAGAAAAGAAACAGAATTCCAGAAGACATTAAAAAAAGCAAAAGTTTTAAATACACTATAGTGAATAAGTTCAAAGGCTTGTACAGTCAACTACTTCTATTCTGCAATAGATTTGTCAGGAGACATGAAATTAGCATTAATGTACAATATACTCGGGTTTCTAATATACATGGCAAGAATTATTTTAAAATAAATTCAGAGTATCGTAGAAGAAAGTAAACACAAAAGTTCTTGTGATGTGAGGATTTTTAAATAAACAATGAATGTGTCTTAAATAATCAATGCCAATTTAATCTCTTTCACCTTCTTCTGTTTGAAAGACCAAGGAATAGTTACTTGGATGTAACTATTTATGTTATTAAAACAGAATAGAAAATAAATACCCAGTAGCCTTTGCTGTGGAGTCTATTCCAACCCAGAGTGACCCTATAAATCAGGGTAGAACTGCCCTACAGGATTTCCAAAGTTGTAAATCTTTAGGGAAGCAGACTGCCACATCTTTCTCCCTGGAGAAGCTCTGACCTTTTGATTACTAGCCAAGCACTTTAAGTACTATACCTCAGGGCTTCTCTAGATGACTAGATAGAGTCAAGTAGTCATGTTGCCAATTCTGGGATGATTATATTAAAAGGTAGGAAAGATTCTTCTGCTTGCATCAACTATATACGTAGACATTTCAACATAGTACATGTGATGCCTGTATATATTATATAGCTTGAATGATTGAAAATGACAATTTGAGTAAAATATTTGAGAATGAATAGCCAAAATACTACAGTGAAGATCACATATATGGCAGTGAGAAAATGCAGGTGTTATTATTACTTGGACGTCTTAATGGGCAGCTTACTTTTTCAGCTTCCTTTTGATGTTCTGCAGACCTCTGTATTTTCACACGTGACTGATTGCCTTTAAGTGTAGATTTATTTCTGAATTGTTGCTAGAGCTTGACACAATAGTCATCTAATCCCTTACTTGCTCTTAGAGGCAAATTTGCTGTTAAGTTTATGTACAGAGATTTTATTCTTTTATTAGTCAAAGTTTTACAATTTTATGTAATAAGAATTACTAGTATTAAGCTTGCAATGCTTTTTTGAGTTTTGAAAATTGGTAAGAATTTCATCAAATTGGAATTTATTACTAATCACATGTCATCTAAATACCCTGGTGTGGCACTGTAGGATAAGCACTGGACTGTGAACCATAAAGTCAGCAGTTCAAACCCATAAACTGCTCCTCGGAAACCCTATACAGGGTCTCTGTGGGTCTGAACTGACTCGATGGCACACAACAACAACCACAACAGTCTCAACATCATTAGTGGTTTTCATTTCGCTATCTTAACTTTTCTGTTTTGTGTCATCATGCATACTTTGTCCTGTATGAATCAGGATGATAGCTTATAGCATAATGTCATATTCGATGTCTTCTTGAACCTCTGGTACCTTTCTTTGATTTGAGTTTTGTGATGCTACTGGATCATTTAGTAGTATTCAGGGAATGCTACCAAATGCAAAAATAATTCATTATGTGAAGGACAAGAATAATTAATGTTACTGCAATTGTTTAATTAGATATTTGGTAAATTAGAAAAGTATGTTGTGTTATGCTAGTATGTTATGCAGCTGATGCAGTAAACCAGGGTCTACAAATCTAGTGTTTATTAATTAGACTTGCTCATCCAGCAGATAATAACAAACTCAGTACCATGGAGTCGATTCTGACTCATAGCAAATCTCTGTAGGGTTTCTAAAGTTGTTATATCTTTAAGGGAGAAAAAAATGTCATCTGTCTCCCACAGAGTTGCTGGTGTACCCTAACTCCTAACCTTGTAGTTGTCAGCTCTAACTCATAACCCACTGTGCCACCAGCTAGCACACGCTATGGTTTATTAAAACTTTCTATTTTAAACCCATTTATCAGTATCTTTTAAAAGGGTCAGCATTCCTTCTGATGATATATTTCTTACATATAGTGTTTTCCCCTGCATACTTCATTTGTTTGAATCCACTTCTCCCAGAAATTTCTATTCATTGTTCATTAAAACAAGTATCAGGTTTTAAAACTGAGTCATATATTTCAGGCTTTCTTTGGGGCTACACTTTTTCATGTTACTTGTAAAGGATAACATTCACACAAGAACTTTGGTTAAAAACACTTACAGGAAACACCATCTGCCACAGGTGCTTATTAACATTTAATGGGGGAGTCATAACTTATCCAGTAGTGAAGTTCTAAGAGCATTGCTGTAGAAAATACAGTTACCTATTCATCCAACAAATATTGCCATACATCCCTTCAGTGCCAACTCCTGTTCTAACACTTGAAATGCATGTCGGCATCATGGAGGTTACATTTAGTGAGGGCATACTTACAGTACAAACAAGTATTATATCCAAGTAAGTTATATAATATGCTAGGAGGCAGTAAGTACAATAAAATAAATAAATAAATAAAAAGATAGAGGAAAGGACAAATATGAGTGTATGTGAAAATTTGTAAATAGGATAATCTGAGTGAAAATGAGATTGAAATGTGAGCAAATACTGTAAGGAGGTGAGATGAAAATCACATTTAGGCAACTATCGATGGTTTACAGTGTGCCCCCTGGAAGGCCCCTCAGCCCATAAGAACAGATTGTTTCTCTTTTTTTAACCTCTGCTGCTGTTGAGTGCCTTCTAATTGGTTCAAGCTTATACGGACCCTGTATAGGGTTTCCAAAGAGTGGCTAGTGAATTTGAACTGCCGACTTTACGGTTCAAACTGACCTTGCAGTCCAGTGCATTATCCTACAATGCCACACCAGGACTCTAGGAAAGGGGGTTGGAGGGTTTTTTTTAGAAAGCTTAATCGAAAAAAAAAAAAAAAATGCATTCGGTGTCATTAAACCTTATCATCAGAAGTGCAGTGTACCCAGAGGCTCACAATAGGTTAACACAAACCACCTAAAGGAGTAGTAACCAATGGAATCTCACATTATACTCACTTAGCATACTGCTGAGAAGAAAGCTGAGCAAAGTTAATTAGATTATACAAAATACATTTGCATTTCCTTTTTGTTTTTTACTTGTGCCCTGTTCTATTACTTCTTATTCTGAATATCTCTCTTCTTCCAGAGTGGCATAAATGAATTTAGGCAAGAAGACTTCAAGAAGTTCACAGAAAAATTGAGTTAAAAGTTAATAGATTTTTTTCAAGAACTTTGTGAAGCCCTTTCATACCTTATAAAGGCATAACTAGACTGCATTGCATTTCAGCACATACAAATAAATGTTAACAAATATAGAGAGCATTCATCAATTACTTCCTAAAGAGAATAAATGAATAAATAAATTTGGTGTAGAGCTCTTGGATAAGCACTGGACAGATAGCCACAAGGTTGGTAGTTTCAATCCATGAGCCACTCCTTGGAAACTCTATGCAGTGTCTCGATGAATCAGATCTGACTCAACAGCACTTAAACATCTGCAACAGTTCTTGTTAGGTGCCATCAAGTCGGTGTCAACTTATAGCAACCGTAGGCACAGCAGAATGAAACACTGGCCGATCCTTGGCCAACCTCACTATTGTAGCCTTGCTTGAGCCCATTGATACTGCAACTTGGCCAATCCACCTCTCTGGGAGTCTTCCTCTTTTTCTCTGACCTACCACCTTACTACACATGAGATCCTTCTCTAGCAACTGGCCCATGCTGACAACATGTCCGAAGTATGACAGACAAAGTTTGGCCATCTTGGCCTCTAAGGAGCACTCTGGCTGCACCTCTTCCAACACAGATCTGTTGGTTCTATGGGCAGCCCATGGCACTTTCAATATTATCCTCCAACACCATAGCTCAAAAGCATCAATTTTTCTATGGTCTTCCTTATTCACCATCCAACTTTCACATGCATAAGAGGTTATTGAAAATACTATGGCTTGGGTCAGGTGCACCTTAGTCCTCAAGCTGACATCTTTGCTTTTCAACATTTTAAAAAGGTCTTGTGCAGCAGATTTGCCTAATGCAATACATCATTTGATTTCTGGATGCTTCCTCCATGAGTGTTGATAGTTAATCTGAAAAGAATGAAGTCCTTGACAACTTGAATCTTTTCTCCATTGATAAGAATGTTGTTTATTGGTCCAGTCATGGGGATTTTTGTTTTCTTTACATTGAGATGCAATCCATACCAAAGGCTGTGTTCTTTGATCTTCATCAGTAAATATTTTAAGTCCTCTTCACTTTCAGAAAGCAAGGTTGTATCATCTGCATATGGCAGGTTGTTAATGAGTCTTCCTCCAATCCTGATGCCATGTTTTCCTTCATATAACCTAGCTTCTCAGATTATTTGCTCAGCATACAGGTTGAATAAGTATGGTGAAAGACTATAACCCTGTCATCTACCTTTCTTAATTTTAAAACATTCAGTGTTCCCATATTCTGTTTGAACAACTGCCTCTTGGTCCATGTACAGATTCCTCATGAACACAAATAAGTGTTTGGGAACACTCATACTTTGCAATATTGTCCATAGCTTGTCATGATCCACACAACTTAAAACCTTTGTGTAGTCAATGAAGAACAGATAAAGAATATCTTTCTGATATTCTCTGCTTTCAGCCAAGATCCATCAGACATCAGCAATGATATCCCTCACTTCACGGTGGCTTCTTTTAAATCTGGCTTGATCCTCTGGAATTTTTCTGTCAATGTATGCTTGCAGCCGTTTCTGTATTACCTTTAGTAAAACTTTATTGCATGGGATATCAAAGAGATTGTCTGATGATTTCTGCATTCCATTGGGTCACCTCTCTTTAGAATGGTCACAAGTATGGATCTCTTCCAATCAGTCGGCCAGATAGTTGTCTTCCAAATTTCTTGGCAGAGATAACTGAGTGCCTCCTGTGCTGCATCACTTTCTTGAAAGGTTTCAATTTTTATTCCATCGATTCCTGGAGCCTTGTTCTTTGCCAATTCATTCAATGCACCTTAGATTTCTTCCTTCAGTATTGTTGGCTCTTGATCATATGCTACCTCTTGAAACAGTTGAACATTAACCATTTCCATTTGGTACAGTGACTCTGTGCATTCCTTCCATCTTCTCCTGATGCTTTTTGCATCATTCAATTATTTGCCCAGAGAATCTTTGAATAACGAGAGTTGAGGCTTGAATTTTTCATTCGTTACCCCAGCTTGAGAAATGCTGAGCGTGTTCTTACTTTTTGGCTTTCTTACGCCAGTTCTTTGCACATTTTTTGTAATATTTGGCTTTGTCTTCTCGAGCTGATCTTTGAAATTTTCTGTTCATCTCTTGTACCTCCTCATTTCTTCCATTTGCTTTAGTATTTCTACGCTGGAGAGCAAGTTTCAGTGTTTCTTCTGATATCCATTTTGACCTTTTCCTTCTCTCTTGTTTTCTTAATGACTTTTTGCTTTCTTCATGTATGATGTTCTTGATGTCATCCCACAACTGTTATGATCTTCAGTCTTTAGTGTGTAATGTATCAAATCTGTTCTTCAAATGAACTCTAAATTCTGGTGTGATATATTCAAGGTCATATTTATGATTTCATGGACTTGTTTTCATTTTCTTCAGCTTCAGTTTGAATTTGCATATGAGCTGCAACAATAGTGCTTGTTTTAAGGAGTTCCAACTCATTATGATCCTATGCACAACAGAACAAAACACTGCCTGTTCCTACGTTATCCCAACAATTGTTTCTGTGCTTGAGATTATTTTTGCTGCCATTTTGATAATTCATCTCATTGGGAGTCTTCCTTTTTTTTGTTCCAACCATAATGTCCTTCTCCAGGAATGTCTGAAGTTTGAGAGATGAAGTCTCACCATACTTGCTTCTAAGGAGCATTCTGGCTCTATATTGTCAAACACAGATTTGTTTGTACTCTGGGAATCCAGGATACTTTCAATATTCTTCTTTAACACCATAGCTCAAATGCATCAATTCTTCCACTGTTGTCCATATTTATTACCCAACATTCATGTGTATATGAGGCAAGCAAAAATACCAGGGCTAAAAGGCTAGAACTGAGAGTGAAGAATGCAGCTGGTATGAAGTGAGGGGAGAAGTGCAAGAACACCCAAACCTGCAGATAATATCCATTTGACCTAGCCTTGATGGCTTGATAATCAGAATTCGACTAGAGGAAAATAAAAAAATAAATAAAAATAAAAATAGGTAAAGGAAAGGAGGATAAATTACTACAATTTGATGAACTTGACCTATACTCAGGGAGGCAGTAGCTCAAAATACCAACAGAGAGGGAAAGAGTCTTCACATCAAGTATCAATGCTATCCCCTCTGTTTACAGGATAGATAAGGATGGACAAGTTAGACATTGGCTACCTAAAATGAGGGGGCGATAAAAGCACAAAGTAACTGGCTTACAAGGTTTCAAGAGGGAGTTTAGTTTGAAAGTGTGGTGGGGAAGATAGAGTCCCCACTGAATAGTTTTCATCTTGTCTAGATAGGTCTGGTAAAAAGAGATGAGGATCAGATTCTTATGATTCAATAGTGAGTACTTGTTATCATGACTAATTGTGACTGTCACAATTGTAAAGGTAAAAGTTTTATAACAAAAACTGGGGAATAGTTAATCTTACAGTCTAGAAACAGAGGACCCTAGGACCATCAAGGGAGAAGAAAAGCACAAGAGGAATGTAGGACTTTATCCAGAGAAACAGTGACACAAGATATGGAGGCAGAGATGGAGACCTGGTGAGAGGGAGCAGTTGAGGACTCTAGGTTCATGGAAAGAGAGGGACTGAGAGCTGGTGGCCAGGAGGCAGACTTGCAGAATGTGCCCATTGGTAGTTTAAATTATTATATATGCCTGAGAGTTTTTTTAAAAAAAAAGATCTTAAGTGAATAGAGAGAAATATTGTTAACTGATGGTACATGAAGGAGTTTATAATCATTGTAATGAAACAGAGTATGTGATTTGTTGATTGTAAAACTGATGAACTGCCCTGTAAACATTCACTCAATTCACAACAAAAACTTAAAAAAACAATAGCCTTTATATGTATAAACAACCAGGAAGTTACATAATGGAAGAGAACCCAAACTACATAAGAAAATGGTCAAACAGTTAGAAGTAGAACCATTCAAAATTATAAAACCTGTATGTGAAAAAAAATCAATAAATAACACTCCCAAAAGACCAAAAAAAAAATACTATGGCACATCTTAATTCTAATACTGACATCTTTTCTATTGAACACTTTAAAGAAATAATCGAAGTATTTGCTCAGTATAAAGATTGAATACATATGGTGCAAGAATATATATATTCTTTTGGACCTCTTTCTGTAGGTTTTGAATTGTTTCCAATGATCTATTTATCTTATTTGATTGTTCCTGTAGCACTTTCCTGACTTCTTCCTTATTTTTCTCAACTGTATTGCATAGCGTTTTGATGCCTTTTATAATCATTTTTAGGAATTCCTTCTCAG
>NW_006408736.1:1658309-1663866 GCF_000296735.1 Chrysochloris asiatica
GAGGGCCAATGAACAGATGCCAAAACAAAAGAAAATCAGAACAAAGCAAATATGATAAAGTGTATTGTCCATCTTTGCTCTGAGGTTCCCTCTGCATTATTCCATGTTGGGTCTGTTCCCCTAGCTTGTTTTTGTTGTTTGCTCTTGCCCAAGTTGTCAGCTCCAGGCTGCCAAGCCTGGCAGATTACAAAGTATACAATTTCTTACTTCAGCTACAAGCTTCATAGCTACAAGCCTTCAGACTTTTTAAATATTCCTACCTATGTGGTTCGAGTTTTGTCGCTCTGCCCTGAACCCGCTTCACCTGATATTTTGTGGTATTGCTGACAGCAAACTTCACTGCACCTCTACCCTATCCACCATCAAGCCCCGCCTCTCTGTGTATACTCTTGATATTTTATTTATCATTCAATATTTTGTCCAGGGTATCCTTCAATATTTCATGTTGAGACTTAAATATTTTCTTCATTTTGAGAAATGTTGAACATGTTCTTCCTTTTTGGCTTTCTAAATCTAGGTATTTTCATGCTCTGGTAGCGTAGTGGTTATGAATCGGGCTGCGAGCCATAAGGTCAGCAGTTCGAAACTACCAGCAGTTCTGTGGGAGAAAGATGAGGCGGTCTGCTGCGTAAAGATTTACAGCCTCGGAAACCCTGTGTAGGGTCGTGATGAGTCGGAACTGACTCCATGGCACATCACAACAACAACATTATAATACTTGACTTTGTCTTCTCGAGCTTCCCTTTGAAATTTTATGTTCAGCTCTTTGGCTTCCTCATTTCTTCTAATGACTTTAACATCTCTCTGGTGCGTAGTGGTTATGAATCAGGCTGCTAACCTCAGGGTCAACAGTTAGAAACTACCAGCGATTCTACAGGAGAAAAATGAGGTTTTCTGCTACTGTAAAGATTTACAGCCTTGGAAACCCTATGCAGGGTCTCTATGAGTTGGCACCAACTCCATACCACACCACCACCACCACCAAACAGGAGAACAAGTTTCAGAGTCTCTCTGGCATCTGTTTTAGTCTTTTTTTTTTCTTGCTTTTTTAATAACCTTTTGCTTTCTTCCTGTATGATATACTGACAATATTCCTCTACTATTCACAAGGTTCACCGTGGTTAACCTCTCAGAAATAGTCTGTCTCCTTCTTCCTAGTTTGTCTTAGTCTGAAAACTCTAATGAAAGTTGTCAACTGTTGGTGTCCTTGCTGGTATTGAAAGTACCGGTGGTATGTATAGCTTCCGGAATCACAGCAAGACACAAGCCACACTATATGACAAACTAATAGAAAAGTGGTGAGCACATCTCTACCCTACATTAGTGTTGTATGCTATTTTACATATACAGTGAATATTTTTAAATGATTGCTTATGTGCACCTTTAGTAGACAAAAAAAAAAAAAAAAAACTTTAAAAGGCAAATCCTACATCTTTAATTAGGTGACTTCTAGAATGCCTCCAGGTCTTTGGTTCAGCAAAGTTGTTGTTGTTGTTAAGTGCTGTGCACTCAACTCCTACTCATATAGTGTATAGGGTTTCTGAGGAACAGCTGGTGGGATTGAACTACAGACCTTGTGGTTCAGTCCAGTCCAGTGCTGATCCTACAGGATCAGAATTAGAAATAGAATTAATATTAGTTAACTGACAATCTTTTTATTAATGAAAATGTGTGGTAGAATTCCTTACAGAGAAAATAAGGTGTGGTGTGAAATAAGAAAGGTTTTATCATTTAAAAACATGCATTAAGATAAAACAGAAAACTAGCACAACAAAAGTAATCAATTTTTATGGGTTTTATGCTATAGTCTAAAGCACTGGACTTCAGGGTCAATTTGAACTACAAGGTTGGCTGTTTAAATCTAGCAGCCACTCCGTGTAGGCCATACACAGGGTCACTATAAGTTGTAACTGAGTGGAAGGCACTTAGCAACAACATAGTAAAAAGGCACCCTGGTGGCACGGTAGTTCAAATACACCACCTGCCCTGCAGGAGAAAGATTAGGCTTTCTGCTCTCATAAAGATTTACAGACGACTCAGCAACCCTATACAGTGTCACTATGAATCAGAATCGATTTGATGGCAGTGGCGTATGTTAATAGTAAAATTGCAGGCAGGGAAAAAAAAATTGATTCCATTATGATGCAAATAAAAGAGAAGAAAAATAGATATTCATCGGTAAGAAAATTTCTTCCATCTCATAGATTGAGATAGAATTTCTAATAATTTTCCCCTCAGTATCAGAAGTCCTTTCAGGTATCCAGTGTGCTAAATGGTATTATACTGCAGGGAGTTACTTATGAAGGATTTTCACTATCTTGTGGAAGAAGACACAAATTATAGATAAATCCTTCTCTCAAAGTCTATTTGTGATGTATTATGTGATTGTAGCTAATCACCATAATTTGTTTGAAGTTAAATTCTAAGACTTTGCTCAGGTATCTGTCTTGTTCAAAGTAAATCTTTGTGGACTTAGTATAGATTAATTCCATTTCCATGGATAGCATTGCTTTGCTTCACTGTAATTTGCAATCAGGATAAATTACAAAAGCCAATATGCCATTGAATTAGGTCTGTGAAGGGGTATGTATTCTTACATACATATAAACAAAAGCATATATTGTGCATGACTGTACAAAATAGGTACAAAAAGAATTATTTGTTTTGTTTTACTTTGAAATTAGAATTGGATGACCATCTTTTAATGTTTATGTGACTAGACTGAAAATTAAGTGAAAGCAAGTCTTACAATAAAATACAAGGAATTTTTAAAAGTTTGTGTAAAAACTCCATTACTCTTCATTTCCATTTTCAATAAACTTTTTGAAACCTTTTCATAAGGTTTGAAATTTAAGAAAATTCAAATGAATTGATAGAACTATTAAAACTAATTGTTATAGATTCAATCCCACTTACTGTGAACCCACATATATCGGAGTACAGTTGTGTACCGTAAAGTTTACAATGAAAGATTTTCACAAGTACACCTCCAATCTTTTCTTCCATATTTGTGATCCAACTTTATTATGATTGGCATAAATTAATATTAACATGCTTCTTTAAAGGTAATATTCAAATGGACTTCCTAGAAACATTAAAATTTCAATACAAAGAAACGATAGAACCATATGTTCTTGGTTCAAAAGATATGTTTGCCATTAAATATGTATTACAACATATCCTCCCCCTCCACTAAACCAGCTGTTCTGTGTCCCATTTGAGCATTTGTTTCACCGGACTACTATGTTTAATTAATTTAATTACTTCATTTCCGATTCAGTTTTGATCTGCTGTTCTCAGTGACATCCTTCCTACTTGTCTTTGATTTAGAAGCACATATGGAGGAAAATATCTTTTGATAATATTAGCTATCATAATGGTCTTTTTCCGATCCAAAAGTTTCTAAGCCTCTTACTTCAGTCATGCTTTGTGATTTAAGATTACCTAGTTTATCTTTCTCCCAGCAAAAGAACTAATATTATTTTGAAAGGGAAAAAAATGTATTAAAATGTTTAGATTAATAGTATTTCAAAAGAAAAATGTAAAGTATATTCATAGCTCATAATTAGCCACAGACAACTGAGTGAAAAACAATTACATAAATGTTTGACTTCACATTGAATAAGAAAAGAGGTAGGAATTTTTGATATATTACAATAGAAAATTCTCTAGAAGAGAACTCATGTAACATTAACCTTATGTTCTATAAAGTAAGAATACCAGGAAATTATACTTTTATATGATGTCACATTGTTAAAATGATAATTAAAAATTTAAAGTTATAAAGCTAAATTAATACAAAAAAATTTATGTCATAAAGAGAGTAATTTGCAATGCAGAGTACTTGAAGTGTCAAAGTTCTATACATACCAGAAATGCTTTAGATTTGTCATTATTTTATGAGTTTAAACCTATCTATGAATATAGATTTGAATTTAATACATCAAATTATCTTATTTGGACTTAAGCCATAAATTATTGTAAAATTTCATATGCTTTATTTCAGAGTAATTTTCAGAGAGAAAATTAAGCAGGTCTATCATTTGGCCACATCAAAAAAACTATAGCTTGAAAATTGACAAATTATGTTTAAACCAAAGAAAGAAATATTATAGAATTTCAAATATAGTATTTGGTTGTTGTTGTTATTTTTCACTTTCTGGATTCTATGAAATATCTATTTGCTTTAAAGACTTTTAAATTTTTTTTAGAAAATTGCTACAAATGTCAATTGAATTATAAAATATTCTCTTTTCATCTTTGGGTATGCCTCAGTACAATAACTAGATAATGTGAGCATTGGTTGCGTGGTATTTAGTGCTTGGCTGCTAACTGAAATGTCAGTGGTTTGAATCCACAAGCTACTCTGAGTGAGAAAGACATGACAGTTCCCATAAAGATTTCAGTCTTGGAAAACCTTATTGGGCAGTTCTATTATGTCCTGTGGGGTCACTGTTCTATGGACCAGAGGACAACAGATTTTATTGCTTTGTTTTTTTCATTATGACTTCAGAAATATGAAACTAAAAATAACATAAATGTTACGCAAAAATTACTTAGTATATATGTACATATACATATACTTTGAATACACAATTTTCTGTAGTTGTAAAATTGTGTCTCTAACTTTTAAAAATATTAAAATGCTGAATCATTATCTAAATATTTTATATGTACAAACATAAGTACATATGTTGTTGTGTACCATCATGTTTGTTCCAATTCATAGCAACACTGTAAAGGGTTTCCAAAGATGGGCTGGTGGGTTTGAACTGTCAACTTTGTTTTTAGCAGTCCAGTGCTTATCCTACAGAGTCACACCAGGACTACCATTTCTGTTGTTTCCATTTTTCGCTATTACAAATACTGTCATATGAAAAAGTATCTTCATAATACTTTTTCATATGACAATATTTAGAGCCTATAAATAGGAAGCATTTTTGTTTAAAGAGAGTTGGGATCAGCACTGAACTGCAAACCACTAGGTCAGTAGTTCAAATCTACCAACTGCTCCTTGGAAATCCTATATAGGGTAGCTATGAATCAGAACCAACTTGACGACACTTAACAGCAACAACATTCCTAAAAAGAGGAAATCTCAAAGTTTCATTAAGAATTAATCTTTAGAATATATTGGTAAGGGAAATGTGCAAAGCAGAAGGCATTTTAGGTACACACATCAGAAAAACAAAATCAAACTAATAAAAATGTTTATGTATAAGGCAAATTGGCAGAGCAGTACAGAACAGCTAAAAAAGAAGATAACAGTGAGATTTCTTTGAGTTTTTATAGGAAAAAGAAACATATACTATTAAAATCCAATTGTAATAAATAAATATAAATGCACATCAAATTGGTATCACAGCTTGAAAGAAAGATTAATTGTTTTATGTGATTTGGAGTTCATTTTTGTGAATGTATATTCTTTTATGAAACCGACTTGGTCATGATGTATTATTTTTTTGATGTGCTGTTGGATTCTGTTGGCTAGGATTTTGTTGAGGATTTTTGCTTCTATGTTTATGAGGGATATTGGTCTGTAATTTTCTTTCTTAGT
>NW_006408736.1:1665220-1683213 GCF_000296735.1 Chrysochloris asiatica
CCCAGCTTGTCTAGTGTTACAGTTGGCTTGGTAAATTTTCTTCCATCGTTTAATTTTTAGTCTGCTTTTGTCGTTGTATGTGAGTTGTGTCTCTTGCAGGCAGCATATTGATGGATCTTATTTTCCTATCCATTCTGCCACTCTCTGTGTCTTCACTGGTGCATCCAATCCATTGACATTCAGTGTAATTATCGATAAGCATGAATTGATTGCTGTCATTATGTTACTTTTTTTGGCGATGTTGATAATTCTTTGGTCTGCTTTCTTTTTTGTGTTGGCTTTATGTCTTCTGAGTTGTTTTTGGTCGATTTCCTCCTAGTTTCTCTGTTCGCTTGATCTACTTGGGAATTCGTTTTTGTGATATGTTGTAGAGTGTCAGCTTTCTTTGGGGTTACCTTGTAGTCTACTAACTTCTCTCTGCATTTAGGATACTCCATTGTAACCTGTAATTTACCTGGCATCCTCACCACCTGGGCTTCCATTGCTGCGTTTGTCCCTTCTTTGACATTGATATGTTTTTGGCCTTCAGTTGATCTCCCCGTTCTTTTGATTTTGTCGTTGTAGTCTCATTCTGTTCTGGACTCTGCTATCTGTTGGGTGTGTTCCAGGTGGTGTTGCCATACTTGTCAATCTCTGTTTGTTGTCTGTTCTCATTGTTTCTCTGCCCTCAGAACTCCCTTTAGGATGTTTTGAAGTGCTGGGTTGGTTTTGATAAAATCTCTCAAATTCTGTTTATCCTGGAATGTTTTGATCAAACCATCATATTTGATTGATAGTTTTGCTGGATAGACAATTCTTGGTTGGCAGTTTTTTTCTTGCAGAGCTTTGTATATGTCTCCCCATTTCCTTCTCGCCTGCATGGCTTGTTCTGAATAGTCAGAGCCTAATCTTATTTGCTTGCTTTATAGGTTATATTTCTCTTCTCCCTGGCTGCCTTTAATATTCTTTCCTTGTCTTTGATTTTTGAGAGCTTGATTATTATATGTCTTGGAGATTTTCTTCTGGGGTCTATCCTTCCTGGAGTATGTTGGGCTTCTTGAATGCTTATCCTTTTGTCTTTCAAGATGTTAGGGAAATTTTCTTCCAGAAGCTCTTCCACAATCTCTGTGAATGTATATTCTTAGTGATGTATCATTATTGACAATAAGAATTTCCAAGAAATATAAAACTGCTCTCAACTGTACACATTAGTAAATTATTGTTATAACAATTTTGAAGTTTTTAATGTATTTTATAAATTAACAAGTGAGTCTAAATTATTATATCTGCAATTTTAACATAGGGAAAGTGAGGTATAATTATGAAAATAAAAGGTGAAGAAAACTTCTATAATGTTACATTTGAATGGGAAATATCAATGTGATGTGATATCAATCCAGTAATTAAACAATAATTCCTAGTTCTGGCTTGTGAAAGAATATCAAGCAATAGATCCAAATATCTAACACAATATTTAGCCAAAATCATTTGGGATAGAGGTCTAATATTCAGTATATAGGAAATATGACACGAACAACTCAACAACTAGACAAATTTAGTATTTGATATTCTTTGAGACAACTCATGTGATGCTCTAAATAAGTTATTTTTTATTAAAAAGACTACAGAGTTGGACTCCACAATTCTTAACAACAACAATGTGATAAAAATGAAAATTTATTGTTATGTAAATTTGTTGTTGCTGTTGTTAGATGCCATCAAGTCAGTACCAACCCATAGTGACCTCATGTACAGCAGAACGAAACATTGCCTGATCCTGGGCCAGCCTCACTACTGTTGCCAAGCTTGAGTCCATCGATGCTGCGACTTGGCCAATCCATCTCACTGGAGGTCTTCCTCTTTTTCTCTGACCCTCCACCTTAGCAAACATGGTATCCTTCACCAACAACTGGTCCTACCTGACAATATGTGGGAAGGATAAGAGACAAAGTTTGGCCATCTTGGCCTCTAAGGAGCATTCTGGCTGCACTTCTTCCAAAATGAATCTATTGGTTCTTTTGGAAGTCCATGGCACTTTCAATATTCTCCTCTAACACCATAACTCAAAAGTATCAATTCTTCTATGATCTTCCTTATTCACTGTCCAGCATTTGCATGCATATGAGGTTATTGAAAATACCATGGCTTGGCCAGGCACACCTTAGTTCTCAAGCTGATATCTTTGCTCTTCAACACTGTAAAAAGGTCTTGTGCAGCTTATTTGCCTAATGCAATATGTCGTTTGATTTCTTGACTGCTGCTTCTGTGAGTGTTGATTGTTGATCCAAGAAGAATGAAGTCCTTGACAACTTCAATCTTTTCTCCTTTGATAAGAATGTTGTTTATTGGTCCAGTGGTGAGGACTTTTGTTTTCTTTACATTGAGATGTGATCCATACTGAAGGTTGTCATCAATAAATATTTTAAATCCTCTTCACTTTCAGCAAGCAAGGTTGTATCATTTGTATATGACAGTTTGTCGATGAGTCTCCTTCTTCATATTAATCCAGCTTCTTGTATTATTTGTTCAGCATACAGGTTGAATAGGTATGATGAAAGAATACAACCTTGTCACACACCTTTTGTAATTTTAAAACATTAAGTGTTCCCATGTTCTTTTCGAACAACTGCCTCTTGGTCCAGGTACG
Source organism: Chrysochloris asiatica (assembly GCF_000296735.1). Classification (NCBI taxonomy): domain Eukaryota; kingdom Metazoa; phylum Chordata; class Mammalia; order Afrosoricida; family Chrysochloridae; genus Chrysochloris; species Chrysochloris asiatica. The sequence continues at coordinate 1,667,847 of NW_006408736.1, forward strand.
ATTCCTCATGAGCACAATTAAGTGTTCCTGAATACTCATACTGCACAATGTTGTCCATAGTTTGTCATGATCCACACAATCAAAAGCCTTTGCGTAGTCAGTAAAGCACAGGTAAACATCTTTCTGATATTCTCTGCTTTCAGCCAAGATCCATCATATTAATTGAAAAGAAAAAAAAAAAAGTAAAAGAAATACAGTAACTTTAGACCCATAATATACGGTATAAGCTCATTTTTGTGAAAAAAAAATTAAATATTTTAAAACAAATATACTAAGATTGGTGTATTAAGACATTCTGACTATTAGGAATATGACATTTTATTTCCTAATTTGCATTTTTTTTCTTCACATTTTGCAAAGAACATACATGCCTCTATAATAAAATATAATTCAATATAAAACTGAATTATAATGATTAAAACTTCATCAGTGCTTTAACGAATAATTTATTGCTTGTACAAAGTAGTCAATTTTTACTGTAGTGTAGTGGTTATGAATTGGGCTGCTAATCTCATGGTCAGCAGTTTGAAACTACCAGAGGCTCTGTGGGAAAAAGATGAGGCTTTCTGCTCCCATAAAGATTTACAGCGTCGGAAACCCCGTACAGGGTCGTTATGAGTCGGAACTGACTCCATGGCACATAACAACAACAACAACTCTTTTATACAAGGAGCCCTGTTAGCACAGTGGATTATGAGCTGGACTGTGGTTCCATAGGAGAAAGAGGGGACTTTCTGCTCCTGTAAAGATTTACAGCTTCGGAAACCCTATACAGGGTGTCCATGAGTTAGAACCGGACTCAATGGCACACAACCATCACCACCATCACTCTTCCAATCAATATAAAATATTTTTAAATGGTTATTAAAATACTTAGCTAATTTTCTAGGTAAGATCTTGGGATCCTATGTTCCTCCAGTGGAAGATTTACTCTTTCCCCTTTTAATTATACGTCTTCTACAACTAGAGTTGTGACAATCACAATGAATCCTGATAACTTTATAGTCCTTAGTTGAGCTATAATATTTTCCTATGTCCCTTCTGTGGTCTACAATAAAATAACAGAGGCAGTGGTATCTTTTTGTCTTCTCTATGTGACATGCACTAGAATATTATAGGCTGTTATGAAAGATAGACATCAATACTATACAATTCAATGACATTTGTGCCTCTGAAGTTACTCAATTTGATGGCAGTTAGTTTTGATTTTTGATAATAGGTTTCCCATTTTTAACTAACTTTTTCAAAGAACAAGTAAAAGTTGCATATAGACTAGAGTTTTATTAAGGATTGTTGTTTTTAAGTGCCGTTGAGTTAGTTCCAACTCTTAGTGACCCTATGTAGAGTTTTGAGGAGAAGCTGGTTATAATAGGAACATTTAAACAAACAAACAAAAAAACCCCACAAAATTATGCTGCTGTGGATTAATTTTTAACTCATAGAACAAAGTAGAACTTCTCGAGAGGGTTTCCAAGGCTACAATATTTAAGGAAGTTGACTGCCCTATCTTTCACCTGCCAGAGCATCTTGTGGATTTGAACAACTGACCTTTTGTTTAGCAGCTGAGCACTTAATAATTACATTACCAGGGCTCTTTATATGAACATTATTGTTTGGTTTTGTTATTTATTAAGTGCCATTGAGTCAGTTATTAGACATCATAAAATATAATGGAATATATAGGATTCTAGATTACATATGAGATATCTAGTATAAATGTAGTAATATAGATGTTTTCCAAGGGAGACTGGTATTATAGTGAACTATGAGCTAACTGCCAGCTCAATAGTTTGAATCTATCAGCTGCTCCATGGGAGAAAGATGAGGCTTCCTGCTCCCATAGAGTTTTATAGCCTCAGAAAGCTTATACAGGTTTGCTGTGAGTCACACTGACTTGGTGGCACACAACTACAACCACCATCTTTTTTCCAGATTCTAAAATATGTAAAATAAAATATGATTTTATATATAAATATATACGTCTCTTCGTATTAATTCAACTAGCAATTATGGAGTAGGTACTGAATACTAACTATTTGTTAATTTTTAATATTTTTATTTCCTATACTGTTTACATTTATCTTTGTCTAGTCCTTTCTTGGATTTAAGAAATATATGCATTGCATTTATTCGATTGCTGTGAAAATATAGATATCAATTTAAATACAAAATAGGTAAAATACCAATTTAACATTTTTTTCATATACAATGCAGTGAGATAAATTACATCAATCTTGTGCATCTATTCATCACCAATGTCTTTTGCCACATTTATTGTTCCCATTAACTAAACAGTTTTTTAGTTTTAATGACTCTAGATTTTTTTAAAACATCATTTTCAACTGTTAAATGTGTATATGCCACCTTGTTTTGCATATACTATACACCTGTGACTTTTCATCATGAGATATTGCACTGCAATGAATTACTTAATCAGATGCTGCCTCCATTTATGGCCTCCATGCTATTTTTCATAGTATTACATTATCTTTAATTTATACATTGTTAAAAACAAAGAGGAACTATCCCAGGCACTGAAAGTGTAGTATAGAACAATGGAAACAGACAAGATTCTTGTCTTCATAAAGCTTATATTCTGGTGGGGGAAAACAATAAATTAGAAATCAAATAAAGATACAAGGGAACTTCACACAATGATAAAAACCATGAAGGAAATCAGAAAGATGCGATTAAGAGAAGCTAGGTGAAGAACAGCATTTGTTTCAGTAGAACTGGTGTCACCCAGTGTATCTCTTCCCCTGTCTTGATCATGACTTAGCACCTCTGCTCCACCAGAACCAATGATGAAAGCTGTGGCTCACTAACAAGGAAGAGTGATGAGTTATGGCACTGGGTGAAGGGCCTTAGGGGATGCATGTGTAGAAGCCGGTGAACAGTTATCACACCAGGTGATGGGTGAAACCAATGCTTGTCATTTCAATGCCTTTCCAAAAACCTTGTGAGAGCAACGTCTGACTTCCGCTGACTTCACAAGGAAGAAAGAGAGTCAAACTCAACAGGAGCTCAAGACCAATTCCTATGACCTGGCGTCAGACATGCCTTCCTTCTACATGCTTCTAACACCAACCATTACCCTATTCTAACACCAACCATCCCTCCCATAGCACTCTCTGCTTCATATCTGGGTTTAATCATTCATTCAATGGACACACAGAACTCATAACAATATTCACAATCATGATGTTTATTGGGGAATTGTGTAGACTTCAATTCAGGATCAAAAAACAACTCGGGGTACAGAAATTTTCCAATCTGGAAAGTCTCTTTTCTGCTGTACTGCAGACACACTTTACTCTTATCTTTGGCTTCTCAGCCATGTGGCCCTTTGGACTCTGCCATTCTGGGCAAGTGTTATAAAGCTCTTTTACCCTTTCTATGAATGCCCAAAGGGCATGCCAGTCTTCTGCCCATATGCACATAGCTTTACTCAGTCAATATTCCTAGACACCTCCAGCTGCTGCTGATGTCCTTGATCTTCATCAGTAAGTATTTTAGGTCTTCTTCACATTCAGCAAGCAAGGTTGTGTCATCAGCATAGTAACACTTGTTAATGAATCTTCCTCCAATCCTGATGCCACATTTTTCTTCATATAATCTAGTTTCTTGGATTATTTTCCTAACATACAGAGTGAATAAATATGGTGAAAGAATACAACCCTGGCTCACATATTTCCTAATTTAAACCATTCATTTTTTCCTTGTTCTGTTTGAACAACTGCCTTTTGGTATATGTACAGGTTCCTCATAAGCACAATAGAGTGTTCCAAGTTACTCATTCTTCGCAATGTTATCCATAGCTTGTCATGATCCACCTTATTGAAAGCCTTCGCATAGTTGATAAAGGAGAAGTAAATATCTTTCTGATATTCTCTGCTTTCAGCCAAGATCCAACTGATATAAGCAATGATAGTCCTCATTCCATGTCCTTGTCTGGATCTGACTTGAACCTCTGGAAATTCTGTCAGTGTACTGTTGCAGCCCTTTTTACATTATCTTTAGCAAAATTTTATTAGCATTCAATGTAATAATATTGTCAGCTGATTTCTGTATTCGTTGGGTCACATCTTGTTGGAATGTTCACAAATTTAGATCTATTCCAGTCAGTCGGTGAATTTGTTGTCTTCCAAATTCCTTGGCGTAGATGAGTGAATATCTCCACTGCTGCATCAATTTACTGAAAGATTTCTATTTATATTTCATCAAATTCTGGTACCTTATTTTTTGCCAATGGCTTCAATGCCCCTTAGACTTTTTCCTTCAGGATCATTGGCTCTTGATTATAGTCTACCTCTTGAAGTGGTTGAACATCAATCATTAGCTTTTGGTATAGTGACTCTGTATTTCTTCCATCTTCTTTTGTTTCTTTCTACATCATTCAATATTGCAAGTTGAGGCTTGAATTTTTATCTCAGTTCCCTGAGCTTGAGAAATTCTGAGTGTGTTCTTCCCTTTTGTTTTTTTTTTAACTTCAGTTCTATGCACATTTCATTATAACATCTGACTTTGTCTTCTCTAGCTGCCCTTTCAATTTTCTATTAAGCTCCTTCACCTCCTCCTTTCTTCCGTTTGGTTTGCCATCTCTACATTGGAGAGCAGTTTCAAAGTCTCTTCTGACATCCATTTTGTTGATTTTTCTCCCTTTCTTGTTTTCTTTATGATGTTTTGCTTTCTTCCTGTTCTTGATGTCATCCCACAACTTTTTTTCATTTCAAGCTTTAATGTCTAAAGCATCAAATCTATTTTTGAGATGATCCCTAAATTTAGGTTCAAGTTCATATTTTGGCTCTGTAGACTTGTTTTAATGTTCTTCAGTTTCAGCCTGAACTTGCATATGAGCAATTTATGGTCTGTTCCACAGTCTGCCACTGACTGACCTTGTTTTGGGTTGCAATATGGAGCTTTTCAATTGTCTCTTTTCATAGATGTAGTCAATTGAATTTCAGTGTATTCCATCTGATAAGTTCCTTTATGTTGTTTATAAAGGGTATTTGCAATGAAGAAGTCATTGGTCTTGCAAAATTCTATCATGTGATCTGCAGCATCATTTCTATCTCCAAGGCCATATTTTCCAATTATTGATCCTTCTTCTTTGTCTCCAACCTTTGCATTCCAATCACCAGTAATTATCAATACATCTTGATTACATGTATGATTAATTTTAGACTGAAGAAGATGCTAGAATTCTTCAATTTCATCATCACTGGCTTCAGTGGTTGTGAAAATTTGAATAATAATAATATTAACTGGTCTTCCCTGTAAGTGTACTTCAAGACAGATCTTGATGTGTTCTTTTTGCTAATGAATGTCATTTCTCTTCAATTTAGCATTCCCAGCGTAGTAAACCATGGGATTTTCACAATCAAAATGGCCAGTACCAACCCATTTCAACTCACTAATGTCTAGGATATAGATGCTTATGCATTCCATTTGATTCTTGACTATTTCCAATTGTCCTAGATTCATACTTTGTACATTCTGTGTTCTGATTATTAGTGGATGTTTACAGATATTTCTCTTCATTTTCAGTTGTGCCCCAATTAGCAAACAAAGGTCCCAAAGGCTTTTACTTCATTATCGTTAATGGTCAACTCTACTTTGAGGAGGCAGCGCTTTCCCAGTCATATTTTGAGTGCCTTCCAACCTGAATGACTCATCTTTGGCACTATATCTGACAGTATTCTGGTGTTCTTCATCATGTGACAGCATTCAATATTCTGGTGTTGACAGTGTTCCTCTGTTGTTCACAAGGTTTCCAGTGACTAATTATTCAGAAATATTTTCTCCTTCTTCCTCCTCTGTCTTCGTCTGGAAGTTCACCACGGTGACCCTGCTGGTATTTAAAATACCCATGGCATAGCTTTCAGAATCACAGTAACTCATAAACCACCACAGTACAACTTGTAGATTTAAGGCTTTCTCCAGTTGGTTTAGGATTTGTCTAAACCAATGGCAAACACTACACCTTCCCTTATAGGAAGTGTTTGCTATTGGTTTAGACAAATCCTAAACCAATTGGAATGTGGGGTGGGTAACTGAATAAACCTGGAAGAAAGAGAAAGTATTCTGTTTCTTTAATGATTTACAGCCTCAGAAACCCTTTGAAGCAGATTTACTCTGTTCTATAGGGTTCTTGGAGTCCTGGTGTAGCGCTGTGGGTTAATGCACCAGACTGCAAAACCATTTGAACTGCAAGGTCGGTGGTTAAAGCTCACCAGCTGCTCCTTGGAAACCTATACTGGATCACTATGGGTCGGAATTCCGGCTTGACGGCACTTAACAACAACAACAACATAGGGTTCTTAGAAGATGAAATCGCCTAATTGACAGTGTATTTGGTTTGGGTGTGGACATGCTTTAATTTATAGAACACTGCACAGAAGTCTGCAAAACCAGACTTTACATTGATTGTGTTATTGTTCTAAATTAAAACACACATACACATTAAATGGCTCACTAAAGTTTGCAGGATAAAATATACAATCCTGGAACTAGCAACCTGAACTGCTAAGATTTTTCCTGTGTTCGTAATTTTAAGTACGTGTAGCACTGTAGGATAAGTACTGTACTGCAATGTCAGTTTGAACCACAAATTTGGTGGAACTGACTTCAAGGCACTAAATAACAACATTATTCACATACTTTATCCTTGCTGATGCTATCAGTTAGACATTGGGGTTCTAAGTGCAAGGTAGGTTGTTCTAACCCACCAGTGACTGAATGGTATAAGATAAAGGCTGTCTGTTCCCAAAAAGATTCATAGCCTCAGAAATCTTATATAGGGTTGCTATGAGTTGAATATACTCGATGACATTGGGTTTTGGGTTTTGGGTTTTGGGTTCCCATACAGAGATTTTTCATTCCACTGATCCATACAACAATTAGACTGCTCTGAAAACAATAGTTATTTCTCGTCTATGTTATTTAGTTTGTTTGCTGTTTTATTTTAGTATTTAGCCATTCTTCCTGGAATATTTTCTCCAATATATCATAGCTCTCTTTTAGGGTCAAACTCAAATCCCATTTCCTTCATTTGTAATCTACCCTAACATCCCAAGCTGGTAGAGTTCTATACTCTGTAGAACTCTTTCACCAGTCATGAGAGCCATCACATAGTTGACATATAAACTAAAATCTTATAGTGTGGCTCATCTTTTCCTGTGTTCATTTATATCTCTCTTACTAGAGTCCTATTGTGGCACTGTAGGATAAAGCACTGGACCACAGGGTCTTTTTGAACTGCAACGTTGGCAGTTTAAACTCACCAGTTGCTTCTCGGAAAACCTATACAGGATTGCTTTGAGTTGGAACTAACTCAATGTCATTTAACAAGGGCATCAAAGCCTAATAAAATCTTAAAATAATTGAGATAATGTAACACTGCAGGTTAATATGCTGGACTGCAAGGTTGGTTTGAACTGCAAGGTTGGTGGGTCAAGCTCAGCAGGTGATCCTTGGAAACCCTATAAAACATCGCTATGAGTCACAACTAACTAGACGACACTTAACAACAGCAAACTAGAGTCTGCAGTCCTGATCCAATGTCATGTTGTATATTTCTTGAGTTGTAAAAGTCAGCAGTTCGGAAACTACCAACTATTCCGCGGGGGAAAGATAAGACGTTCTGCTCCCGTAAAGATTTACAGCCTCGGAAACCCTGCACAGGGTCCCTATGAGTCGGAACAGACTCCACGGCACATAACAACAACAACAGCAAACTTCTTTACTTCTTTTATATTGAATAATGGTAGAACAAAGTGGAATTCCATTTATTATTTTAAGGGTGAGAATACCTGAAGTATTTTAATCTATCACTTAAGTTTAGAAAGTAAACATAGTAAAACTAATTAATGATGATTAACATAGTTCTCTTGGAACATTTTATTTGAACATGAATGGCAATTATAATTTACAAAAAATATCAGAAGAGCCACTTGAGACATACATATTATGTAACTATTAAATTTTCTTAGTTTTTAAATTAAGGAATGTGTAATGTAAAAATAGTTGTGTAAAACTGCAATTTTTGTGACTTTATTTATAAAACCCAGTGAACAATAGAATTTTAAACTAATTTTCTCTTGTGCTTTGTAGTAAATTTCATTTACATGGGATTTGAAACTCTACAAATCTTATTAATATAAATGTTTTCTTGCATTAATTGAATGTTTTGACTTAGAACATCATAATTAGAACACTTTTTTGTTGACCTGTGTTTTTTTATAGAAATGCCTAATTTTTATAGAAATGTTCATATTGCATAAGATTTCATTTCATTTCATTAATTGATATCATTTTTTCATTTCTTCCCCCCTCTTTTTTTTTTCAAGGCCCTGTGGAATCCTACATGCAATGAAGGTTTATTTAAACCAGTACCTATTTCAACCTAGGCTAAACCATTATTTGAGCAATGAAAACTGCATATGTGGCATTTTAATTATTGAATAACATTAATCTTTCCATCAATTCATGTTAACTATCTCTCAAAGTTTGTAATACAGAAGTGTTTCCATTCCAAATATTTTCCAATTAATGTTTGCACTTGAACACGATTGTATAAAATTTTGATGAATGAAGATTCCACTATCATATTTCTACCTTAACTTTATTGTATTTTTAAAACAAAAATAGACTTTTATTTAAAAATTTATTTCTATATGTAGATATTTTAAAATGTAATATTCCACTTGGCAGCACATGTTTTTTGTTCAGCTTTTTCATTCACATTATTTGTTTAATTGTACCACACATTGCATGCATATTAGATATCTTTGCAAACAATGCTTCTCATTTTCTCCATCTGACTTGAACAATTGTAACCAAAGAACTAAATTATCTGTATCTATTTTCCCTTCAATTTATATTAATAAATGCCAGCAATATGTCTTCAAGTGGAGTAAATAATGCTATGTTCTAACTACAGAAAGTCAAAAACTCATTCATATTAGTAAACAGTTGAAGAATGTTTATTGGACATTGACCTCAATGGAGAGAAATTTCCTGACTATATCATAAAACAAAGACCTATCTCCTGATCTTGGCATTGCTCCTTGATTTCAGTGTGTGCTTCCTTATTGTATTTCTTTAAAAAATTATTTTAATTACCAGTTGGCCTAGGAATACTCTTGAATATTGTAGTTTGTTGGAAAGGTAAGTGAAATAGATAGTAGTTCAAGAAAGTGGTTCAATTGGATGGGCTGTTTACAATACAACAGAAGAGCAGTATGGCAAAAGAAAGGAAAGCACATTTTACCATGTTCTCTATATTTGGCATATGTTGGTTTGGTTGCTAAGTGCCATCAAGTCAATTCTGATGCATAGCAATCCTGTATAGGGTTTCCAAGAAGCAGCTGGTGAGCTTGAACTGCCAATCTTGCAGTTCAAAGCCACTTTGCAGTCCCGTGCATAAACCCAATAGCGCCACATCAGGACTCTTATTTGGCATATGTTGTTGTTGTTGTTGTTATGTGCTGTCGAGTCGGTTCCGACCCATAGCGACCCTGCACAGGGTTTCCGAGGGTGTAAATCTTTACGGGAGTAGAATGCCTCATCTTTCTCCCGCGGAGCAGCTGGTAGTTTCGAACCGCTGACCTTAAGGTTCGCAGCCCGATTCGTAACCACTACGCTACCAGATAGACAATGAAAACTATCATGAGAGTGGTTATATCATTCAGAAATATATTTAAAATAATTTGCATTATTTGAATAATTATATGACATTAATATTAATAATTAACCACTTAGTTTAAACCATGGTACAAAAAATTAAACTATGAAATTTATTTACCAACTTAACACATTTTATGCATCTTTGTGCACTTTGACCCTTAAAGCATTTTTTATAATCCACTATAAATTTTTTTTTCCTAACAGTTTTTAGAATTTGTTCTTTTTATCCTATTTTTATCTTTTTTTTTTAATGTCTTACTTTTTAGTTGAAAAATTGTAAATGTGTCATAGGCAAAGCAACTTGTTCTTTAATTAAACATTCTATCAGTAAGGATTTTTCACAACTTGCCTAGTCAATGCAATTTTAGGCGAAGTAGGAAAAATAAAATTAAGGATATTTTGTCTAGGATGCAAGTAACAACCTTTGATTAGCAACTAAAATAAGAGTAAATAAAATTCTTACACATATATATGTATCCAAAAGTTGCAATACAAAAGCACAGCTAAGTACAAATGAATAGCAGTAATGAAGAAAATGAGGAACAAAGAAATATCAAACACATGCAAAAAAGCAAATCACAAGATGGCTTCCTTCATAGTAATTAACTTAAATGTAAATAGATTAAACTCTCTAATCAAAGCCAGAGAGGGGTAGATTGGATAAAACAATACAAAAACTATGATCCATCTATATGCTGTCTTAAAGAGTCTTATCTTAGAACCATAGACACAAAAAGATAAAAGTGAAAGAACAGAAAAATAGTTCTTGCATATAGTAACCAAATGAGAGCTTACATGGTTATACTGATACCAGATAAAATAGGAAAAATCTTTTTTAAGATACAAAGGAGAACATTTTTAAGAGACGGAAGAAGCATTATTATATAATGCTGAAAGTTTTAATTTGCCAAAAGATATAAGTATTATCAACATGTATGGTTCCAACAGTAAAATCCTCCAAGTAGATTAAGCAAATACTAAGAGAACAGAAGGAAGAAATAGATAGCTCTACTATAATAGTTAAAGATCTCTGGTAGCGTAGTGGTTATGAATCAGGCTGCGAACCTTAAGGTCAGCAGTTCGAAACTACCAGCTGTTCTGTGGGAGAAAGATGAGGCTTTCTGCTCCTGTAAAGAATTATAGCCTTGGAAACCCTATTCAGGGTCGCTATGAGTCAGAACCGACTCCACAGCACATCATCACCACCATCACCACTATAGTAGTTGGAGACTTTTATACATTATTTTCAATAATGGAAAGAACACTTGGAAAAATAATCAATAATGAAATTGAGGATTTGAACATGACAGTTAATCAGCTCGAAAACACATAGGAAATTATTATAATAAAATGTGCAAAGATCTGGTGTTAGGAAGCCAAAAGGGAAGAAGATATTCAGCATTTCTCAAGCTAAAAGAATTAAAGAAAAAACTCAAGCCTTGGATATCAATATTGAGAAATTATATGAGCAAAATATTGAACAATAACAATGCAGGAAACATATAAAGAAGATGGGAGGAATACATAGATCCACTGTGTCAAAACAAAATGTGCTGACATTCAGCAATTTTAAGTAATAACATATAATCAAGAACTAAGGAGGGAGTCTCAGATTCACTGAAGGTACTGGCAAAAACATGGAGTCCAGCAATTGATGGGCGATCAATTGAAATGTTTCAACAAAGTGATGCAGGGCTGGAAGCACATACTAGTCTATGCGAAGAAATTTGAAAGACAGCTACCTGGCCAAGCCACTGAAGAGATTCATGTTTGTGCCCATTCCAAAGAAAAAATGACCCTCCAAAACATGAAAATTATCGAACAATATCATTAGTATTACATGCAAGTAAAATTCTGCTAAAGATGAAAAAACTATTTTAGCACTCTATTGACAGGGAGATGCAAATAACTAAAATCAGAATTAAAAGTGGGGATATTAAAATGTATCCTACAGAAACAAAAAGATAATAGGAGACTATTATGTGGCATTGGTGGCTCTATGGTTGAATTTTCACCCTATATATGCAGGAGACCTGGGTTTGATACCTGTCTAATGGACCTCCATCACAGCCAATACCAATCCTCAGGAAAGGCTTACATGTTGCTATGATGCTGAAATGGGTTTAGTGGAGCATCCAGACTCTGCGTAGGATGAAAGGATTGGTCACCTACTTCTGAAAATTAGCCTGTGAAAATCCTATGGAACATAGGGTCTAGTCCTAACTGGTCATGAGGATGGCAAATTTGTTTTGTTGTGCATGGGTCGCCATTCACTGAGAGCTGATGCAGTGGCAGCTAGCTACAAAAATACCCAGATGATATGATGAACAATTGTATGGCAACCAATTAAATAACTTTGATGGTATAGACAATACAGAGACAAAAACTAGCTAAATAGTCTCAGAGAGAAATAAGTAAATTTAAACAACCCTAAAATAAGAAACTGATCCAGTGATCAAACACTTCCTACAAAGAAAATTTCTAGACCTAATTGTTTCTTTGGAGAATTCTCCCAAATATCTAATAACTTGAAGCCAGTCTTTTTCAAAATCTATCAAAATATTGTTGTTGTTGTTATGTGCCGTGGAGTCGGTTCCGACTCATAGCGACCCTGTACAGGGTTTCCGAGGCTGTAAATCTTTACGGGAGCAGGAAGCCTCATCTTTCTCCCGCGGAACAACTGGTAGTTTCGAACTGCTGACCATGAGATTAGCAGTGCCACTACGCTACCAGAGCTCCTTCCACTTCACTACAGGCGTTCTGAAATCGACAGCGAGGCTGGTGTCTGCAGGGCAGACCGGTTGGGAATTGCTGGAGCCTGGCATGGGGCTGTCCAAGAACTCACGCACCGCAAAAAAGATAGGGAAAATGCCAAAAGTCGTGGCAAGGGAAATCAGCTAGGTAGTCTACGTTGAAAGTTTCGGAAAGTATCACCAACCAACCCTCTATCTATCCCCATGCCCTGTGGCGAGCCGCGACCACAGGTGCCCAGGCGTGGGAGAGAGCTGGATAGCACGTGCTGGAGCGGGACCCATGCCCAAGCTCTTCAACGGGCTCCGCTGCACCAATGAGTGCCGCACCCTCATCAAGAACATGCTGGCTGTGCCCAAGGCGGCTCTGCTTAACGACTGAATGTCATAATCTAGGTATAAATTCACTAGGGATGTGAAGGAATTGTATGCCAAAACTATAAAGCTTTGCTAAAAGAAATTAAAGGAGATCTTAATAAATAGATGTTTTGTAGTTTATGTCTACATACTGGAAGATTTGGTATTGTTAAATAGTTCCCAAAGTGATTTATAGTCATTTTTATTGTTGTTGTTCTAGGACATGGAATTGTAAGGGATCCCAAATAGAAAAAGAAATGATGAAAAGAAAGAGAACTTACACTTTTTCAATCTCATAACGCAATTTAAGGCTACAGTAATCACATCAGTCTGGTACTGATATTTCAACAGGTATATAGATTGATGGGATAGTCCAGAAATAAACCAATGACATAGCTGTAGTGAAGTGACTTTTAACAACAATTCAAAATCCATCTAATAAGAAAAGAATAATCTCTTCAACAAATGGGGCTAGGACAGCTGAATCTTCAAATGCAAAAGAAGGATATTGCAACCATACCTCACGCAATGCACAAAAATTAACTCAGAGTAGATCAAATACCTAAATGTAACAATGAACCACAGTTAGGCTTCAACCCTAGTTTTTGGCAATGGATTCATATGTAGTATATGATACCAAAACCATAAAAACAAAAGACAGTTGAAATTCGGTGTGTATCAAGAAAGCAGAGCCCAGACTGGAGTGTGTCCTTTAAAACCTGAGAGCCCTGTGCATTAATCTCCTCTGTCCAGGAGGGAGAGCTGCGACAACATAGGAGCAGAAGAGGAGTGATAGAGGAGAGGCAGCAATAGAACCAAGAGCCAGAGCATGACAAAGAGCAGTGTTCTTGGAGTAAGTAAAGCTGAGCCCCTTTGTATAGCAGATTTGCTTGTGGAGTGGAGGACCTGCAGGTATTTAATGAGCAAGCTGAGGTATTTAATGAAGCTAGAGCCCTGGAGCTGCATGCCTTTGTTATTGTTGTGCCATCGAGTTGGTGCCAACCCATAGTGACCTTATGCACAGCAGAACAAAACACTGCCCGATCCTGGGCCAACCTTACTACTGTTGCCATGCTTGAGTCCATCGATACTGCCACTTGGCCAATCCATCTCATTGGGGGTCTTCCTCTTTTTCTGTGATATCCCTCTCCACCTTAACAAACATGATATCCCTCTCCAGCGACTGGCCCTTCCTGACAATATGTCTGAAGTATGAGAGAGGAAGTTTGGCCATCTTGGCCTCAGGACGAGGCTTATATCAAAGTAGAGTGCCTTTTGAGCATTTATCAACAGCCCTAAAATGCATTTGTAACGTTGTTGGAACAAGACAGAGAGAGACCTGCCTGCAGACACAGCAGAAAAGAAGCTATCTTGACCAAAGAACTGCACCATGAACATTTTGGGTCCTGCATTTTTTACCTCTTAATTACCCTCAATGATGTCCCGGTGTGGCTCTGTAGGATAAGCGCTAGACCTCAAGGTCACTTTGAACTACACGATAGGCATTTCAAATTCACCAACTGCTCCTCGGAAACCCTATATAGGGTTGCTATGGGTCAGAACCTACTCGATGGCACTAACAACAACAACTACAATTACCCCCATGACGCCACAATCTGTATTAACTCTGAGTTCTGTGTGCCCACTGTAATGAGTTATCAAGCTCATCTAAGTAGAGAGAACTGTGGGAGGGATGTTTTTGTTAGGTGCTGTTGAGTTGAGTCAGTTATGACTCATAGTGACCTTATCTACAACAGAATGCAATACTGCTTGGTCCTGCACCAACCTCACAATCATTAACTCTTGAATGTATTGCTGCTGCCACTGTGCATATCCATATCATTGGGGGTCTTCCTCTTTCTATCTGATCCTCCAATTTACCAAGCATAACATCCTTCTTCAGGGACTGGTTTGTCCTGATAACATGTCCAAAGCATGAGAGATAAAGTCTGGCCATCCTGGCTTCTAAAGAGCATTCTGGCTGTACTTTGTCCAATACAAACTTGTTTGTTCTTCTGGAAGCCCATGGTATTTTAATAATCTTCTCCAATGGGAAGGATAGTTGTCAGAATTGATAATGGAAGAATGGATGGTTGAGGCATGCGTTAGCTCAGTCTTACAGGAATCAGCTTTAAGTTGAAGTAGAGTCTGATTTTCCTCCCCACTCTGTAAAGTTGAAGGAGGTTGGATGCCACCTCCACATACTTTTTTGTACCTTACAAATCTTTAGTAGGTTTCACCAGTCTTTGTGCCTTTATCCTGAAATGTGCCTTTATTCACATACACCTTAACTCATTTTGTCTGTCTTAGCTTGTTCATGTGAAGAGGAAAGTATGTATTACATCCCTTGCTCCAACAATAATACCGCATTGCCAGGCATATAATTGAAAGCTATGTCCTTTAAACACCCCAGAGTTGAAACCGGGTACCATTATTTTTTAGCATCAGAGAAGATGGGAAGACTACACAGAGTCACTGTACCAAAAGGAAATGGTTAATGTTCAACCATTTCAAGAGGTAGCATATGATCAACAGCCAATGATAATTAGGGAGGAAGTCCAAGGTGCATTGAA
>NW_006408736.1:1684283-1702539 GCF_000296735.1 Chrysochloris asiatica
AGTGTTGAAGAGCAAAGATGTCAGCTTGAGGACTAAGGAGCGCCTGACCCAAGCCATGGTATTTTCAGTAACCTCATACACATGCAAAAGCTGGACAATGAATAAGGAAGACAGTAGAAGAATTGATACTTTTGAGTTATGGTGTTGGAGGAGAATATTGAAGGTTCCATGGGCTGTCAAAAGAACCAATAGATCCGCTTTGGAAGAAGTGCAGCCAGAGTGCTCCTTGGAGGCAAAGATGGTCAAACTTTGTCTCTCATATTTCGGACATAGTGTCAGAAGGGACCAGTCATTGGAGAAGAATATCATGTTTGGTAAGATGGAGGGTTAGAGAAAAAGAGGAAGACCCCCAACAAGATGGATTGGCCAAGGGGCAACATCGATGGACTCAAGCGTGACAACAGTAGTGAGGTTGGTCTAGGATCAGGCAGTGTTTCATTCTGCTGTGCATAAGGTTGCAATTGGTCAGTACCAACTTGATGGCACCTAACAACAACAACAACTATATATCAGACGTTTTTAGAAACTTTACATGTGTTAAATATGCTAATCCTCATGAATGCATATGAGAGATGAAATAGATAGTGCTATATAATATCCTTTTGCAAATAAAGGAATGGAAACATACAAAATGTAAACAATGGAATGGAAACATACGTGTCCTGGTAAATTAGAAGGATTTAGGCTTTGTAGGATATGCACTGGACTGCTATGTCAAGGTCGTCAGTTTAAATCCACTAGCCACTTCTTGGCAAACCTATATAGGGCTGTTATTAGTTGGAGCCAACTCAACGGCACTGAACAACAACAACAACATAGACATAAACAGACACCAAGTGTTCTAGTTCTTCTAGGTGGAGAGAATAATACATACCATTTATTTGATGCTCACTTTGTGCCAGTCAGTGTTTTAAGCATTTTATATGTATTTATTTCTAAGAAAAAAAGATAGATCCTGTTATGATTTTCCATCTACAGGGGAGGAAATTCAAGCACATGAAGGTGAAATAAACTCACCAAGGCAATATCCAAGCAGAACTGAGATATTAATCCAAGCAGTGTGATTCCACAAATTTGACCATGACATTATATGGCCTCCCTAACATTATAAGGAGTCCTGATGTGATGCTGTGGGGTATTGCGCCAGACTGCAAAGTCCTTTGAACTGCAAGGTCGGTTTTTCAGGCTCACCAGCTGCTCCTTGGAAACCCTATACAGGGTTTCTATGGGTCCTAATTGACTCGACGGCATTTCACAACAACAACAAACAGTGTAAAATAAACCATATTCATTATGTTATGCTGCAGAACCAGTAGTCTCCAAATATTTGTTTTGTATTTATGCAACTATTGTTGGTCTGCAGGCAATTCTCTTTTATGTTCTTTCACTCTGAGTGTGAAGATAATGACATAGTTATCATCTGTATGTTCCAACATCTGAGTGAAGCATCAAGCGTTACAAACCACAGTCAATTCTGACTCATAGTGACCCCTGTGTGACAGAGTGACCCCTATGAGACAGGGTTTTTGAGGCTGTAATCTTTATGGGAACAGATTTCCAGGTCTTTCTTCCAAGGAGTCACTAGGTGGGTTTGATCCATCAGTCCTTTTGTTGGCAGCCAAGTGCTTAACCATTATGTCACTTGTTCTTGCTGTTGTTGATAAGTGCCATTGAGCTGGTTCTGACTCATAGCTACCCTGTATAAGGTTTGCAAGGAGCAGCTGGTGAGTTTGAACCACTGACCATATGGTTCAAACTGATCTTGCAGTCCAGTGCTTTATCCCACAGTGCCACACTAGGACTCCATTATGTCACTGTAGGCTTTAAGTTCCCATTCAGAAATGACACAAAGTACTGCTCACATACCAGTGGTCAAGACAAAGCAAATCGTAGTTTACTGACACCAAAGGGGCAGAATGGAGGAATCCAACCATGTGCCAAGAAGTGGGGAAGTCAACAATAATTGGTAAGCAGTACTGATGCTTTTATATCTCTCCTCTCTCTCTCTGTATTAATCTGATTTTATTTACAATGTGAAAATGATTATTTGGTAAATATGATATAATGTAAACAATTTTATTATAGCACAATTCTTCAGACAAAACCAATTTTTTTAAAAGTTAAATGTTTAAGAGAATCTTACTCAAAATGTCACATATGATAAAACTACCTCAATTGTTGACATAAACATTATTTTCACCACATTCTCTCTATATGTTTAGTGACTCAATTATATTTTTTAAATATTTCTATTTTTTTAAATACTTTACAGTCAGTAGACTTTCTACTATGTTGTCTATAATTAATTATTATTAAAGTCTCATTGCAACTTGACTATATCCATTTAAAGTAAAGTAAATATCCATATATATAAAGTAAATCTTTCTGGGAGCTACTTTATGATATATTTTCTAAGTATCATTATTGTACTTGTCATAATAATTCATAATGACAATGTTATTTCAACAATATTTTAAGTCATTTACCTCCTTACAACCTTATCATTAAGTACATTTTTCTTCTTCAAGTACTGTAGTAATTTTAAGCGACAAGTACTATTATCTTAAATTTAAAATGAAAAATGACTTTTTTTCCCCAAACAATAAGCTTTACTTGATACAGAAATAGATAATTTGTATTAATCAAAATAAATCGTTATTATGTATGTTTTTCTGTCTCCCAATCTGATGTTAAAGCTTTCCCACAATATCTTATAAATCATGTACTGTATTTTCAAATGTTTATTGCATAAAAACATTCAGCTTTAATTCCCACATTACAGCTTACATTTTTACTTAATGAGGAAATTGTGTATTAGAATTTTAATTTGTAAGCAACGCCATCTGCATCTTTTTTACATACCCTTTTTCAGTGTTGAATGTAAAATGAAATTTTGGGCATTATTGCCTTCTGGTCTACAATTCATTTGCTAATTCCCACTATACTAATTGATTCAAACTATTCTTATTGTAAGTGAAATAAATAGTTGTATCAACATCATCCATTATGTCATTTATTAATATTAACATCATCATAAAGTTATTGTATATCAATTTGCACATACATCTATATCCATATCTGTGTCTATGTCTATATCTGGACTCCTAGTATGGATCAGCACCAGATAGTGACCAACAAAGTCTGCACTAGGAGGCAGAACTGACTCAATAGAACTTAACAACAACAACAAATACCTATATCTATTTATCGATCTATTTATGAAGGGTATCAAAAATTCGTGGAAAAATTCTATTATCTTTAATTCCACACAAAGATAAGTGCCACTTAATATCCATAATACATCTGTGAAATAGGACATTTTATGATTTTGAAGTTTTCCTATTAAAACCTTATGAAAACCACTTCTAGTTATCCTTGTTACTGCTGCTGCTTCTTTAGCTGGTGGTGGAGTGTGTAGAAATTAGCAGTAACAGCTGAGAGTGTAACAGGGGAGGAGCAAATGCAGAGGAAGCAAGCAGGGAGCAAGTGGAGCCGGCTCTGCCCCACTTGCTGCTCCCTCACCTGAGCAGCAGCAGTAGCCTGGATCTCAGCTCTCACTGCTGACACTGCTTATTGCCACACAAAGCCCGAGAGCCCACAGCCAGAG
Organism: Chrysochloris asiatica; assembly: GCF_000296735.1. Taxonomy (NCBI): domain Eukaryota; kingdom Metazoa; phylum Chordata; class Mammalia; order Afrosoricida; family Chrysochloridae; genus Chrysochloris; species Chrysochloris asiatica. Next base: position 1,687,891 of record NW_006408736.1, read on the forward strand.
ACGTGTCCTCTACCTCACCTCCCTGTATGTCACCATAAGTGCTGCAATTGTCTGGGTTTGAGATCTTTAAGCTCTGTTTTTTGTTTGTTTGTTTTCTGGAGGGTTTTTTTTTTTTTTTTTTGCTTTGTTTTGTTTTGTTTTTGTAAGTGCTGTCGAGTCAGTTCCGACCCAAAACGACCCTGTATACGGTTTACGAGGTGCAGCTGGTGAGCTTGAACCGTCGACCTTGTGGTTCAAAACGACTTTGCAGTCTAGTGCATTAACCCACAGAGCCACACTAGGACTCCTTAAGCTCTTTGTTGTTGTTGTTGTTGTTGTGTGCCTTGGAGTCGGTTCCGACTCATAGCAACCCTATACAAGGTTTCCGAGGCTGAAAATCTATCCTGGACCAGAACGCCTCATCTTTCTCCCACGGAGCAGCTGGTAGTTTCGAACTGCTGACCTTAAGGTTCACAGCCCGATTCGTAACCACTACGCTACCAGAGCTCCTTATTTAAGCTCTTTAGGAGGAAATAATAAAAGAAATATTGTTTTCCCTCTCAAAACAAAATAAATGTGAGGGATCACAGATGTATATGCAGTCAGAAGTTGCTAGAATTGACATTAAGCTACACCTGTGTGTGAGTTTGTATGGACTTAAATATACTTGTGAAAAAATCTATTTTTCAATTGCATTTATCCATGAACTTTTTGACACACCCCTACTTGCATATTTATTTATAATTAGTGTCCTCATTTTTTAGACTGATTTTTTCCAAATTCATTTCAGGTTTTAGAAAATAATAACCCAAGTTGGAAGAATATTAGAAAAAATGTAAGAATTACATATTTTATTCTGTTCTCAGCATTTTATTAACATCTCACACTTTATATATATACCTATATAAGTGAAAAAAGACTTTGTAGCTACTAGAAGTATTATTAGCCTATGATACACTGTTACAGTTTCAAGTCATATTTATAGACTTTTAAATTAATGCACAACTTATAAAACGAGGTATCTCCCTGTATCTCATCATTTGGCAATACTTAATTTTAAGTTTAAAATACAGACTTTCAGTTCATATGCAATTTTTGTACATTTATAAAAAATGAAATCAGGTGAAATAGTCAGAATATTAAGTTCCATTAAAGTGTCTCAACCAATCATTTCTAGGAAGTTACAATTTACATGGATGGATATTTAATTTTCTTTTTCTAGGAAACATTTGCTGAATATTTACCATATTATAAAACACCAGGCACTAAACAAACAAACATGAATAGCGTCTAGAAGGATACGTAGGCATATTCACAATATACCACACCGAAACTGTCTGATTTGAAGTGTGATGATTTCAGAATGATAATAAATTTATCATAATTTGAAATCGTCTACTTTAAGAGATAGATTGATAGGCTGACTGCAACAATGTGCTTAAACATACCAATTGTGAGCATGGGGCAGGATCAGACAGCGTTGTTCTAAATTCTGTTGATCGTAGGGTTGCTTTCAGTCGGAATCCGTTCCATAGTACCTAACAACAACAACATCAGGGTCACTATGAGTCGGAACCGACTCCATGGTACTTAACAACAACAACAAAGATTTTTTGGCCCAGGATCGGACATTGTTTCATTCTGCTGTGCATGGGGTCACTATGAGTCGGTTCCGACTCAATGGCACCTGACAACAACAAACAACTTTAATAATAATAAAGCAATAATAATACATAATCATGAAAATAGATGTGTGAGTAAATATTCACCTATCATGGCTTCATACTTGTAAAATGTATTAACTTAAATTAAAAACACAGTACAGCAAATAGGACATAGGGTGTGGTAAAAACTCTTCTATGGTTACTAGAGTGGATCTACACTATAATAAGATTCCAAATCTAGATGCATGTTTCTACAGCTGTGGATTTTATTATCTTGTGAAATATTTTGGAAAATAAATTACAGTATAATAAAATTAAGATCATGTATCTCATACATGAGTTAATTGGATAAAGCATGTATTGAGTAACTACTGCATACCAGATACTTCACATAGGAGCTGGGCATATAGCAGTGAACAAAACAGTCTATACTTCTCACCTTATGGTGTTAACATATAATTAATACTCATTGCAACTCTAAGCTGTTGTTGTTGTTAAGCACCGTAGAGTCAATTCTGACCCATAGCGACCCTGTATAGGTTTTTCAAGGAACAGCCGGTGAGCTTGAGCTGCCAACTTTGTAGTTCAAACTGACATAGCAGTCCAGTGAATTAACTCACAGCACCACAACATGACTCCAACTCTATGTAAGTGGTGGTGGTGGTTATGTGCCGTGGAGTTGGTTCTGACTCATAGCAACCCTGTACAGGGTTTTCAAGGCTGTTAATCTTTACAGGAGCTGAAAGTCTCATCTGTCTTTTGCAGAACAGCTGGCAGTTTCGAACTGCTGTCCTTGCAGTTTGTAGCCAGATTCGTTAATCTTTACTTTATAGATGGAAATACAAAGAATTCGAGAGACTAAATAAATTGTCTGTTGTAACTATAAATACTAAGCATCTTCCTTGTTAATCTGACCACAGAGACTATGCTCCTTATCTTTACATCATACCTCTGGACCTTTTCACACGTTGGTGTGAAAAGTGCAAAAAAGGCATGATGAATTTGTTACATTGCCAAGCAGATGGTAGTAAAGATGGCATGGAAGGGAGAAGGGAAGAACCAAAGTAATACAAGTTATTAGTTATTGAGTTCCCAGTAAATAGTGTATTCTAAAGAAAAGAGAAAATAAAATGAAAAAACACAATAGAAAACCTAGATAACATTTTGATTGCTATGTATTATGGATTAATGAATGCAGAGAGAAAGAATGAGTTTGAATTTCTTTGATCATATTGGTTTACATTTCTGAGATGTCACATTGTGGTCTTTTAAATTTATTTATTTTTCCTTGAGACAAGCTAAACTTGATGAAGACCAAAATGTCTTTTATTACTGAGTGCATCTACTAGTGAAGACCTGAATAAACAAAGAATAAAATTGAATTATGGTGTTGCATCCTAATATAAGTCAAATAATCTCTTAAAAAGAAAATGTGTTGAATTGGGTAGTTCTAGCCTTCTGATTCATTAAAGTAGGGTGAAAGTCATTCCTGTTTTCTGCTGAGACTTTAGTAGGGTATGGAACTGGAATGTATATGTATAATCCTTTAACAAACATGTGTGGTGATTAAAAATAACAAGGTTTACAGCCTGAATAACCTGGATATCTTGGGTATGGAGATGACCATTTTTATTTGACTCCAGGGGGCTCTTAAAGGAAGGTAATTGGAGTCTCTGTTTGATTATCCTACATGCAATACAAAGAGAGCTGACATGTCACACTGGTGTTCTCCGCTGCACTATACTCTAAGGCAGCCATATGCTACATTTTCAAATTTTGCACATATGTTTAGCACTGTTAATTACATACAAACTAGTGTTAGATCTTTCGTTATAACTTATTTTCATTTATTTATATGAATGTCTACTATGTGCCCCGAACAGGCACTTTTATAAGCAGAGTTAAGGAGAGGATTACACTAGAAATTTCTCTTGGAACTGAAAATGATTAATAGGATAAATAATAAATTTCATTTCATTATTAATGTCTGAGTGTGATTTTCTGGGATCATTGATATCATGAATCATTATGGAACACCATTTCATGTTGAAGGGTTAATAGACCAATGTTTCACTACTCAGTGATTCTGGATTTGTTTGCATACTTAGCAAAATGTAGAAGAAAATGAAAGTGTGCCCTTAATATGTAACTCTTCGTCTAGTACTCTTAACTCACAAAAGGTAATAAAGCTTACACTGAAAAAAAAAAAAAAAGATGTAGTTGAATAGCTTGTCATGGAATCCCATTGAGAAGAAAAATATTTGGTCCAAAAAGGAAAGCAAATGTTCTGAAGTACACAACTGTCTTTTCAGTGGAGAATGTTTTAAAAAGTAAATGAAGGAGAAAAACTGTTCACTTATCTTTCTGCAGTTTATAAAATATCTCATGAGATACAGAGAGTATTGAAAGTATTAATAAAATATACTTCTGTGTAACTTTTCAAAAAATCTATTTCATGTAAGATGTTCTGAGATGGTTGGCAAGGTTTTTTAATTTAAGTTCATCATAGCAAAACAAATTTAAAAATATGTTTTATAAATATTAATAAATAAATATAGTAAATAAACTTTTATGAACTCTTAGCATATCTTGCAAAAAGGAATAGATTTCAATGTTCAGTCTTCTGTATAGTTGTTGATGTTGGTATGTGCCAGTGAGTTGGTTCAGACCCATAATAAACCTATATAGGAATTCTGAGGAGCAGCTGGTGGGTTTGAACCGCCAAACTTGTGTTACTTATCCTACAGGTCTCCAGCTTTCTATGTTTTTATTGTTAATTTCTGCCAAGTTGATTCTGACTCACAGCGACTCTATATAGGGTTTCTGAGGAGCAACTGGAGAGTTTGATCCCACAGCCTTACTGTTCTAGTGCTTATCCTACGGTGCCACACCAGGATTCTATTAGACACTTCTAAACTTAGTCAGTGAAAATGGATCAGTATAATTTATTGTGAATGCTTCCACATTTTTTAAGTCTAGGTTTGATTATGTATCCCAACTATGAAGTTATGTTTTCTAAAAAGGATATATTAAGATAATCATTATTCATGAACTCTAATATTTAGTCTAATTTTTTAACTTTTAGCTACATAAATCTCTAAAAAGGGTTTTTTTGAATGGTAACACTACACACTCACCATTCATCTGTACTATGGTGACAATAATCTGTTAATAATAACAACATGGAATGTATGAAGTATGAATCTAGGAAAATTAAGTTGTAAAAAATGAAATAGAGCATTCAAAGATCAATGTGGCAGGCATCAGTGAGCTGAAATGGATAGGCATTGGCCATTTTGAATCCAACAATCATATGGTTTACTATGCAGGAATGTCAAATTGTACAGGATTGCCATCCCATTCATTGTCAAAAAGAGTTCAATATCTATCTTGAAGTTCAATGCTGTCTGTGATAATATCCATAAACCTACAAGGAAGTACAGAAAATACTATTATTATTCAAATGTATGCACCAAACACTAAGGCCACTGATGATAAAATTGAAGAACTGTACCTAAATCTTCACAGGAGCCCTGATAGTGTATGGTTACATATTTGTGGGCTAACAAGCTCAGCAGTTTGTGTCCACCAGGTACAAGTCACAACTAACTCGATGGCACACCATTACCACCGCCACCTGTATCTTAAGTCTGAAATTGATTAAGCATGCAATCAATATGCATGGATAATTACTGGTGATTGGAATTAAAAAATTAGAAACAAAGAGGAAAGATGAGTAGTTGGAAAGTGTGGCTTTGTTGACTGCAATGATGTTGAAGATTGTGTGATCGAATTTTGAAAACCCAACGACAGATTCATTGCAAATATCTTTTATAAACAACATAAATCATGACCATATGGTATGGTGCAAAAGGATAAACACTCAATTTCAAGGTCAGTTTGAAGCATAAGTTCAGCAGTTGAAACTCACCAACCATTCCTCAGCAAACTTATATAACATTGACTCAATGGCTCGTCACAACAACAACAACATTTACACATGGTCTCTCACCAGATGGAATACACAGAAATCAAATTGACTCTATCTGTGAGAAGAGACAGTGGAAAAGCTTAATATCGTCAGCCAAAACAAGGCCAGGGACAGACTATGGAACAAACCATCAGCTGCTCATATGAAAGTTCAGGTTGAAGCCAAAGAAATCAAAACAAGTCCATAAAAACCAACATATGGTCTTGAATATATCCCAACTAGAGTTAGAGAACACCATAAAAACAGATCTGATGAACTAGATATGACCAAAGACCTGCAGAGCTATGGGATAACATCAATAAATCAAACAGGAAGAAAACAAAAGTTCATTAAGAAACAAGAATGAAAGAAAAGAAAGAAATGAATGTCAGAAGAGACCTGACACTTGTTGTTGTTGTTGTTGTTAAGTGCCTTCGAGTCGGTCCCGACCCATAGCGACCCTGTACAGGGTTTCCGAGGGTGTAAATCCTTACGGGAGTAGAAAGCCTCATCTTTCTCCCGCGGAGCGGCTGGTAGTTTCGAACCACTGACCTTAAGGTTCGCAGCTCGATTCGTAACCACTACGCTACCGACTCATAGCGACCCTGTGCAGGGACTTCTGAAGCTTTAAATCATTGTGGAAGTTGCAAACATCATCTTTCTCCTAAGGATCGATGGTCAGGCTTGAACCATGGAACTTTTGGTTCACATTCCAGTGCTTACCATATGGAGATACTGTGCTCCCACTCTTGAGCATAGAGAAGCTAAAGTAAATGGAAGAAATGGAGAGGCAGAAGAGTTGAAGATGAATTTTCAAAGGGCAGTTCAGGAAGACAAAGTGCAAAGACCTAGAGTTAGAAAACTAAAAGGGGAGAACACGCTCAGCATTTCTGAGTGTGTTCTCCCCTTTTGAAATAGTAAGAACTGAAGAAAAATGTCAAGCCTCTCCTTTCAATACTGTAAGAGTCTAATTGCAAAATGGAGTCCTGGTGTGGTGCTGTAGGATAAGCACTAGATCACAAAGTCAGTTTGACTACAAGGTCAGAGGTTCAAACTCACCTATACTGGGTCACTATGAGTTGGAACTGACTCCACAGCATGTAACAACAACAACATAAGCAAAATACTGAAAGATGCAGAAAACATCAAAGGAAGATAGCATTAATACATAAAGTCACTGTAACAACAACAACAACAAAAATGTTGATTTTCAACCATTTTCAAGAGGTAGCATATGATTAAGAGCCAATGGTACAGAAAGAAGTCCCAGCTTCGATGAAAGCATTGGTGAACAACAAAGCTCCAAGAATTGACAGACTATAAATTGAAATGCTGAACAAACCGAGGCAGCACTAGCGGTGCTCACTCATCTATGCCAAGAAATTTGGAAGACAGCCACCTGGTCTGGCCTACTGATTGGAAGAGATCCATATTTGTGCCCATTCCAAAGAAAAATTATCCAGTAGAATGCAGAAATCATCAAAAAATATCATTAATATCACATCTAAGCAAAATTTTGCTGAAGATAATTGAAAAACAGTTGCAACAGTCTATCAACAAGAACTGTCAGAAATCCAAGCTGGATTCAGAAGAGCATGCGGAACTAGGTTTATTATTGCTGACGTCAGATGGATCATGGCTGAAAGCAGATAATATCAGAAAGATGTTATTGTGTTCTTTTGGCTATTCAAAGGTTTTCAACTGTGTGGATCATTACAAACTCTAGATAACATTTTGAAGAATGGGTATTCCAGAACACTTACTTGTGCACATGAGGAACTTGTATGTAGACCAAGAGGCAATTGTTGAAACAGAACAATGGGGTACTAAATGGTTTAAGTTCAGGAAGGGTGTGCATAGCATTGTGTCCTTTCACCATATTTATTCAATCTCTAAAGTGAGCAAGTAATTCTTCATGGATTACATGAAGAATGAGGCATCAGGGTTGTAGGAATACTCATTAACAATGTGTGATGTGCAGATGTTAAATAATGTTGTTTGCTTGAAGCAAAGAGGGCTTGAAATACTTACTCATGAAGATCAAAGACCACTACCTTCAGCATGTGATTGGGAAACACATGGTAAATTGTCCAAACCCACCAGCAGTTCTGTTGGAGAAAGAGGCTTTCTGCTCACACAAAGATTTTCAGAACAAACACATGCTACTAAACAATAACAACAGGGCAATATCTGGGGACATTTTTGGATGTCAAAACTGGATGATATGACTGTCATCTAGTAGTTAAAGATCAGACATTTTACCAAATATCCTACAATCAACTTCCCACAGCAAAGAGTTATGTAGCACACAATGTCAATATGGTCAAGGTTAAAAAAACATTCTCTTGATGGTAGTTGTTAACAAGGTCACTGATCAACAATGGTAATGAAACATTTATTGTAGCATTGTTCAGGAGAAGAAAAAGGAATCTGCCATACTCTTAGAAACTTTTAATTTCTCTTATTGCCTTTTCACACCTGATTCAAAACTGATTATCTCTTTGCTCAAGGTGTTGTTACATGCCATTGAGTCAGATCTGATTCATTGCAACCCTGTATAGGGTTTCCGAGGAGCAGCTGGTGGATTTGAACTGCTGGTTCTCTAAGGTTATACCTCTGAAATGTTTTATTCCTGGCCTATTACTTTTCTGTGACAATGTTGGAAACAAGGATTCTAGGAAAATGCATTTAAATTATATATTGTTTTTACATGTGCTTCTATGTGTTTCCATTAGGCTTCTGGAAATACCTTGAGACCTATACAGACCGAAATCTGTTAATGTTCATATGTTATATATTTTTAAAGTTCTAAATTTAAGGACCAGGAAAAAATTACTAAGAGCATTTTCATTTTCATATTTTCTTTCTGTTTCCTTTAAATATATTACTTCATATATTTTGTATGCATAATTTCATACATAATTTTAACAAAATGCATAACACCCATATATGTTTTGTTCATATATTATTTTTATCATCTAGTTAATTTCTGATATTTTAATTACATGACCAAAAGTAAGCCTCGTTGTTAAGTGCCCTCGAGTTAGTTCTGACTCATAGTGGTATTGCATAGGGTTTCCAAGGAGTGGCTGGTAAACTTGAATCACCAACCTTGCAGTCCGGTGCATTAACCCACAGAACCACACTAGGACTTTAAAGCAAGCCTAGAATATTAGTATATTAGTTTTGATATAAAATATAAAATATTTTGGTTAAAAAGCACAATAATGATAATCTTATAAAATTGAAGAAAGTATTTATTCTAACTTTTAGTGATAAACTTGTTTCAAATAACTTATTTTCATTGTTTAATTTTAAAATATATTGCGATTCAGAGAGGGAGAGGGGCTGTGTGCTGATGACCAGGGGGCAGGCTTGTAGAGTATACCCTTTGATTGGTTGATGATGCATGGAAGGGATTGTAACTGTACTAATGTTCTCCCATGTAAACTATCACATAATTCACAATAAAAAATTATATATATATATATATAGAGAGAGAGAGAGAGAGAGAGAGAGAAATTGGTATAAAGAAAATAATGAATTACACATGACATATTCTTACTTGCATTATTCATTTAATACATATTCATCGACAATTTATGAGTAGCAAGGTTTTCTGTAAAATACCCATACTACAAACATTTGAAAATATACTTAAATAAAAACTGAATTTTAAATATATATGAAGGTAAGGAGGCTTTTTTTAAATCTACATTTATTTTGAAATACACAGAGCAGTTATAGATAAATACAAGTATTCTTTTATTATTTTTATGGATATTGGCTTTATTTACCAATTGTTGTTGTTGTTGTTAAGTGCTACTGAGTTGGTTCTGAGTTACAGAGACCCTCTGTAGAATTTTTGAGGAGTGCCTGGTGGGTTTGAACCACCAAACTTGTTAGCTGTGTACTGTTTTTAATACACATATGGACTCCATGCCTCTTTTTATAGTTAAGTGCACCTATATAGAGAATTTGATGTTAATCTGCAAATTTCTTTGATTATCTTACATATTTGGTTTCTGATTGAATAATAAATTCCTTAACAGTTGTCATGCAGAGAGGTTCTTGAAATTTTTTATACAACTACACCCTACATATTAATAGATACTTATTTACACTAAGGAATCATGATTTTTGCAACATATCTTCATAGAGATATAGATAAAGACTTCAGTTGAAAACATATACTATGATATTTTAGTTATTATTTATCTGATATGTGATTTCATAAAACAAAATTTTATGCTAATTTGCAGCATAAAATATATTTCGCATGCTTTAGAATGAAAAGATTCTAGAAAACTGGTAATAACACTACTGTATTTATTCCTTCTCTGAGAACTATATTTTATAATAATAAGGGCAATTTAGAAGCTAACATTTTTATTTGTATTGGATTTCAAAAATAAATTAACCAATTTATAATTCAACTTATTTCATTTTTTATTTATATTTAATTCACATTTTATTCAATATTCTACTGGGCATTTATTTTGTAAAAGATGGTTGTATTAGTGCAGCACAAAAAACTTTAAGAATTATTAAAAGAGAGTGTATCTAAGGTAACGACTAAAATCAGTAGCATAGATGAGGCTCTCTGCTCCCATTAAGATTTACAGCCTTGCAAACCCTGTACAGGGTCACTATGAGTCAGAACTGACTCTTAGGTACACAATCACTGACTACCACCACCTTAATAGTATGCCATGGTTAATTAACACACCTAGTTGGATTTCACAAAATGTGGGATTGAATGAAAATGTGCTAAATGTAAAACAAATTATGCATGGCAGTTTCAGTTTCTATATAAATGTTTCTCCTAAACCATAGTTAAGTAAGTTTCAGAGGAACTAAATGTGAAAATATTGCTATTCTACTGTTGCTGTTGCCAAGTGCCTTTGAGCACATTCTGACTCATTATGACCCTGTATACAGTTTCCGAGGAGCAGCTGGTGGTTTTGAATTTCCAACCCTGTGGTTAGCAGTCCAGTGCTGATCCTACAATGTCATTCTGTTATGATGACTTTAAAAACAGTTCTTGTTTGTAGAAAACAAGCAAATTTTTTTTTTTTACTTAAGAAAAAAAGATTACTAACTGACCAAAAATATTTTGCTTTGGGTCAAAACTACTCTTTTGCAGAGTTGACCAGTAACTAAGGCAACAATGAGAATAAGCATTCCTCATTGTTTTCAATGAGTGTCAACATTTTTAAAGTAACATACACATATGTATACACTCACAAACACACACACACACAAAGGGTGGTGTGGCGTTGTGGGGTAATACATCAGACTGTAAAATCATTTGAACTGCAAGGTCAGTGGTTTAAGCTCACCAGCTGTTCCTTGGAAACCTGATACAGGGTCACTATGGGTCAGAATTGACTCAACAACACTTAACAACAACAACACTATCCATCTAGAGATACATCAGACTAAAGGTTTGGTGATTTACTTCTGAAAAATCAGTCATTAAAAACCCAACAGTTCTACTTTGATACACATGGAGTTACCATGAATTGGAATTGCTGTTAACTGATGTATCTGTTTGTGGTCACATACCAGAATGTTTTGTCCATTTTATTTGGGGCTACCAGGTTTTGTTGTTGGTCTTGCTGCTCTTTGTTGTTTTTCCTATTGACACATAATTTTTATAAGTGAATAAAATTTATTTTTTAAGTAATATGTTAAAAACAACAAGTTCATTGCAAATAGAACTAAATATTTTCATGTCTTTGACAATCATAATGTAACCGTTGCTTCATCTCTATCTCTAACTCACATTGGTGATCTGTTAGCAGCAGTTCAATGAGAAGAATGCTACTAAGACTTTTGGTTTCCTTCTGGGTGAGACTTAAATTTCATACACAATTCTACCTATTCCCATTGCTACTTCCTTTACTCTTTTAACCAGCCATTCCTACTCAACCAGCCATTCCTACTCCTGTTTCTGGTTAGCTACTTTGCTGTTTATCACTCTAGACTAGTATCTCCAATGTTCTACATATCCTATCAGGCTATTTGTTCTTATGTGATCTTTGTGTGGAATGATCTTCCCCCCAGAAACTTTCATGTTTAGTCCCATCTCCCCCAGGCTTTCATGGCTAACCTAAATATGATTGTAAAATTCCATCTCGCATCCTGTATTCCCTTTCCTACTTTGCTTTTCTTTTGCAATTATCACAAAGTAGCATATCGGTCTTGTGTGTGTGTGTGTGTGTGTGTGTGTTTCTTTTTTTTTGTCTCCACATCTGAATTAAGCTCAAGAAGGGAAGAGATTTATATCTACTTTTTTCTCTGCTAGCCTCCTGAATTTAGACATGTGTCTGGTCAAAAGTAGATGCTCAACGAATGTCATATGAATGGAGGACATCAGAAATTTACAATGAATAAATCTGATGTCATTTTTCAAGAATGCCACAATTGTGTTGGCATTAACACATGTACAAGATCTGAAAAATCACACCTAAGAGATTTTTAATGGTAAATAGTGACTTACAGAATACAGCAAATTAAAGAGAATGAAAAACCAACCGTTACAAACATTCAGCAACTTCAAACTACATGAAAACAAAGTTGCCACAGTAAATACCCCCTCACAGTGTTTTTAGCCATTTCACATCATGGTACATATAGATAATGGTAATATTTGGATGCCATATTGGGGTTTGTGTGGCCAGAGGATACTGTTTCAGGTCATTCAGCTGTGGCAGATATCTCAGCTCCCTTATTGATGTTGTCAAGTGCCCTCCAGTAGGTTCTGACTCTTAGTAACCCTGTATAGAGATTCCAAGTAGCGGCTGGTGAGTTTCAGCCACCAACCTTTGGTTCAAACCAACCTTGCAGTCCAGTGCTTTATCCCAAAGCACCACCAGGATCTCACTTGTAGTAAAATCTAAAACCTTTAGTCTGGTTTATGAACCTAATGTTTAGGACCCACCCTATACTGGTATGAGCTTGTTAACTTAACAATATTATGAGATAGACCATAAGTGGAGAGGAGGTATATTTGCAAACAGTAATTCAACATATTTGGTGGGGGTGGGGGGTTGCATAAAACAATCACTAACATGTGTAAAACACCACATGTCCTTCCCACCAATAAAACACATTCACTTAACAGATCATTCTCCCTAAATCTTAGTCCATTCAGCATGAACGTTAAATTCAAATTTTCATCTCAATAATCTTAACTATGGTGCGATTCTGGGTGTGTCCCATCCTGGAGCAAAATCCTCCATGTATGGACTTGTGAAAACTGGAATAAAAATAGTTTGTTTCCAAAGTATAACGGTAGAACAGCACAAGGTAGATATTCCCTTTCGGAATTGTAGAAATTTGGGAAATATAGCCCTGGGTACCAACGAAGTCCAAAATCCAGCAAAACATCGGACATGAAATAATCCTCCATTCTCCTCATAAACTCTCTGATGTGAAAATAATCCTCCATTCTCCAGAAAACTTTGAGAACTGGCCCTACCCTGTAGACTTTGGGAATTGACCATAATCTCTGAATTCTATGTAGAAACACTGTGACCCTGGGTATCAGCCCAACCTTACAGACCCTTTGAGATAGCAACTACAAGGTGGGCAGTTCAAACACACCAGCAGCTCTTTGGAAACCCCATACAGGGTTGCTATGAGTTGGCACTGACTTGACAGCACTGAACAACAACAGACACTTCATTGGAGTCCTAATATAGCACTGTAGGATAAGCCCTGGACTGTTAACCATGAGACCAGTGGTTCAAATTCACCAGCCACTCATAGGAAACCTTACACAGGTTTGCTATGAGTTGGAAGCCTCTTAATGGCACTTAACAACAACAATAGGCATTGCACTAAAAGATTTATAGGTCTTACACCACCATTTAATCTTAAAAATAACAATAGCAAACATCCTCACTTTATGATAAAACTAGAGTCTAATAGGATTAGAAAGCTTGCCAAAGATAAATTAGACTTTAATATCTGGGACTTCAAAATATAATTCTCAGTTGAAGGAATAGACATCAAATTCCTGATGAAGGAAGAAATGAAAACATTTGTGTCTAGGGCTTTTTTTCTTCTTCTGATAGTAATCTGTTTTACTTATTTACCCAATCACAGTTCCTCTCTTCTTGTTTCTAACCTCTGAACTCCTAGTCCTAACATTGCCATTTGTTACAAGCCTTTTAGACTCTAGACCTCATTTCTTTGCTGTGTCTGCTTCAGACTCATAATCCAATCCTATTTGTTGTTCATATTATATGCTTCAACATTAGATGTGAATTGTGCTTGAGCTTGACAGTTCAGCAAGATTGCTTTAAATTCTATCCATTGAAAATGAGAACATAGCTTTCCTTTGTAATAATTGTTGTGTTGTTGTAATGTGCCATGGATTTGGTTCAGAAATAATTAGTGAGTTAGAATTGAAGGACACTGGAAACAATATTTCACTCATCTATTTATATGTTCTTGTTGTTGCTAAGTGCTATTGAGTCGGTTCCAACCCATAGCAACCTTGTATAGGGTTTCCGAGGGGCGGCTGGTGAGCTTGAACCACCGGCTGGTGAGCTTGAACCACAGACCTTGAAGTTCAAACAGCTTTGCAGTCTGGCACATTAACCCACAGCACCACAGTTTATCTATATAGTTTTTATTAATCAATATTTTTTAAAATTACATTTAATGCTTTTATACACAAAGGATTGTGAAGCCAAGTTCAGTATGTACAGATGAAATTAGGTATTAGTCTGAAATGGATTTAGTCATTAAGGAAATTATACTCATTATAGAAACTGTATGGAGTCCTGGTATGGCAATACGGGTTAATGCTCTGAACTGCAAACTTAGTTTGAACTGCAAGATTTGAGGTTCAAATCACCAGTTGCTCCTCGGAAACCCTGTACAGGGTCACTGTGAGTTGAAACTGACTCAACAGCACTTGACAACAACAACAGTTTGATTGTTGTTGTTGTGTTGTCAGGTGCCATCGATTCGGAACCGACTCATAGCGACCCCATGCACAGCAGAACGAAACAATGTCTG
>NW_006408736.1:1704411-1705839 GCF_000296735.1 Chrysochloris asiatica
GTAATTGATGGTCTGTTCCACAGTCTATCCCTGGCCTTGTCTTCACTGATGAAATGGAGCTTTTCTATCTTCTCCTTCCACAGATGTAGTCAATTTGATTTGTATGTGTTCCATCTCTTCACGTCCATGTGTATAGTCATCTGTTATGCTGTACAACAGTTTGATAGAAACTGTATAGTAAAATTAAACATCTTATTTCTAACCTTTGCATCTCTCCTTTTCCCACAGGAGAACACTCACACTATGGTATATTATTATTGCTCCAATTTTTGTCCCATTCAATGCACATTGTTTAATTAAGTGATATTTCCTACCAGAAACTTCAAACACAACTCAATTCCTAACCCAATGTGTTGTTGTTAAATGCACTGGAGTCTGTTCTGACTTATAGGGACCCTGTATAGGGTTTACATGAAGTGACTGGTGGGTTTGAACCACTGACTCCGTGGTTAGCAGTCTGGTCCTTATCCTACAGCACCACAGTCACACACAAAAAAGAATAAAACCAGTTGCCATGGTGTAGATATTGACTCATAACAATGCTATGTGCTTCAGAATAAAGCTGCCCATAAAGTTTTCAATGATTATGACCTTTCAGAAGTATATCACCAGATCTTTCTTCTGAGATGCCTCTGGGTGAATTCAAACTATCAATGATTTGGTTGGAAGCTAGGTATTTAACCATTTGTGCCAACCAGGAGTCAAAAACAAAAGAAAACAAACAAACATATTGCTATCAAGTCTGTTGTTACTAATAGCAACCCTATAAGACTTCATAGAACTGACATATAAATCTTCGCAGAAGCAGATGGCCAACTTTTGTCCTGCAGAGCAGGTGGTGATTGATTCCATTCACCCTACTGTAGTCTAGATGCATTTAGTACTGTTTCCCTCCTCTGTCATAATTTATTTAATACCTCACTGCTGACCAGTAGATTTACATTTTGAATCTGAGTAAAAGCTCCACTTGCATTTATCTGAGGTTTTCTGTTCTATTAATGGATTCACATAACAGATCCTACTGTGTTTGAAATTCTCAGTGCAGCAAGAATTGTCCCTATGTCCCTGTTCTTGATTATTAGACTAGACTGAAGGCTTCCAGGGAGTTTTTAGACACTGCACTAAGTGCTTTGCAAATACTATGAAAGAGTTACTATAGTTATTCCCTGTTTTATACATGAGGTAACCATGGGATAGAGAGGTGATGTAATCAAGGTTGTTGTTGTTAGGTGCCGTCGAGTCAGTACTGACTCATAGTAAACTTATGCACAACAGAACGAAAAACTGTCCAATCCAGGGCCAACCTCACTATTGTTGTCACTCTTGAGCCCATTGATGCCGCCACTTTGCCAATCCATCTTGCTGGGGGTCTTCCTCTTTTTCTCTGACCCTCCACCCCACCAAACATGATATCCTTCTCCAGCGACC
>NW_006408736.1:1708187-1714445 GCF_000296735.1 Chrysochloris asiatica
TCAGATTCAAAATGGCCAATACCAGTCCATTTCAGCTCACTAATGCCTAAGATATTGATGTTGTGTGCTCCATTTCATTTTTGACAATTTCCAATGTTCCTAGATTCATACTTCTTAAATTCCATGTTCCAGTTATTAATGGATGTTTACAGCTTTTTTTGTTCTTTTTGAGTTGTGTCCCATCAGCAATGAAGGTCCCACAGGCTTTACTCCATTCGTGTCATCATGGTCGACTTTGAAGAGGCAGCTCTTCCCCAGATGCATTTTGAGTGCCTTCCAACCTGAGGGGCTCCTTTTCTGGCACTATTATCTGACAACGTTTCTCTGCTATTCATAGGTTTCAGTGACTAAATATTTGGAAGTAGTTCGTGCCTCCTTCTTCCTAGTCTGTCTTCATATGGAAGCTCATCTGAAACCTGTCCACCATGGGTAACCCTGCTAGTATTTAAAATACCAGTGGCATAGCTTTCAGAATCACAGCAACTCACAAGCCACCACAGTATGACAAAGTGACAGATGAGTCATTGGTAACCCAGGTGATCTGATCCAAATTCCTTGTTCTTAGCCATCATGCAGTCTGCCTCTAATATTATGTCTTGCACCTACAGCTTTTTCTTTATTGCCAGTCCAAGTAACTCTATCGTTTTACCAGGTGCTTGTGTTTTCACAGGTGGATCCAGTGTAAACCTTTGGCCTTAGTCTATTAGCCATGTCTCTGGATTTTCCAATGTTATTTACTCCTAAATTTTACTTTATCTCATTTTTTTGGTGTTATTCCTGGAAATCTCACACTACAATTACCTATTTACTATCATTCTATTTTGATTTTGATTTCACTTTGTAGTGTTTATGAGTTGGTCTGGTAATTTTAAGGTCAGCAGTTCAAAACTACCAATAGTTCCATGGGAGAAAGATAAGGCTATCTGCTCCTGTAAAGATTTGCAGCCTTGGAAACACTATACAGGGTTGATATGAGTCTGAACTGACTCCACGGCACGTAGCCACCACCACCACAGTAACTACATTCTAATTCTCCTCAAGGACCTGGTGTGGTGCTACAGGATAGGCACTAGACTTCTAGCCAAAAGGTCAGCAGTTCAAATCTACCAGCTTTTCTTCATAAACCCTATACACTATGAGTCAGAACTGACTCAACGACACTTAACAACAGCATCAACAACAGAACCTGCCGCAAAGCTTTGGTTAAGCCATCTGGATTTCCCTTACTTCTTCCCATATATTTATCATTAAACAGATATATGATGAGATAGCACAACAACAATCAAATAAGAACAACCATCCTGTGGTCAAATGTAGCAGTCACTTTTATTTTATGGAGGGGGATTTAAGTTCATATCCCTACTTATATTAGGTGTATCCATAAATACATTCAAGGGCAAGTAAAACATGTTTCTACAATATCATAGAAACTTTTATTAAACAATATCAAGATGTGAACTCACTGTTTCTCAATATATCCTCCATCTAGTTCTGCATATTTCTGAAATTGCTGTTTTCATCTAACTCTTTCATGAAGAATTCTGCACTCATTGCCAAAGTAGCAGTTTTGCATCCTCCATGGACACAAATCGTGTTCTTTTCCAAAGTTCTTTGATTTTATGGGACAGAAAGAAGTCTGAAGTGATTAGATCAAGGCTTTAAGTGGATGTAGTAAGGATTTTCAACACAGTTCTCATAGGACATCCCTTGCCACCCTGAAAGAATGAGTGGTGCCTTGTGGTAGTGGGAAACAAATTCCTCTGTGCAACTTTCCTGGTCTTTTTTTTTTTTTTTTTCAATTTTTTTTCTTTCAAATCTCTTCTTAGCAAGCTTATGTAATTGTCCTGTGCTCTTGGAGAAAAGTTATCTAGATTACCCTTTTGGAATTTTGTTGTTGTTGTTGTTAAGTGCCTTTAAGTCAGTTCTGACTCATACTGACCCTGTAAGAGGGTTTCCAAGGATGGTTGGTGAGCTTGAATCGCTGACTTTGTGGTTCAAACTGACTTTGCAGTCCAGCGCATTAACCTCCAGCACCACATCAGGACTCACTGTAAGATAAACATTAGATGTTAACCATAAAATCAGTGGTTCAGAACCACAAGGAAGGTGGGTTCTGCTCCAAAACCTTATATAGTATTGTTATAAGTTAGAACTGACTTTACGGCACTTAAAAACAACAACATAACTTTTTGAACTGACCTCTCTGCCTTGAATTGTTCTGGCCTAGAAAAACAAGGCCAGGGGTAGACTGTGGAAGAGACCTCAGCTGCGCATATGCAAGTTCACAGTGAAGCTGAAGAACATTAAAACAAGTCCACTAGACCCCAAATTTAACCTTTAACACATCACACCTGAATTTTAAAATCATCTCAAAAACAGATTTGATGCATTATACACTAATGACCAAAGACCAGAAGAATTGTAGATGACATCAAGATCATCATACAGGCTGAAAGCAAAATCATTAAGAAGATAAGAAAGAAGAAAAAATGGATGTCAGAAGAGACTCTGAACCTTGCTATCCCGTGTAGAAATGCTATAGCAAATGGAAGAATATTGAAAGTATCATGGAATGCTAGAAGGACAAACAAGTCTGTGTTGGAAGAAGTATAGCTCCAGGACTGACAATGAAGGCACAGCTGTAAGTACAAGACAAAATTTGAGCGGCAGTCTGCATGACAGTTAAGAACAAGGAATTTAGGCCAGACATCCTACTAGGTAAAGTGGAGGGTCAGCAAAAAAGAGGAAGACCCTTAATGATTGGCACAATGGAAGCAACAATGGCCTCATCTTAACAAAGGTTGTGAGGATTGCGTAACACTGAGTAGTTTTTAATACTGTTGTGCATAGAATCACTTTGATTTGGAACCCACTAGAAGGAACCTATCAACAAAAACAAGCATATCCCCTGGGAAGTCATTATTTTCATCAGAAATTTCTTTGAAGGCACTCTAAGGATACTAAGACAAGTATATTACTGAGAGAACTTGTCTACAAGTATGGACTGATAATAAAACATGATTAAACATGTTTTGCTTGGAATAATATATGAACTGGAACCCTAGTAGCAGTATTTTTTATTTACCCATATATGTATGAATGGAAAAATATACTTCAAATGAATTGTTGTGGTTGTTGTTGTTAAGTGCCATCAAGTCAGTTGTGACTCATAGTGACCCATATAAAGCTTCCTGAGGAGCAGCAGCCGGTGCATTTGAAACACTGATATTGTGGTTAGCAAAACTTACCCTACAGTGCAACAGCAGGAATACTTGATAATTAATGTAAGGTTTTGTTCCTTAAGTATTGACAATTTCAGAGGCCCCTAGGTGGCATGATGGTTAAAGCACTCAGTTATTAACCCAGAGATCAGTAGTTCATTCCACCAGCTGCTCTATGGAGAATGATGTGACAGTTGATGTCCATAAAAATTCCAGTCTTGGGAACCTTGTAATGTTGTTCTGCTCTGTACTATAAGGTTCCTATCAGTCAGAATCCATTCTACAGCAATAGGTTTAGTTTTGTTTTGCAATGTCAACTTAAAATTGGATTAAGATCATTGAATGATGATGAAATTTAATTTTCAAAGACTGCATAACATTGATTTACATTTTAAGTTAAACTCCTTATGCTTAATAAATGTAAATCTCAAGTATATTTATATTTATTGAAATAGAAGTCAATATAGTCAAAAAATAGTGAAATTACCAAAAATGTATAAGATGCTTTTGTATCAATATTGTGCTAAATTGTTTTAAACATTTCATTTGATTGCTTAAAACATTGACAATTGATTCCTGAAATGAATTAATTTGAATTTGAATCTGTTTTTTCTTTGGTCTAATGCTATTAAAAGGAGCTCTGGTAGCGTAGTGGTTCCGAGTCGGGCTGTGAACCGCAACGTCAGCAGTTTGAAACTACCAGCTATTCCACACGAGAAAGATGAGACTTTCTGCTTCTGTAAAGATTCACAGCCTCGGAAACCATGTTCAGGGTCGCTATGGGTCGGAACCGACTCCACGGCACATAACAACAACAATGTTATTAAAGAAAAAAAAAGTAGAAAAGATAGAATACTCACGATGTGATGCTCTCTTCTGTTGTTGTTAGATGCCCCCAAGTCAGAGTCCAACTCATAGCAACACTGTGCACAATATAATGAAACTGTCTGATCCTGTGCCATCCTCACAATTGTTTTTATGTTTGAGCCCATTTTTGCAGCTACTATGTCAATCCATCTCATTGGGGTATGTCTCTTTTTCATTGACCTTCTACTTTAACAGGTATGATGTCCTTTTCCAGGTTGCTCCTGATAGCATGTCCAAAGTATGTAAAATGAAGCCTTGTCCTCGTTTGTTCTTAGAGACTTTCTGGCTCTTCTAACAGTTTATGGTACTTTCAATATTCTAACAATTCAAATGCGTCAATTCTTCCCAGATCATCCTTATTCATTGTCCAGCTTTCACATATATAAAAGGCTATTGAAAATACCATGGCTTGGGTCTGGTTCACCTTACTCCTCAAAGACACACTTTTGATCTTGAACACTTTTAAAGAAAGCTTTTGTAGCAGATTTGCCCAATGCAATAAACCACTTGATTTCTTGACTGCTGCTTCCTTGAGTGTTGGATATGCATCTGAGTAAAAGGAAATCCTTGGCAACTTCAATATTTTATCCACTTATCACGATGTTAATTAGTGCAGTTGTGAAAATTTTGACGTTGTTGTTGTTTTATTTTTACCTTTAAGTGTAATTCATACTGTAGGCTGTAGTTTTTGTTCTTCATCAGTAAGCACTTCAACTCCATTTTGCCTTCGGCAAGCAGCATTGTGTCAACTACAAATCACAGGTTGCTAATGAGCTTTCCTTCAATTCTGATGCTGTGCTATTATACATATAGTCAAGCTTATTGGATTATTTGTTCAGCATATATACTGAATAAGTTTAGTGAAATGATACAACCCTGACACATTTCCTGGTTTTAAACCACATAGTATCCCGTTGTTATTTTAGAAAAACTAACTCTTTGTCATTGTAAAAGTTTCACAGAATTCAGTTAAGTGTTCTGGAAGTCCAATTCTTCAGAATGTCATCCATAGTTTGTTATGAACCGTGTAGTCAAATGTCTTTGCATCATCAGTAAAATACAAGTAAACATCTTTAAGATGTTGGCTGCTTTTAGCCAAGGTCCATTTGACATTAGCAACTATATCTTTACCTTTTTTTTTTCTTTCTTTTTTTTTTCATGTTTTATTGTGAATTATATGATATTTTACATGGGAGAACTTTAGTTTTGCATTCATTCCACCATACGTCGTTTCATTGCCATGGTTCCAATCCCCTCCATTCATCATCAACCGACCAAAGGTTATACCCTATAAACCCGCCCCCTACACACCCTCCCTGCCCCCAATTCTTCAGCACACAGTCTCTCTCCCTCTCTGGATCCAAAGTCCCCAGCCGCTTCATCACTCCACATCATCGTCTCTGCCTCCATCTCAGGCCTCGCTGCTTCTCTGGGTAGGGTACCGCTCTCAGCTCTTCTCTGTTGATGGTCCTAGAGACCTCTGCTCCTAGACTGGAGAGTTAATCACTCCCTTCCTTGCTACAAAACATCTACCTTTACATTTCCAACCCTCACAATCAGTCCTGATCACAATCATTCACTATTGTATCACAAGTGACCCTTCTGCATTTCATTTCACCAGCTCCGCCTAGACAGATTGGGTAGTACTCACTGGAAATTCTGCCTTCCTCCATGCCCCCTAGCTCTAGGTTCCCTCTTGAAAGCTTGTAAGCCAGTCAGTTCTTGCCTTTGTAGTCCCTACCCCCCCCCCGCCCCGCCAATTTGGGTATCCAATGTCCAAGTTACCCATTTCTGTCTACTCTGTGTGCGGAGGGGGTGGAAATGTTTCTTGCTGATGTTTCTTGCTGTAAGGATTTGTTCCCTCTTTTGAGCTACTGCATCCATAGGTGTAGGTCAAGTTCATCAAATTGTATCAGGTCACTCTTTTGGTGACTGACTAATTTCACTTAGCATAATGTCCTCGGGTTCATCCATGTTATGCAGTGGCTTGCCGCTTCCTTGTTATTCTTCAAGGTAGCATAATATTCCATTGTGTGTATATACCACAGTTTGTTTATCCATTCTTCAGTTGAAGGGGACTTTGGTTGTCTCCATCTTTTCGCTATTGTAATTAGTGCTGCTATGAACATTGGTGTGCGTATATCTTCTCGTGTTGTGGATCGTTTTTCTT
>NW_006408736.1:1717481-1719276 GCF_000296735.1 Chrysochloris asiatica
AGCAGGGTGTTATTCAGTTTCCATGTATTTGACTTGATTTCTTTGGTCTTCCTATTGTTGATTTTTAGTTTGAAAGCCTTGTGATCTGAGAAGATGCTTTGTAGTATTTTGATATTTGTAAATTTATGTAGATTTGTTTTGTGGCCTAAAACATAGTCTGTTCTGGAGAATGTTCCATGTGCACTCAAAAAGAATGTGTATTGTGCAGTTGTTGGGTTGAATGCTCTGTACACATCTTCAAGGTCCAGTTGGCTGACTGTGTTGTTTAATTCTTCTGTGTCTTTGTCAAGTTTCTTTCTGGTTGTTCTATCCATTTTTGAAAGTGATGTATTAAAATCACACACTATTATTGTAGATTCATCTATTTCTTTCTTCAAATCTATTAGAGTTCGTTTTATATATTTTGGCACACTTTCATTGGGAGCATAGATATTTAATATGGTTATTTCATTTTGTTCAATTGTCCCTTTAATCATGAGATAATGTCCATCTTTATCTATTATGCTGGTTTTTGCCTTAAAGTTTATTTTATCCGAGATTAGTACTGCCACTCCTGTTCGATTTTTATTACAATTAGCTTGGTATATTTTTCCCCATCCTTTGACTTTTAATCTGTTTTTGTCTCTGTGTGTGAGATGCATGTCTTGCAGACAGCATATTGAAGGATCTTGTTTTCTTATCCATTCTGTCACCCTCCGTCTCTTAACAGATGCATTTAATCCATTTACATTTAGTGTAATTATCGATAGGTATTGATTAATTGCTGTCAGTACATTTGTTTTTTGTGATGTTGCTGCTTCTTTGTTCTGTTTGTCTTTCTTTGTTGAATTCATGATTTTGTGTTCTTTCTTGTGAGTTTCCACCTAGTTTTAATGTTTTCATATTCTTCTTGGATTTTCATTTTCTTGGTGTGTTGTGAAGTGTTAATTTTCTTTGAGTTTGCCTTATAGTCCATTAGCCTGTCTGCCCATTTAATGTATTCTATTTTATCCTGTAAT
The DNA here is from genome assembly GCF_000296735.1 of Chrysochloris asiatica. NCBI lineage: Eukaryota > Metazoa > Chordata > Mammalia > Afrosoricida > Chrysochloridae > Chrysochloris > Chrysochloris asiatica. The sequence continues at coordinate 1,718,480 of NW_006408736.1, forward strand.
TGACCTGACCTTCTCCCTGTCTGAATCTCTTTTCCTATGTATTTACCTTCTTTTGTATTGTACTGGTTTTGGTCATAGACTGACCTCCCAGAGTCTCTGAGTTTTTTCTTATAGTTTTGTTTTGTTTACAATTCTTCTTTCTGTTGACTTAATTCAAGGAGGTGCTGCCACATATGTCAATCTCTGGTTGTTGTCTGTTCTTGTTGGTTCTCAGTCCACAGAACTCCCTTTAGGATGTTTTGTAGTGCAGGGTTGGCTTTGGTAAAGTCCCATAGCTTCTGTTTATCCTGGAATGTTTTGATTACACCATCATATTTGATTGATAGCTTTGCTAGATAGAGGATTCTTGGTTGACAATTTTTTTTTTTCTTTCAGGCTTTTATATATGTCTCCCCATTGCCTTCTCGCTTGCATGGTTCCTGCTGAGAGATCTGAGCTTAATCTGACTTGCTGTTTTCTCTGGCTGCCTTCAGAAGCATCTCCTTATCTTTGAGTTTGGAAAGCTAGACTATGATATGTCTTGGTGATTTTCTTTTGGGGTCTACCCTTCTTGGAGTTCGTTGAGTTTCTTGTATGTCAATTTTTTCACTTTTCAGGATGTTGGAGAAATTTTCTTCCAATAGTTATTCGACTATTTCCTCTGTGGACTTGTGTGATTCTTCTTGTTCTGGAATGCCAATAATTCTTAAATTATTCCTCTTCATGTTGTCCAACATGAATCTTATACCTTCCTCAGAATTTTTTATCCTTTTTGTGTTTGTTCTTCTATCTTAGTGGTATCGAGACACTTCCAGTTA
>NW_006408736.1:1719791-1724499 GCF_000296735.1 Chrysochloris asiatica
ATTGGTTCTTGCCTGGGTTTTGGTATTTTATAAGGTGTGATTGCAGCTTGGCTTTTTGGCAGTGGTTACTGACTCTTCTCATGTAATATAGGAAGACAAAGAGTCCTCCAAAAGCAGAAGGGAGCCTATGTAACAGCCAACCACCAGCAGTTGGGTAAAAAACAAAAACAAAATCAGAAGCAAAAACAAAAATGGGAGTAAGAGGAAAAAAGAAAAGAAAAGAAAAGAAAAGAAAAAAAAAGCAAGAGAAAATAATGCAGCACCAGAAAAAACAAGACTAAATACAGCAGTCTCTAATCACAGAAAAGGGAGAATGGGGCGGAGAAGAAAAAGAGGAAGAAGAAAGAAAAAAAAATGATAATAATAATAATAAAATAAAAATCTGTAGCTTAATATAAGTATGTCTTTAATGTCCTAACTCTCTTACAGTCACTTCTGCCCTCCTCTCCTTGTTGTTAGGTGCTGTCGAGTCAATTCCGACCCATAGCAACCCTGTATAGTTTCTCAGAGGAGCAGCTGGTGAGCTTGAACCACCGACCTTGCAGTTCAAAAGGCTTTGCAGTGTGGCACCTTAACCCACAGTGCTATGCCGGGACTCCTCTCAAACCATCGAAAAAACACAGACCAAATAAGACGCACATCTGCGTCTCCCATATAGGGTTTCCAAGGAGTGACTGGTTAGCTTGAACCACCGACCTTGCAGTTCAAAAGGCTTTGCAGTGGCGCCTTAACCCACAGCACTACGCCGGGACCCCTCTCAAACCAGTGAAAAAAAGCTGACAAAATAGGACACACGTCCGCGTCTCCCATATAGGGTTTCCGAGGCGCGGGCTTGAACCACTGACCTTGCAGTTCAGAAGAATTTGCAGTGTGGTGCCTTAACCCACAGCGCCATGCAAGGACCCTTCTCAAACCAGTGAAAAAAAGACAAAGCAAATGAGACTACCGTATAGGGTTTCCGAGGAACAGCTGGTTAGCTTGAACCACCAACCTTGCAGTTCAAAAGGCTTTGCAGTGGCACCTTAACCCACAGCGATATGCCAGGACACCTCTCAAATCAGAGAAAAAAAGTTGACCAAATAGGACACAAATCTGCTTCTCCCATATAGGGTTTCTGAGGAGCAGCTGATGAGCTTGCACCACCAACCTTGCAGATCAAAAGAATTTGCTTAACCCACAGCGCTACACTAGGACCCCTCTCAAACCAGTGAAAAAAAGGCAGACTAAATGGGACTCCTGTATAGGGTTTCCAAGAAGCAGTTGGTTAGCTTGAACCACCAACCTTGCAGTTCAGAAGGCTTTGCAGTGGCACCTTAACCCACAGCGCTATGCTGGGACGCCTCTCAAACCAGTGAAAAAAAGCCGACCAAATAGGACGCATGTCTGTGTCTCCATATAGGGTTTCCAAGGAGTGGCTGGTGAGCTTGAACCACCGACCTTGAAGTTCAAAATAATTTGAAGTGTGGCGCATTAACCCACAGCACTATGCCAGGACCACTCTCAAACCAGTGAAAAAAGGCAGACCAAATCCACATCTCAGCTTGGGCTGAGTGTGTGGGTTCCTGGCAGAAGAAACCACCAGCAGTGAGGGTGGGTCATGGCCACTCAGCTAAGCCCCTACCTCTATTCACCGGAATGGAGGTGGGCAAACAGTGAGTGCGCCTATTACCCGACACCAAAAAAATAAAATAAAATCGAAAACACACAAAATCTGCAAAGTATACTGTGCACCTTTTTCCCCCAAGGTTTCTGCAGCATGTTTCCATGGCGTCTCTGAGGCCCCTATTTTGTCACTCCGCTTGGTTTCACCCAGGATGTGGGCTTAGGCTTCTGAGCCTGGTCGGCAGATTCCCCACCTCAGCTCCAAATTCCATAGGCTATGGTTATAAGCCTTCAAACCTTTAAACTATTCCTATCTCTGTGGGTCCGAGTTTTGGAGCTCTGTCTTTCCTCTTTTTTGCTTGGAATTCTGAGTTATTGCTGACGGCAATCTTCACTACAACTTCACCCTAGCAATCATCAAGCCCCATCTCTCCTATCTTTACCTTTTTCTATATCCTGTTTTGAATCGGCCTTGAATTTCTGGCAGCTTCCTGTCCATGTACTACAGCAACCATTTTTAGATTTTATCTTCAGCAAAATTTTACTTAAATATGATATTAATGATATTATTATAAATTTTCACTTTCTGTTGCATCACCTTCCTTTAGAATGGGCACAAATATGGATCTCTTCTGATAACTTGGCCAAGTAGTTGTCTTCCAAAATTCTTGGCATTGACTACTAAGTACTACCTCACTTTGTTGAAGTATTTCAATTTGTATTCCATCAATTCTTGGAGACTTGTTTTTCATTAATTTTTTCAGTGCAGCTTTGACTTTTTCCTTCAATACCATTGGTTCCTGGTCATATGCACTTGCTTGAAATGGTTGAACCATTTCTTTTTGGCATAATGGTTGTGTATCTCTCTCATCTTCTTTTGATATTCCCTGCATTATTCAATATTTTGCCTAATGATTCCTTCATATTTCAACTTGAGGCTTGATTTTTTTTTTTATAGTTTTTTTCAGTTTGAGAAATGCTGAGTATGTTCTCCTTTGGTTTTCTAATTCTGGATCTTTGCACATTTCATTATAATACTTTACACTGTCTGCTTAAGCTTTCCTTGGAAACTTTCTGTTCAGTCCTTTTACTTTAACATTTATTCCATTCACTTTAGCTATTCTGCATTCAAGGGCAAGGTTCAGAATCTCTTTTGACATCCACTTTGATCATTTCTTTAGTTCCTGTCTTTTAATTAGCTTTTGCTTTCTTCATATATGATGTTCTGATTTCATTCCACAACTTATTTGGTCTGTGGTCATTAGTGTTCAATCCATCAAATCTGCTCTTCTGATGGTTTCTAAATTTAGGTGGAAAATATTCAAATTTGTGTTTTCACTCTCTGGACTTGTTTTAATTTTATTCAGCTTTATCCTGAACCTGAATCTGTGCAATTCCACAGTCACTCCCTGGCCTTGTTTTACCTGATACTATTGAGCTTCTCTATGTTATATTCACACAGATGTAGTTGGTGTATTCAACCTGGCGAATTCTACAGGTAAAATCACAGTTGATGTTGTGGAAAAGTTATTTGCAATGAATTAATTGGTCTTGTAAAATTCTCTCATCTGACTTACAGAATAATTTCTATCCTTTGGCTAGCAATCTAGTGCTTATCCTATAAGGCCAGACCAGGATTCAATAATCATAAATAGGAACTTATTATTAGTTATGTATTAAATGTACAATATACTCAAATACAGGAATTGTTGTTAAGTGCCGTAGAATCAGTTCCGGCTTATAATGACCCTTTGTAAGATTTCCAAGGAGTTGCTGGTGGATTTTAACTACCAATCTTGCAGCTCAAACTAACCTTGCATGATTGGTACTTTTCCTACAGCACCACACCCAGACTCCAAACATAAGAACGGAAGAAGAGTATTTAAAAACGTCACCTTAGTTTTTAAAATAAGACTACCTTTAATCTAAATTTAATTTGACAGTAAAATAAAAAAGTGTTTGAAATTCTGAATATATACATGCCTTCTAAATTCACTTCTCAGAATATATCTCAGCGGCCCAAACAGCTAATATTTTAACTGGATGTTATATCTGAGATAATTAAAGGACTTGGTAATGGGAATTTTAAATAGTTAATGTTTAAGTAATCAATATTTAGTAGGGCAATGCACATTCTAAATGACAATGTTAATTAATAGGAAAGATAAGGCCTGTCTCAGGGTTTTACCTTTTACCTTCTATCTAGAATTACAGGCTTGTATAGGATTAGAAGGTTTACACAGTAGCCACAGTGTGCTTGTTTTTATATAGGGCTATTTTCATATTCATATATTCACTCCTGGATAATGAAAATATCTACTAATTACTGAAGGCAGACTATTAGTATTAGTGATCATACAATCAGGATAGTATAAAAAGAGAAAAATATAGCATGGATTAAAGTAATTATACATAATCCTGTTATAGAGAAAGAAAAATCAAGTTTTAAATATGAATGCCATTTGTTAGTAAAATAATAATTCATATTATAATTTACTAAATTAAGAATAAATACTTAATATATTGCCAATAGATTCATGGTAATTGTTTTTATTTATTTTAACAAATAACTTACTAATCTCTATAGTTGCATTAAAATATTTTACTAATATATGTTTCTGTATTGCTTTATTTTAAAACATTTATGGAAAGATTGGTTTTAAATTTTGAGACAAATTTGATCTGTGGATCGATCAAATAGCATCCTGAATGTTTTTGGACATGATAATCTTGTTGTTGTTAGGTGCCATCGAGTCAGTACAGACTCATAGTGAGCCTGTGCACAACAGAACAAAACACTGAATGGTCCTGGGCCAACTTCACAATTGTTGCCACACTTGAGTCTTTTGATGCTGCCACTTTGCCAATCCACCTCGCTGAGGATTTTCCTCTTTTTCTCTGACCCTCCACCTTACCAAACATGATATCATTCTCCAGTGACAGGTCCTTCCTGACAATATGTCAGAAGTAAGAGATATGAAGTTTGGCCATCCTGGCCTCCAAGGAGCATTCTAGCTGTACTTCCTCCAACACAGATCTGTTGGTTCTTTTGGCAGCCCATGGCACTTTCAATATTCTCCTCCAACACCATAACTCAAAAGCATCA
>NW_006408736.1:1725534-1741049 GCF_000296735.1 Chrysochloris asiatica
TTTTTTTTTTTTTTGACATGGAGACATTGAATTTATTGGAGCACACAGACCAAGTGCTACCAAGGCCTTCACAAACGCAGAGCCCTTCACTGGTCTAAAGGGCCATGGTTGGGGGTGTATTTGACCCCACACCCATCTTGGATGAGGAACTTCACAACTACCATGTCTTCAAACTTGTCAGCATTAAACTTGGTGAAGCCCCACTTCTTGGAAATTTGGATCTTCTGTGGAACTTGAACTCGGCCCTGTAGGGCTTCAATTACATGCTGCTTGTTTAGAAGCTTGGTGCAGATAGACATGATAACTTGGCCAATGTGGACCCTATCCACAGTGCCCTGGGGCTTTCCAAAGACCCCTCGCATCCCTGTGGAGCCTGTCAGCCCCAACACAGGATAACTTCTTATTGATATGGAAGACATGGAATGAATACAACTGCAATCAGATGTAAAAGTCATCTTTGCCACAACTTTTCACCATGTACTTGTTGGCACAAATACGGGCAGCCTTCAGGGCTTCTGAGGAGAGATGTTTGTATTCATCTGATACCATGTGGCCATAGATGGGGAACTTAACCACTTTTGCCTTCTTCTGACCCAGGTCAAAGATATGAATCTTGGCATCAGGGACACCTCAGCAGAAGCAGGACTTAGGATAGGGCTTGTTCTTACAATAACTGGTAACACCGGGAGGGGCAGCCACCCATAACAACAGCAGGATCTTTGTGGCACACCAGAGGGAAAGAGGTCATTGGCTCTTGATTGAACGTCCTGGTTGAACATCAACCATTTCCTTTTGGTACAGTGACTCTGTAGTCCTTTCATCTTCTTTTGATGCTTTCTGCATCATTCAATAATTTGCCCAGAGAATCCTTTAATAACAAAAGTCGAGCCTTGAATTTTTTCTTCTTGTCCCTGGCTTGAGAAATTCTGAGCATGTTCTTCCCTTTGTGGTTTTCTGAATCCAGATCTTTGCACATTTTGTTGTAACATTTGGCTTTATCTTATCGAGCTGATCTTTGAAATTTTCTGTCCAGCTCTTGCAGCTCCTCATTTCTTCCATTTTCTTTAGCATCTCTATGCTGAAGAGCAAGTTTCAGTGTCTCTTCAGACTTCCATTTTGATCTTTTCCTTCTTTCTTGTCTTCTTAATGACTTTTTGCTTTCTTCCTATATGATGTTCTTAATATCATCCCACAACTCTTCTGGTCTTTGGTCTTTAGTGTTTAATGTATCAAATCTGTTCTTCAGATAATCTCTAAATTCAGGTGGGATATATTTAAGGTCATATTTTGGATCTCGTGGACTTGTTTTCATTTTCTTCAGCTTCAGTCTGAATTTGCATATGAGCAATTGGTGGTCTAATCCACAATTTGCCTCTGGCCTTGTTTTGACTGACAATATGGAACTTTTCCATTTTCTCTTTCCACAGATGTAGTCAATTTGATTTCTGTGTATTCCATCTGGTGAAGTCCATGTGTATAGTCATCTCTTATGCTGTTTAAGGAGGTATTTGAAATGAACAAATCATTGGTTTTGCAGAATTCTATCATGTGATCTCCAGCCTCATTTTTATCACCAAAGCCATATTTTCCAAGTACTGATCCTTCCTCTTTGTTCCCAACCTTTGCATTCAAATCACCAATAATGATCAATGTATCTTGATCGCATGTTTGTTCAATTTCATATTGAAGAATTTGGTAGAATTCTATTTCATCCTCACTGGCTTTAGTGGTTGGTGCATAAATTTGAATAATAGTGTTATTAACTGGTTTTCCCTGTAGGCACATAGATATTATCATATCACATACAGCATTGTACCTCATGACTGATCTGGATATGTTCTTTTTGACAATGAATGCAACACCATTCCTCTTCAGTTTGTCATTCCCGGCATAGTAAACCAGGTGGCTGTCAGATTCAAAATGGGTAATACCAGTCCCTTTCAGCTAACTAAGTTATCACCTAAGATATTGATGTTTTTGTGTTCCATTTCATTTTTGGCAATTTCTAATTTTCCTAGATTAATACAACATTGTGAAGTATGAGTATTCCTTAATACTTAACTGTGACCATGAGGATCCTGTACATGGACCAAGAGGCAGTTGTTTGAACAGAACATGGGAACACTGAATAGTTTAAAAAAAAAAAAAGTGTGCAACATGGTTGTATTCTTTCACCATACTTATTCAACCTGAGCAAATAATCTGAGAAGTTGGATTATATGAAGAAAAATATGGCATCAGGATTGGAGGAAGACTCATTACCAACCTGTGATATACAGATGATACAATCTTGCTTGCTGAAAGTCAAGAGGACTTAAAATATTTACTGATGAAAATCAAAGAGCACAGTCTTCCATATGGATTACAACTCAATGTAAAGAAAACAAAAATCCTCACCACTGGAGCAATAGACGATATTCTTATCAATGGAGAAAAGATTGAAGTTGTCAAGGACTTCATTTTTCTTTGATCTACTATCAACACTCATGGACGTAGCAGTCAAGAAATCAAATGACATATTGCATTAGGCAAATCTGCTGCACAAGACCCTTTTAAAGTGTTGAAGAGCATAGATGTCAGCTTGAGGACTAAGGTGTGCCTGACCCAAGCCATGGTATTTTCAATAACCTCATACACATGTGAAAGCTGGACAGTGAATAAGGAAGACCGTAAAAGAATTGATGCTTTTGAGTTATGGTGTTGGAGGAGAATATTGAAAGTGCCATGGGCTGCCAAAAGAACCAAATGATCTGTGTTGGAAGAAGTGCATCCAGAGTGCTCCTTGGAGGCCAGGATGGCCAAACTTCATATCTCTTACTTCTGACGTATTGTCAGGAAGGACCAGTCACTGGAGAAGGATATCATGTTTGGTAAAATGGAGGGTCAGAAAAAAAGAGGAAGACTCCCAACGAGATGGATTGGCAAAGTGGCATCATCAATGGGCTCAAGTGTGGCAACAATTATTAGGTTGGGCCAGGACTAGGCATTGTTTCATTCTGTTGTACATAGTTTTGCTATGAGTCAGTACTAACTCGATGACATAACAACAACAACAACATGCTTCATACATTCTTTGTTCCAATTTTTAATGGATGTTTACAGCTTTCTCTTCATTTTGAATTGTGCCCCTTCAGCAAATGAAGGTTCCGAGGGCTTTACTCCCACTTGCCTTATTCCATTCGCTTCATCATGGTCAACTCTAGTTTGAGGAGGCAACTCCTCCCCAATTGCATTTTGAGTCCTTTCTAATCTAACTTGAGGGGCTCATTTTCAGGCACTCTATCTGATAGTGTTTCTCTGCTATTCATAATGTTTTCAGTGACTAAATTTATTCAGAAGTAGTTCATCACTCCTTTTTCCTAGTCTGTCTTTGTCTGGAAGCTCATCTGAAACCTGTCCACCATGGCTGACCTCCACTGGTCTGTCAGTTTGTAGTACTTTGTTGGCTTGTGAGTTGATGTGATTCTGGAGGCTATGCCACGGGTGTTTTAAATACCAGCAAGATATGATAATAGAACCCTGGAACCTGGTGCCTTAAGTCCTTGGATTTTTAGAATCTCTGAATTATGGCAATAAATGATGACGCATAGATAGATCTATCTATCTATCTATCTATCTATCTATGTATCTATGTATGTATGTATGTATCTATCTATCTATCTATCTATCTATCTATCTATCTATCTATCTATCTATCTATCTATATAAGGAAGAAGTCATTGGTCTTGCAAATTTCTGTCATGAGGTCTCCAGCATTATTTCTATCATTGAAGCCATATTTTCCAATGACTGATGCTTCCTTTTTGTTTCCAACCTATTTCAAATCACCGATAATTACCAATACATCTTGATTTCATGCTTGATCAACTTTAGACTGAAGAAATTAATAGAAGTATTCAATTTCATTACTGGTTTTATTGTTTGGTGCATAAATTTGAATAATGGTGGTATTCACTGGTCTTCCTTGTTGTGTATGGATTTTATTCTATCATAGACAGTGTTGTACTTCAAGACCAATATTGAAATGTTCTTTTTGATGATGAATGCTATCCTATTCCTTTTGAATTTGTTGTTCCAGGCACAGTAAACCATAAGACAGCCTGATTGAAAAAATCAGTTTCAGCTCACTATTGTTGATCTTTATGCGTTAAATTTCATTTTAGACAATGTCCAGTTTTCTTAGATTTATGCTTTTACATTCCATGTTGTAATTATTAATGGATTTTTTGCAGCTTTTTCCCCTCACTGAGTTTTGCCTCATCAGAAATGAAGGTCCTGAAAGCTTTATTCCATTGGGTTCATCATGGTCAACTCTACTTTAAAGAGACAGCACTTCCCAACTCATATTTTGCGTGCCTTCCAAACCTTCAGCACTATATCTGACTATATTCTTATGCTATCCTTAATGATTTCTTTTTCTGGCTCTATAGCTGTCAATGTTCTGCTGCTATCCACAATGTATACAGTTGCTACATATTTAGAAGTAGTACATCTCTCCTTCTTCCTAGTCTGTCTTAGTCTGGAGGCTCAGCTGAAACCTGTCCACTATGGGTGACCCTGCTGGTATTTAAACTATGGGTGGCATAGCTTGTAGAATCAGAAGTACACAAGCCACCACAGTATGACAAACTGACAGACTATTTAATAGTGTTTCATAAAGTTAGGAGTTTCTTTCCATTATTTTTTTTTTCTCTCTCTTCTCCTTCAGCTTTTTAGGATAAAAAAAGAAAAATTTTTTTTCTCACTGCTCTAAGTTTTTTTCCAAGAATCCATCATTAGAAGCCAATTATTGTTTTTTGACGTAACAGGAACTCTATTTTATGGTATGGATAGAGGTCAAATTATATATCATTGATATACCTTTGCATTGCTGCTGTTGTTAAGTGCCATCGTTCAACTCATAGCAACCCTGTATAGGATTTCCAAGGAGTAACTGGTGAGTTTGAACCAATGACCTTGAGGTCTAGTGCATTATCCTACAGAGCTACACCAGGTCTCCCAAGCAAGTAATGTCCTTAAAGGGTTATAGAAAATCTTCCAAAACTTCTCGTTCAGTACATCTAATATTTCAGTCAGATTATAATAGAAAAATGACCCAGTGATTTACATATTTCTCAAGTGATAAAGCTAAGCAACCTAATAATTTGTTTCTAACTTCTATGAGCTGCAATTTTCCTTAACAGCAACAACTAATACTGTAATATTTACCATCGTTCATGTACTATTTTAATGGCTTTCCATGCATTAGCTAATTTAATTTTCACAGTAACCTATGTATTGGCTTGGTTTTGTGCTGTGGAGTTGGTTCTGACTCATAGTGACCCTGTATAGGGTTTGTGAGGTTGTAACTCTTTACAGATGCAGAAAGCCTCATCTTTCTCCCACAGAACACCTGGTAGTTTCGAACTGATGACCTTGCAATTAGCAGCCAGACTCTTAACTACTACAATTAACAGTCTTAAAACTGCTCATATTTTTAACTCAATCATTGCTTTTTGATGAATTATTCTAAGTAGACAATAGTGTAATCATTCAAATATGTTTATGGCCTTAAAATGGGATATTATTGCTGTTAAGTATCTTTGAGTTGATTCTGACTCATAGAGACCATGTATATGGTTTCCAAGGAGTGGCTGGTGGGTTTTAACCACTGACCTTGTGGTCAGCAGTCAGTGTTTATCCTACAGCATCACACCAGGATTCCATAATGGGATACTATTCACCATATTATGCTCACAACAACCCGATGTACATTAAATTAAAACTGCCAGGTGCTACTCCATTTCCTTATTGTTATTTTGTTTCAACTCATTGTTGTAGCCACTATGTCAATCCACCTGCTTGAGGAGCTTCTTCTCTTTTGCTGACCCTCTACTTTACTAAGCATTACATCCTTCTCTAAGGTCCCTCATGGATACCATGTCCAAAGTATGTGAAACAAAACCTCACCATCCTCACTTCTAAGGAGCATTCTAACTGTATTTCTCTAAGATATTTTTTATTTTTTTTATTTTTTGGAAATCCATCATATATTCAATATTCTTTATCAACACCATAATCAAAGGCTTCAGTGTTCTTTAGTATTCCTTATTCAGTGTTCAGCTTTCCCATGCAGATGAGACAACAGAGAAGACCATGGCTTAGGTCAGGTGCACCTTTGCATGCAAGGTGATCTCTTTGCTTTCTAATATTTTGAACAGGTCTTTTGGAGCAGATTTTCCACCAACCATATATATAGGTTTTCCTAGGCTGTAAATCTTTATGGTAGCAGAAAGCCTCATCTTTCTCTCACAGAGACTGTTGGATTCGAACTGCTGACCTTGTGGTTAGCAACCTAATACATAATCCACTATGCTATTAATTCTCCTTTCTATATGTTTAGCTGTAATGAATATTGAAGGCTATGGTTTTACTTTCTCAGTAAGTGCTGCAAATCCTTTTCCCATTCAGCAAACAAGTTATAATATTATCTGCATATTACAGATTGTTAATGTTTCTTTGCAGTCCTGGTATGGCATTGTGGATTAGTGCTTTGACCTGCAAAGTCAGTTTAAATTGGAAGGTGGGCAGATCAAACTCCCCAGTTGCTAATCATAAACACTATACAGGGTTGCTATGGGTTGGAACCCACTCAACAGCACTTAACAACAACAATGTCTCTATGTCCAATCTTGAGGCCATACTTCTCTTTATAGTCCAGCTTCTCAGTTTACTCAATCTACATACTGACAGGCTCAATATGGTGAAAGGATTCAACTCTGACCAGTGTTTTCCCTGATATTTAAACCATGCACTCCTGCACTATCCCCTTGTTCTGCTTGCACAACTGCCTCTTGATCTAGGTACAATTTTTTTTTTTTTTTTTGGCATGGGCAAGATTAAGTGTTCCAGAATTCCCATTCTTTAATATCACCCATAATATGTTATGATCTGTATAGTTCAAAATCTTCAAGTAGTCAATGAAATGCAGGTAAGCATCTTTTTTGGTAAATTGTTTTCAACCAAGATCAATCTGATAGCAGCAATGTTCCCTATCTTCTGAATCTGGCTCAAATTTATGGGAGTTCCCTGTTGATATACTACTACAACCATTTTTAAAATAATTTAATAGTTAAATGTACTTTTAATTTTTATTTTGAATTATTATTAATTGTATTGCTCGATAATTTCTACACCCTATTAGATTATGGTTTTTCTTTTTTGTTTTATTTTTAGAATGGCAGGAATATTGATTGTTTGGCCAGGTAACCGTCTTCCAAATTTCTTGACACAGACAAGTGAGCACCTCCAGTGCTACAATCATTTATTGAAACATTTCAATTAGCATCTGATTTATTCCTGGAGACTTGTTTCTCACTAATGTCTTCAGTGCAACTTTGATTTCTTCATTAAGTACCATCGGTTCTTGACTATATGCTGCTTTCTGAAAAGGATGAATGTTAAGTAGGTCTTTTTGTATAGTGATTTTGTGTATTTCTTCCATCATCTTTGAAGCTTTCTGAATCATTCAGTATTTTGCCCATAGAATCCTTTAATATTTCAACTTGGGACTTGAATATTTCATCTATTCTTTCAACACAAAATATACAAATGTGTTTTCCCCTATTGGTTTCTAATTTGAATTGTTTGTAAATTTCATTATAATACTTTACTTTTCCTTCTAGAGTCAACCTTGGGAATTTTCTGTTTAGCTTTTTTTTTTTTTTTTTCCCCTGTATCATTTGTTTCTTTTGTTTTAGTTATCCTACATTCCGGAGAAAGTTTCAGAGTGTTTTGTGACATCAATTTTGGTCTTTTCATTCTTAATGCTTTTCTTTAATGACCTTTTGATTTCTTTGTGTCATCTCACAACTTGTCTCATCTTTAGTTATTAGATTGTTTAATATGTCAGATCTATTATTGAGATGGTTTTTAAATTCACATGTGATATATTCAAGGTCATATTTTGATCTTGTGGAGTTGTTTCAATTTTTATTCAGTTTCAACTTGAACTTCATATGAATAACTGATTCACAGTCAGTTCCTAACCTTATTCTGGCTGGTGATACTGAACTTCTCTGTAGTCTATTTTCATAGATGAAGTTGATTTTATTACTGTCTGGTCTATCTTTTTATTATTTATTATCTTATCACTGACAGGGTTGTACTTTAGGATAGATTTTTAAATATTCTTTGTGATGATGAATCTGACACCATTCTAATTCCATTTTTCATTCCTGGCATAGTAGACCATATGATTGTCTGATTCAAAATGGACAGTACCAATACATTTTGAATCATAATTCAAAATGGACAATATTAACCTATTTTGAATCACAAAATATTCAGTCCATATTAGAATGTAGATCTTCAAGAGTTACATTTCATTTTTGACAAATTTAAATTTTTCTGGATTTATACTTCATATATTTCATGTTCCAATTATTATTAATGGATATAGGTAGCTGATTCTTCTCATTTCAAGGAATGCCACATCAGCAAATAAAGGTGCTAAAAGCTTTATTCCAATTACATGACTAATATTGAATCTACTTTAAGAAAGCAACTTTTGCCCAGTTTTATTCTGAGTGCACTGTAGCCTGAAGGGCTCATCTTCTGGCTCTCTATCAGTGTTCTGCTGCTAGTTGTAAGGTTTCACATGACATTTGTTTCAGAAGCAGATCACCCGGTGTTCCTTCCAGTCTATCTTACTCTTGAAGGTCTGATGAAACCTGTCAACCACAGGTAACTGTTGATGACTACTTAAAATATTTCAAATGATATTTCAAAATAAATTAATCATATATTAATTCTGATAAATTAGAATTATATCACTTATGGTAATTAGATTTTCAGAACTCTAAAATACTGGATTATTGGATGAATATAGGCTGAGACTCTAGATCTGTTTCAAAATTCTAGATCCAACTCATCTTTTTATTAGTTGTGTGACCTAAACTTCTCATTCTATAACCTTGATATTGATAATATAATTTAGGTAAGTTAGAAGGTCTTTGTAATTAGCTGGTTATTCTAATTTTGTGTTTGTTTGTTTAATTTGTGTGTCTTTGTGTGTTACAAATGCAAAGTATATGTAATAACTCTGATGTTGACAAAACATTTAGGCACTTAGATTTGAATGAAAGATTGGCAGTTTGTACCCATCCAGTGGTTCCAGGGGAGAAAGTACTGATGATATGTTTCTGTAAAGATTTAAGCCTAGAGCATTCTGTGGGGCAGTTTTCCTCTGTCATATGTGGCTGTTATAAGTAGAATTGTCCATTAGGGATTTCAAGGGTGTAAATCTTCATGTAAGCAGACTGCCACATTTTTCTCCTATGGAACAATTGATGATTTTGTACTGCCAACTTTTTGGCTAGCAGCCTAGTACTTAGCCACTGCATCACCAGTGATCTATCTACCTGTCTAGCATCTTTCTATCTATCTGTCTGTTTGTCTATCAATGTATCTATAGTGAAATCTGGGAAAGCCAGAAATAACTTAGTAAGATTGTTTTCCTTGTTTTCTGATTATCACAAGTTTCTGACTTTGACAGGGTAGAGTTTTACCATGTTTCTATGGGTCTCTATTAATGTAAAATATTTGAGTTATCTTTTACTAACAGGTGTCTGCCTTATGCAGTTTCCAGCTTATATGTATATATAAATATATATATATATACACTCCTAGTGTGGTGCTATAGGATCACCACTTGAGTGTGAACCACAAGGTCTGCAGTTCAATGCCACCAGCTACTCCTCAGAAACCCTCTACAGGGTTGGTATGAGTATGAACCAACTTGATGACATTTATCAACAATATCTATATAATTATTTATGGATGCACAACTTAATATGAGGAGAAACAGCTGTAAGCATCCAGTAATCGTTGGAACATGAACTGATTTTACAAAGGTATTGCAATACATAAGTCATTTGTTACTATTAGGTGCCATCAAGTTGGTTCCAACTCATGGCTAATCAAACTGGGCAGTATTTTGTTCTGTTGTGCATAGGGTCACTTGTGTCAGAACTGACTCAACAGCATATAAAAACAATAACTGACTTAGTCATTGAAAATACATTTTTTAAAACAAAATAAAAGGAAATTATACATATAGACCTCACCTGAAGGAACACACAGGAATTAAATAGACTATATTTATTGAAATAAATGGTGGAAAAACTCAATATCATTTTCCAAAACAAGGCCAGGGCATACTGTGCAACACACCATCAACTGATTATGTGCAAGTTCAGGCTGAACCTGAAGAAAATGAAAACAAACCAGTGAGAGTCCAAATATGACCTTGGATGTATTCCTACTGAACTAGAGAACACCTCAAGAACAGATTCAATGCATTGGAAATAATGTCAGAAGAATAGGAACTGTGGTATGGCATCAAGTACATTATGCAGGAAGAAAGAAAGGGGTCATTAAAAAGGCAGGAAAGAAAGACAAGACACAAATCAATAGCAGATAATACACACTGGGTTTCCATGGCTCAAAGTCAACTCAATGATCACTGATTTGTTTCTTTGGTATCACGATAAGGCATTGTAGGATAAGTACTGGACTGCTAACCACAAGGTCGGTAGTTCAAACCCATGAGCTGCTTCTCAGAAATGCTATACAATGATAGCAATATATCAAGTGTTTTGTAAATTTCTGCAGATAAAACAGAAAACCAAAAATGTTGCCTGCTTTGATGGCACACATAGGCTACAAGAAGAGAAAGACATTAATTAGCTAATTTTATAAGTACCTTCCCAATGAAAGTAACATGTATCACCCAACAGTGATACATGTTAAGAAGTGGCATGAAATTAATTTTTGTCATGCCCTGATAGTTATAATCATTGCTTTAATCATAATCGGTACCCAGACTGTCTAGTGCTGAGCTGAATTATTTGCTCCTTTCATTGTCAAGGTTTTTCCTTTAGACTGGTCTGTGACAAACTCTGCTCTCAGTGTAATCCTCTTCTTCTATAGCCCCAGCATCTAGAATATAGCCTGACATATGAGAGGTATTCAGACATCACTGTTAAGTGAATGGAAGAATGAATTCAGCGATGGAAGAATTAAGGTGTCCAGACATTACTGTTAAGTGAATGAAAGAATGAATTAAATGATGGAAGACATTTGGGAAAATTCCTTCACATTCCTGGATCTTTGTTTTTGCTTAAGTAAAATAAAGGGTAACGATGCTTCCAAGAAACAAAAACAACAAATGGATAGCAGAATAGACTCTGAAACTTGTTCTGCAGTATAGAGAGCTAAAGTGAATGGAAGAAATGGAGAAAGCAAAGAGCTCAATAGGAAACTTCAAAGGGTAGCTAGAAAAGACAAATGAAATGTGCAAAGACCTGGAGTGAAAAAAGCAAAAGGAATAAGGACACACAGTATTTCTCAAGCTGAAAGAACTGAAAAAAAACAATCAAGCCTTGACTTGCAGTATTTAAGGATTCCAGTGACAAAATATTGAATGATACAGAAAGCATAAAAAACATTTTTTTTTTTTTAAATGGAAGATGCACATCAAAAAGAAATGGTCGATATTCAGCCATTTCAAGAGGTAGCATATAATCAAGTCCTATCTGTTTTGCCAAAAAACAAACTCCATTAACTGACAGATCACCAATTAAAGTCTTTCAACAAACTGATGCAGCTATAGAGACACTTACTCAGGAATACCAAAAAATTTAGAAGGCAGCTACCAAGTCAATCTATTGGAAGAGATCCATATTTGTGCCCATTTCAAAAAGAGGCGACCCAACGGTATCCAGAAATCATCAGACAATATTATTATTATAACATACAAGTAAAATTTTGCTAAAGATAGTTCAAAAATGGCCTCAACAGAATATTTCCAGGAAATTGCCAGAATTTCAAGCCAGATTCAGAAGAGGATTTAGAACTACAGATACCATTGCTAATATCAGATGGATCTGACTAAAATCAGAGAATACCAGAAACTATGGATAACATTGTGAAGAATGGGTATTCTGTAACACTAAACTGCTCATAAGGAACCTGTACATAGACCAAGAGGTAGTTGTTCGAACAGAACAAGGGGATACTGTGTGGTTTAAAATCAGGAAAGACGCGTGCCAAGACTGTATTCTTTTACCATGTATATTCAATCTGTTGTTGTTGTTGTTAAGTGCCTTCGAGTCGGAGCCGACCCATAGCGACCCTGTACAGGGTTTCCGAGAACCTGGATTATATGAATAACCTGTACAGGGTTTCTGAGAACCTGGATTATATGAATAACAGTGTGATATCAGGTTTGGAGGAAATCTCATTAAAAAGCATCAATGACACAACCTCCCTTGCTGAAATCAAAGAAGACTTAAAATACTTATTGATGGTGATTTAAGACCACAGTCTTCAGCATGGCTTATACCTCAATGTGAATAAAAGAAAATTTGTCACAACATCATGATAAATGGAGAAAAGATTGAAGTTGTCAAAGACTTCATTTTGCTTGACTCCATAATCAGCACTCATGGAAGTAGCAGTCAAGAAATCATAGGACACATTGTGCTACACAAATCTGCTGCACAAGGCCATTTTAAAGAGTTCAAGAGCAAAGATAACTGTTTGAGGACTAAGGTGCACTTGGCCTAAGCTACAGTGTTTTCATTTGCCTCAAATGCATAAGAAAGATGAACAATGAATAAGGAAGACCATAGAAAAATTGATGCATTTGAATTACGGTGTTGGAGAAGAGTATTCAAAGTATCATGGAAGCCAGAGCAAACAAGTATTCATGGAAAGCAGTACAACCAGAAAGTTCCTTAGATGCAAGGACGGCAAGACATCATCTCTCATAATTCAGACACATTATCAGGAGGGATCATTCATTGGACAATAACATCATGTTTATTAAAGTTAAAAGTCAATGAAAAAGAGGAATACCCCCAATGAGATGTTTTGGTACAGTGGCAGTTACAATGGGCTCAAGTGTAACAATTGTGAAGTTGTTACAGGATCAGGCAGTTGTGCATAGAGTTGTTAAGAATTGGAACCGACTAGATGGCACTTAACAACAACTATTTATGTATGAAGATAAGCTAAAAAGTTGTTGTTAAGTACCATCAAATCGTGATCACTAATAGTGATCCTGTATAGGATTCCCGAGAAGTGGCTGGTGAGTTTGAACTGCAGAACTTGTGATTCAAACCAACATTGAGATGGAGTGCTTATCCTATGATATCACATCAGGACTTCAAGTCAAAAATTATTGCCACAAAATCTTAGGTATTATTATTAAACAAAAATATTAAAATTTGAACTCTGGTATTGATGCATCTTCCATCTAGATCTATGTACTTCTGAAGGTGATGTTTCCATTGTTCTAATCCTTCCCTGAACAATTCTTAGCACTTTGATCTATGCTACATCAAAACTGCAGTTTTCAATTCACAATGAAAAACTTAAAAAACAAAACCTGAAGTTTGGGCAGTCTGGAGGGACACAAATTCTATCCCTTTCCTATGTTCTTTGAGTTTTGGGAATCAAAAGAAGTTTGAAGGCACATCAAGGCTCTAGGGTGGATGGGGTAAGGTTTTCCAACAAAATTCTCATAGAACCTCCTTTACTACCACTAAGAATTAGCATTTCTGTGTTGGAAAAATAGTCCTCAGTGAAGCATTCCTGTTCTTTTTCTTAACAATAGAATGAACCTGGATCCAAGATATCATTTTAAAGACTGTTCTAGTTCTAGAATGCCTACTTTCAGACTCTCTAAGGGAGAAAACATAAATTCATAATTTGATTAAGTGACTAATTGCATTTTCAGATGCAGCTGAAAGCAATCTCCAACTGCATTTACGTATTCCAGATATGTTAATTTATATGTTAACCACATGAACTTAAATTGATTTAATTGTAAACCTCTACATAATTGCACATTACATACATGTGTGTAGGTTTATATACAAACATATTATTTGAATTTGCTGTTCTCTTTTGATTTAGAACTAATATTCATTCTTCAAGATTTAGCTATAGGTTATTTGTGGGACATATCCTCATTCTGTTTTCTTATTCTCTTTTATAGTAGCTTGGATATGCCTTTAATATAAACATATTATTTAAAACAATTTGTTTATCACATTCCTTTCATTGGTTCTTGATTGAAAAGGGACTCGCCTCAATAATCATTTTTCCCTTAATCATTATTGGTGTACATTTGGTAGGAAAGATGGGTGGTGGTGGCGATTGTATGTTCTCAAGTCATTTCTAACTCATAGCGACCCATGTGTAGTGTTTACAATGTTGTAAATCTTTCCCGGAGCAGAAAGCCCCATCTTTCTCCCACAGAATGACTGGTGGTTAGAGCCCAGTTTGTAATTTACTAAGCAAAAATTTAAATTATTCACATATATTCAATTTTTTATTATTCTTTCTATTTAATTGGATTGTTATAAATTCTTTTCTAATGATCCATGTGCTAGTATGCAAAAAAATGGGATTTCAGTGACATCATTGATTAACTGAGAACATATTCAATACATATGTGTTAGGGTTTCTGACGTCTGAAAATTACATTGAAAGCATTAAAAACAAGATATGATTTTGTACATTATTCTAGAATTTAGATTCAAAGTGTGAGAGGATATTTTCAAAGATTTACTTAGGATATCATTCCAGGAAATGGATTAGCAAGTTTTGTAGATAACCTGAAAGACAGGCACTGAAATCTGTCTGGTTACAGGTCTTTGCTATTATTATGTGCTGTCATGTTGGTTTCAACTCATAGTGACCCTATATAGAGTTCCCAAGGGTTGGAACTGCCAATTTTGTGGTTCATAGTCCAGTGCTGATTCTATAGAGCAGGTCATCAATCATTAACTTTCAAGTATTCAAGCAAGTCCTTTATAGCTTAGGCCCTCATTGGTAAAAAGGGGTATTAATAGCACTTTACTTACAATGTTGTAGGAATTTAAACAGTTAATATAAATAGGCTTTAAAAACTTAGAGGAAAAATCCCCTTCTTCCATTTCCGTTTTTCTAAAACCTTTTTGAAGCCTCATCATACATACAAAGTACTAGTTTTAGACCAGTACTGAACATGTAAAAAGCTATCAATAAATTCTAGCTGTAAATAATCATTTGTGGGCTGACATGTAATTTACAAAAAGATGCATAATTATATTCTAACCTACCACTTAAAAAATACGTCCAAGTTTATCTTTCCTGAATATCCTATTATTTCCTTTTCTTTTTCATTGTTTCATTATATCTGCATATCAATTAATATATTTGTATTGCAAAACTCTATTTTAGATGCAGGGCATGTGCTGAATATCGTGCTTCTTTCTTGATGGTCCTGTGATCATCTATACTGCTGAGATGGCTCTTTTGAAACCTAGAGCAATGGCAAAAGTAACTAATCCCTGTCTTAGAGTTCCATACCCTTTATTTGCATGGTCCCACCCAATTAGAGGGAGGAATTAGAGGACACATATTAAACAAACTTTCTGTACCATGTATACAACTACTACTGCCAAAGGTGAAGAAATTTTCAA
>NW_006408736.1:1741486-1749584 GCF_000296735.1 Chrysochloris asiatica
ACATGGGCTACCAAACATTTTGAAAACTACACAAACAAAAGTTGACAAAATAGATGAGTGGGATATACTAAAAATTAAAAACTTATGTGTATCAAAAGACTTCACCAGAGAGTAAAAAGGAACCCACAGAATGGGAAAAAATATTTTGCAATGACACATCAGACAGGGACTTATTTCTAAAATATACAGGAAATCACAAAACCTCTACAAGAAAAAGACAAATAAGCCAATTAAAAATTGGACACAGTACATGAACAGACACTTCACCAAGAAAGAGATCAAGGCAGCCAACAAACATATGAAGAAATGTTCACAATCACTAGCCATTGTTGTTGTAGTTAAGTGCCATCGAGTCGGTTATGATCCATATCGACCCTGTATACGGTTTCTGAGAAGCAATTGGTCATTAGAGAGATGCAAATCAAAACAACTATGAGATATCTCACACCAGCAACAACAGCAAAGATAAAAAAAGTAGAGGGCAAGAAATGCTGGTGGGGATGAGGAGAGACTGGGACACTCCTGCATTGCTGGTGGGACTAAAAAACCTCTCTGGAAAGTAATATGGTGTTTCCTCAGAAGGTTGGAAATAGAAATACCTTATGATCCAGCAATTCCTCTACTTGGTATTTACCCACAAGAAATACAAGTCATAACACAAGTAGATATATGCACATCAATGTTCATAGCAGCACTATTTACAATAGCAAAAAGATGGAGACAGCCAAAGTGCCTATTAGCTGAAGAATGGATAAACAAACTGTGATACATACACACAATGGAATATTATGCTACCTTGAAAAATAACAAGGAAGCTGCAAGCCACCAAATAACGTGGATGAACCTTGAGGACATTATGTTCAGTGAAATTAGTCAGTCACGAAAGAAGAAATACTGCACAGGACCACTACTGTAAAAGACTAAGAAAAAGAACCCATACTAAAGGGGATGGGGGATTTTTTTGCTGGCTACTGGGATGTGGGGGTGGGGGAGGGGAGGGAGTGAAAGGTGGTGCACAGGGTAGAGAATAGACACAGGATAGTTTGGGTGCTAGGGAGGGGGACAATATACAAGAACGGGGAGGGGAATGGAAGAACAAAGTGAATGGGAGAACAATTAGGCAGGTTTGCATGGGCTAAGTGGGACAGAGGTAAATAATGATGTATGCACAACCTTAGAGCAACAGGGTTCTGGGATACAGGGATTGAGACATGGTTGGAATGGGAAAAAGTGGGGAAATAATGTTAAGATGCTATCTTTTGAATCTTGGTTTTCCTGGAATACCAATATAAGATAGACACTTGAGGGGAAGAGAAAGGAATAAGAAGAAATAACACCATAGAAAGCTTGTAATTCCATCTTCTGCCTATAACTGATTGTTGTTGTTATTAAGTACCATAGAGTTTGTTCCAACACATAGTGACCCTGTATAGGGTTTCTGAGGAGTGACTGGTGAGCTTGAACCGCCTGTCTTACAGTTCAAACAGCTTTGCAGTCTGACACATTAATCCACAGCATCACACCAGCACTACCTAAAATGGGGCTACAAAGTGCCCAGTGAAGGAGGCTTCCTGTGGAGCCTCTGTATTACATAAGACCATAGGTGGAATCCTGAACAACATCCAGAATCTTCAGAGGTGGGAAACTTCCACTTGAAAGGACAAGCAGACTAGCCTGGAGCGGCTAGAAGAACAGAAGATACTTCTTGAAAGAAAGACCAAAGGAGAAATACAAAACAATAATGGCCGATCAACTGATTACTACAAAAACAAGCAAGTTGCTCACCCAGGAGACATCAAGGCAAGTGGTCGGGTTTCTTCAGGGCAACCCCCGTTCCAAGACTAAGACTCAATGGGAATACACGCTCTGATTGGTGACCATGTACATCACTGATAAGGGGAAGTGATGGAAAAGCAGCAATGAAGCTGCGAGCTAAGCCCTACAACATTCAATAGACTCCTGTGGACCCGATGGAGACCTGGTTGGCCAGTAGTGTGGCAAGACCTGGGGACTCCTGGGCCCAGAGTCAGTGACATAGCCACAGAGGACTAGAGTGGAGAGTGAAGCATCCAGCTGATAAGAAGAGAGGGCATATGCACAAGAACACCCACACTTGCAGATAATACCCACTTGAACTGGCTTCAATGACTGAATGATCAGAGCTCAACTAGAAGAAGAAAGAAGAGGAAAAAAAGAGTAATCTGATACAATTTGATGAACTTGACCTACACCTATGGATGCAGTAGCTCAAAAGAGGGAATGAATCTTTCCAGCAAGGATCATTCCCACCTCCTTCATACACAGAGTAGACAGGAATGGGCAATTTGGATATTGGCTACCCAAAAGGGCCTCAAAGGCAAGAAGAGACTGGCTTACGAGCTTTCAAGAAGGAATCTAGATCCAGAGAGTGTGGAGGAAGGTAGAATCTCCACTGAGTAGTATCCATTCTGTCTAGGCAGGACTTATGAAAGAAGTACGGATAGGTCTCTTGTGATATAATAGTGAATAATTGTTATCAGGACTGATTGTGAGGATTGGAAATGTAAAAGTAGATGTTTTGTAGCAAAGGAGGGGAGTGATTAACTTTGCAGTCTAGGAGCGGAGGTCCCTGGGACCATCAAGGGAGAAGAATGGAGAGTGGAACGCTATCCAGAGAAGCAATGACACCAGAGATGGAGACAGAGACGATGACGAGGAGAGATGGAGTGGCTGGGGACTTTAGACCCAGAGAGGGAGAGGGACTGAGTACTGATGACCAGGGGGCAGGCTTGCAAGGTATACCCTGTGATTGGTTGATGATGCATGGAGGGGATTGTAACCATGGCAATGATACGATATATGATGAATGCAAAACTAATGTTCTCCCATGTAAACTATCATATAATTCACAGTAAAACATTTTTTAAATGCATTTATAATTACTAATGATTGGAATTGGAAAGTTGGAAATAAATAGGAAGGATTGGTAATTGAAAAGTATGATCTTCTTAATACAAATAACATCAGAGATTGCATAAAAGAATTTTGCAAGATCAATGACATTCATTGCAGCTATCTGAGGTCCGATGTTGTCAGTGATAGGAAACATCAATACCTGTTAATAAGAATGTTATTCTCATCAAATACTTAAAATTAAAAAAAAGGCATAGAGACGGTATCTGACCCTCTCTGACTTCACAAGAGGGAAGGAAGGCATTCACCAACATAGCCCAAGGCTGATTCCTACGAGATGGAGGTCGGAGATGCTTCTACCCACCAACATTTTTTACCCTATTTTCAACAGCATCAATGGCGGTCATCATATGCGACTTTGCCAGATGGAATACATAGAAATCAAATTGACTGCATTTGAGACAAGAGATGATATAGAAGCTTGGTACGCTCAGTCAGAACAAAGCCAGAGGATAACTGTGGAACAGACCATAAATTGCTCCTGGGCAAGTTCTAGTTCAAGTTGAAGGTAATTAGAATCAATCCATGAGATTCAAAGCTTGACCTTAAGTATATCCTACCTGAATTTAGAAAACTTCTTAAGAATAGATTTGATGCATTAAGCACTAATAAACAAAGACCAGATGCACTATGGGATAATATCAAGGGCATCATACATGAATAAGCAAAATGTCAATTAAAAACAAAACAAAACAGGAAAGAAAACATTGAAATTAATGTCAGAAAAGACTCTGGAATTTGCTGTTGAATATAGTTGTTGTTGTTGTTAAGTGCCGTCGAATCAGTTCTGATTCACAGCAACCCTGTATAGGGTTTCCAAAGAGCAGTTGGTGAGTTTGAACTGGCAACCTTTTGGTTCAAACCACCTTTGTTGTCCAGCGCATTAACCCACAGCACCATACCAGAACTCCTGAATATAAAGTAGCTAAGGGAAAAGGAAGAGATGGTGGATTACAATAGATCAGCAGAAGATTTCAAGTGTGGCTTTGAAAAGAAAATTTAATGAAATACCAACTTCTTCAGTCTGAAATTGATAGAACATGCAATCAAGATGCATTGATAATTACTGGTTATTGGAATGTGAAAGATGGAAACAAAGAGGAAGGATCAGTAGTTGGAAAATATGGCATTAATGATAGAAATGATGCTGGAAATCAAATGACGTAATTTTGCAAGACCAATGACATACTCACTGCAAATACCTTTCATCAACAACATAAATAGGACTACATACCTGGACCTCAACAGATAGAACAACGCCAGAGTCAAACTGACTACCTGTGTGTGAACAGATTATGGTGAAGTTCAATAATATCAGCTAAAACAAGTTCAGGGGCTGACTGTGGAACAGACCATCAATTGTTCATATGCAAGTTTGGGCTAAAGCTGAAGACAATTAAAACAAGTCAACAAGACCCTAAATATGACCTTGACTATATGCCACCTGAATTTATAGACCATTAAAGAACAACAAGGGAGACAGTTTAAACCATCCAGATGCTCCTCGGCAACCCTGTACAGCATCACTATGAGTCAGAATTGACTTGATGGCATTTAACAGCAACAACAAGAAGAGATTTGATTCATTGAACACTAATGACCTAGGATTAGAGGAATTGTGGGATGATATCAAGAACATTGTACATTAAGAAAACAAAGGTCATTAAAAAGATAAGAAAGAAAGAAAAGATCAAAGTTCATGTCAGAAAAGACTCTGAAACTTGCTCTTGAAGAACATAGATTACTTAAAGCAAATGGAAGAAATGAAGAAGTAAAGGAGTTGAACCAAGAATTTCAAAGTAAAGTTCGAGAAAACAAAGTAAAATATTACAATGATATGTACCAAGAACTTGAGTTGGAAAATCAAAAAGGGAGAACACAAATTTGAAAGTTGTGATCATAAAATTCTCATTAGTTAATAAACATGACATTGACTCATCTTGCCAGATAATTGGCTCATGGTCATGTTTTTGTGTAATATGAGCAGAGAGCTTTAATTATACTGAAATAATCCAGTCATTGCTGTGCTATTCCCCATATTTTCATCGTATAAAACATATGGTAAAGTATTTCTAAAATTAATGTTAATATGTTGCAGAAGTTGTTCCAATGACATTTATACTCAATGCTTGTTTTCAGAAACATTAACCTATAAATATTTTTAAATTACATACTAGAATTGTTCATTTGTTTTATTCCTATATTTGCAAACTTCACATCATTCATTTTTTTCCTGGTACTTCAGCCACAAATTTTAAGCTTTGGCAATGCATGGGAAATTAGAAGCCAGTACAATAAATAAATAACCTAGTGAGATGTTCTACTAGATTTGGCACAGTCAACTTCTTTCAATTGCCTGATTTTTTTCCTTTGTTTTTGAAAGAAAACTCATCAACAGCTGTGTCTAGACACAGCACCTGTATGTTGGCAAATGAAATATTGAACCCTAGGATAAACTATGGAATCTATTTTCTACAAATTTACCAAGACCCCCATTTACTAATTAGTAACATCAGAACTTAAAAGCCATGTTATTTTGCTAAATTAAAAAAAAAAAAAAATTGATTATTCTGAGGAAGATACTGAAATTTCTAGGAAATAAAATCATCTCTATAGCCAGTAAGCTGGTAGCGTAGTGGTTACGAATCGGGCTGTGAACTGCAAGGTCAGCAGTTCGAAACTACCAGCTGCTTCGCAGGAGAAAGATGAGGCGTTCTGCTCCCGTAAAGATTTACAGCCTCGGAAACCCTGTTCAGGGTCACTATGGGTCGGAACCGACTCGACGGCACTTAACAACAACAACAATAGCCAGTAATTATGTTACTGTTATTTTAGGAGAGATTTTAACATCTCATAATAAGAAAGTTTCATGGAATCAGTGTGAGTATGTTGTGTGTGCGTGTGTGTGTGTTTGTGCTCACATTCACACAATATTGTGTACATTGCTGTTGTTGCTTTCAAGTTGCTTCTGACTTATACTGGCCTTGTATAGGGTTTCCAAGGAGAGATTGGTGCGTTTGAACCACTGACCTTGTGGTTAGCAGTCCAGTGCTTATTCTAATGATGCCACACCATTAAAGAAAGAAATATGTCATCTAGTTCTGCACTACATAATGAGGGGATTCTCTCTTAATAGCCTCCTACTCACCTCTCAGATATCCCAGCACAGTTAAATCTAAAGGTCAACCTTTTTCTTATGAACAGCTTGAGTTACTAAGACATGAAATACATAGGGGTAATTGTAAGTCTTTTGTTACCATTTATGTGACCACCATCTCAATGATGAAGCACATCTGAGGTAGTGTTTTGAAGGAAAAAGGAATAATCCATTCATCTTCTCCCAGAGCTTTGGAAAAGATGGGGAATCTAAGTAATCTGCAAAAGTTTTGAGATCTAAATTTTTATTTTCAATGGGTGAAATATTGAAAAGTTTTCTAATCTAAATTTAAAGGAAAGCCTGTAAGAGGGAAATGAAGTCTAGATTTAAAATAAGGAAATTTCTTTTGAAATACAGAAAGAAGCTAGACTGGAACTTCAGAATCATGAAAGCTGAAATTCATGATGTTTCCCATTTTTAAATTTATGGTAATTGTTTTCTGTATTTGGGTTGGAGCCTCAAAAGTTAATATTGTTTACAGAGCCTGGTGATTACAATATGTAACAGTGTTGAAAACACCTAAACTAGAAAAAGAAAAATATGTCATAGATGTGTCACGAGACAGAGGAGAGAAAGACAGGATATCTGGAAAGAGATAAATATATCAGAAATCTTATGATTCTAGCATTTTTTTTATGAGCCCCTGGATGATATAAAAGGTGGCTGTGCTCAGTCGATAACTAAAAGATTATTGGTTCATATCCACTCATAGTCACTTTAGAAGAAAGTTTTGGGGATCAACTTCTACAGCAGCTACTAAAAACCACGTCGAGCACAAGAGCACACTTCTACTCTAACATATCATAAATTGGAATCGATGGTAACTCGGCTAGATTGTAACCTTTTTTTATCAGTCCCTCAGTTTATTATGTGAGCTTAATGATTCCAGAAGATGTCTTGTCCTTAATGTTTTTATACCTAGATAGGCTTCAAAACATAAATGAACTTTAAGAAATAGTGACATGCAATGGGTAAGCAGTCAGCTGCTAACCAAGAGGTCAGCAGTTCAAACCTACCAGCTGATAGGTAGTAGAAAAGACCTGAAACTTACAGCCTAGTAAACTTTATGTGACAATTTTTCTTTGCCTTTTGGGGTTATTATGAGTGGAAATCAACTGCATAGCACACATCAATGACAAGAGATTGTGAAACATGTAAGATGGATCATCATTCCTATTGCAGAGCAAATGCTTTATTTACTATTTATTTTAAAATTAAGTAACTCTCTGCAATATGACTTCAAAGAATACTTGTAAGTGGAGAGAAGAGTGCAATTTTCCAAGGTTCTGTCAGAGAGTTCCAGCTGCAAGATCTATGAACACTACCCTGACAGTGACACAAACTCTATACCCCTTTGGCATCAGTGATATGAATAGCACTCATGGGTCAAAATGTATCACACAGCAACACACATTCTTCTTAAAATATAGTATACATGACCAATCACAATATTTCAAGTACAATTTAGCCATTGCAAGGAACAGAGATTTACCTTTCTTAATCTGGGTATTATATAGTTCTTAATGCTGCCAAAAATTTCATTAGCACTTCTGGCAGCTTTGTCAGACTCTGTAATCATTTTGAACTTGCAGGAACTACTTCAAATGATTTCTGGAAGGCAGGTCCATGTTGCTCCGCTTCAGTCAGATGAAGAACTTCCTGCAGGTCAAGATTCTTGGGCTAAAGGTGCCGAATTGCAATATCTGTGGTAGGGCACAAGGATTTATAAGTTTCAATATGCTACTTAGGTCTTTCTATTGCATCATAAATTTGAAAACAAGGTTTATATTCCAATGGAAGGGACCCAGATGATACGATGGTTATGCTTTTTTGCTAGCTGAAAGGTTAGTCTTTTGAACCCACTTAGTGGCTCCATGGGAGAAAAATCTGGTGATATGTTTCTTTGGAAATTACAGCCTTAAAAATTATTTGGTGTTCCCTTTTCACTCTTCCTGAGAAGTTTCAATATACCACTGTTGGTTGTTTTGA
>NW_006408736.1:1750886-1757760 GCF_000296735.1 Chrysochloris asiatica
ATTATAATCAATGTAATGAAACAAGTTATATGAATTGTTGAATATGAAACTGATGATGTGCCCTTTAAACTTTCACTCAATCCCCAATAAAAACCTTAAATTTAAAAAAAGGATTATTTGGTGTTATTGTACTCTGTCACACATGGTCAACTCAGTGTCAACTAACAAAAACAAGGACATATTCCACTAGGAGAATTAGAAAGGGTATTTATAAGTGTGCAAACTTAAGATAAATTGGGAATTTATGGAGAACAACACAACAATTAATGAAAAACATACCTATGATTAAGTTTGTCAATGGGTAGTGAAAGATTTGGGGTAGATTAGAATAAACTAAATAATAAATTGAGAGGTTTTCTTTGGAGACAATAAATCTCCCAATTATAAAACAACTGTCATATTATACAGGAAAGGGGAATAATAACTGATAACCAGAAATGCTTGTATACAAGTAAGTAGAATAAAAAATATTTCAAGTACTGGCTCTGTACTGCAGATGTTTATGCTGTAGAAAATCTAAAGGATATAGTTATTTTTAAGAGTTCAGTAGATGCAATCTCATCTGGATTTCCAAAGGTTTTCAGTCCTATTACATATTTAGATAACTTCCTGTAAAAGTCATGTGGAGACCATGTCTGACCTACTTTAGCACCACAATGGGGAAGGAAAATTACATTAGCTCAAGGCTGATTTTTATGAAACAGAGGTCCAACATGCCTCTACCCTCCAACCTTTTTTATCCTACACTGATATCAATGATCATTCAAATAATATTCTATTTGTCAGATGGATTCAATAACCTGTTGTTATGGCCACACAGAACTCACTAACAATACTCACAATTATAAGGCTTATTAGGGAAGTAAACACATTATATAAACCTAGATCAGACAAAAACAAAACAAAACATATTTTGGCAATTAAACTGGATTATTTAGTACTGTCACTAAATGTCCAAAGGGCATCTTACTCTGCAAACCAGCCTCCATTCAAGTATTTGCTTTCTAATTTTGAAAGATAAACCTCTCAATTTTGAAAGACACTCAAAACACTGTACTGTATACTCAAAATAGAGTTAATTTTAATGATGTGGAAGCAGCAAAGCTTTTGGGACCTTCATTTGCTGATGGGGTGCATAAGAAGAAGCAGTTGCAAACATCTATTAAAAATCAGAAGGTGGATTGTATGAAGTATAAATATAGGAAATTGGAAATGGTCAAAAATTCAATGGAATGCATAAAAATGAATATCCTAGCTATTATACGTAATGAAAAGTGCCTTCAGTGCACCTTGGACTTCATCTTTCAGTATCATTGGCTCTTGATCATATGCTACCTCTTGAAATGGTTGAACATATACCATTTCTTTTTGGTATAGTGACACTGTATAGTCCTTCCATCTTCTCTTGATGCTTTCTGCATCATTTAATATTTTGTCCAAAGAATCCTTTAACATGGCAAATCTGATACTTGAATGTTTTCTTCATTAGCTTGAGAAATGCTGAGCATGTTCTTCCCTTTTGATTTTCTAACTACAAATCTTTGCACATTTCATTACAATATTTGACTTTGTCTTCTTACAATGCCTTTTGAAATTTTATGTTAAGCTTATTTACATCCTCATTTCTTCCATTCGCTTTAGCTCTGGAGAGCAAGTTTCAGAGTGCCTTCTGACATTCATTTTGGTCTTTTCCTTCTTTGTCTTCTTAATGAACTTTTACTTTCTTCCTGTATGATCTTCTTGATGTCATGACTTTTCTGGAATTCTGTCATTAGTGTCTAATTCATCAAATCTTTTCTTGAGATGAACTCTAAATTTAAGTGTGATGTGTGCAAAATCATATTCTGGCTCTCATGGACTTGTTTTAATTTTCTTCAGCTTTCATCTGGACTTGCATATGAGCAATTGATGGTTTGTTCCACAGTCTGCCCTTGGTCTTATTTTGGTTGATGAAATGGAACTTTTCCATAGTCTCTTTCCGTAGATGTAGCCAGTTTGATTTCTGTGTGTTACACCTGGTGAAAGCCATGTATAGAGTCGTCTTTTATGTTGTTTTAAAAGGTGGTTTTGATGAAGAAGTCATAGGTCTTGCAAAATTCTTTCATGCCAACTTCCAGCATCATTTGTATCACCAAGGTCATATTTTCCAGTGACTTTCCCTTTCTTTTTGTTTCCAACCTTTGCATTCCAATCACCAGTAATTATCAATATAACTTGATTGCATGTTTGATCAATTTAAGATTGAAGGTGCTGGTAGAATTCTTAAATTTCATCATCACTGGCTTTAGTGGTTGGTGTGTAAATTTGAATAATAGTTGTATTAACTGGCCTTCCTTGGAAACATATAGATATTATCCTATTACTGATAACGTTGTATATCAAGATAGATCTTGAAATGTTCTTTTTTATGAAGAATGTTACACCATTGCTCTTCAATTTGTCATTTCCAGCATAGCATGTGATTGTCAGATTCAAAATGGCCAATACTAGTCAATTTCAGCTCACTAATGCCTATGATATCCATGTATTCCATTTAATTTTTTGACAACTTCCAATTTCTTAGATTCATACTTCATACATTCCGTATTCATATTATTAATGGAGTTTTACAAATGTCTCTCCTCATTTTGAGCTATGCGCCGTCAGCAAATGAAGGTCCCAAACGTTTTTACTCCATTCACATGGTAACACTCAACTCTAGTTTTAGGAAGCACCTTTTCCCCAGTTGTATTTTGAATGCCTTCCAATCTAAGGGGTTCATCTTCCAGCACTTTATCTGACAATATTCTAATGTTCTTCATCCTGTTGCAATATTCAATATTCTGGCGCTGACAGTGTTCCACCGCTATCCTTAATGTTTTCAGTGACTAAATATTCTGAAGCTATCCATCTCTCCTTTTTATCCACTTACTTCATGAGTCAGTCTTAGTCTGGAAAATCAGTTGAAACCTATCCACCATGGGTGACTCTGGTGGCATTTAAAATACTGGTGGCATAGCTTCCAGAATCACAGCAGTATGCAAGCCACCACAATTCAACAGACTGACAGATGATTGGTAGATCCAGAATGTTGCTTGGAAGTAAAGATAGTGAGATCAGTATGTGGTCTCTCATACTTTTGATGGACATGTTCTCAGTAAGGACCAGTCATTGGAGAAGGAATTCATGTTTGGTAAAGTGTTTCTTTTTGATTTGTTTAACTGACCTAAGTCAATCTGGGAACATATTACTCTGTTTCATAAAAAGAGTGATTAAAGAAGTTATAAATAGAGCAAATTTCAGATGAAATTCCACCACATATGCAGATAATTTTAGCTGAACAAGTGGAAATACTAGCATAAAAATAGTTCCTGAAACTTGTACTCTTAGCTGGGAACACTTACTATTTGTTGTCCTTCTAAGTTCTACAACCTTGCATATAAAGTTTACTCAAAGCAGACAATCCAAAATTCCAGCAGAATTATTTTGTTACTTTGTAGTCATCATCAGGTCATTCAAATTCTTTAGAGGTTAAGATTAGACACAGGTCAATTATGAATTAAGCCTCACTTGTCTTACCTAAATGCTACTGATTATAATAAGTACTTAAGTTCTGTTCTTATGAGAATAGGGAATGCCTGATGTTTTTCATTCAAACTACATATGTTAGAAATCATCCTAGCATCTTTGTAAAATTTATCATGCTAATTGCCACATATATAATTTTGCCAACAAAGCTCTTTGTTATTAGCTGGAAGCTATGCCAGTGTATTTCAATTACTAACAGCATTGTTCATGGTGAACAGTTTTCAGCTGAGCTTCCAGACTGAGACAGACTAGGAATAAAGGTGTGGTGATCTACTTACAAAAAGTAGCCAGTGAAAACCCTATGGATCACAGAATATTTTCTGAAAATATTGCTCACTTTCTTTGGATGCATTTTCAGGATGATTTGGTTAAAGGTAAAATGAAAGGCAAATAACGGTGAGGGAAACTCTCAATAAGATAAATTGTTACAATTGCTGCAACAACAGCTTAAATATACGTTTGCTTTCTTATTAAGAGGGTTCCTATGAGTTTCAGCCAACTCTACAGCAACTTACAATAACAATTATCAAACTCTTTGACATTTTATTAAGCTTGGGATAACTAAAGTGCTTGCGTCCCTATCTCAAGATAGGTCTTTCTCCTGTAATAATAATTATATGCAATCATGCACTCCCAAAGTACAGACTCTGGCTGCCACATCAAGTGATGTGTAAGCACATATTACATTGCATTTACACAAGTATTTACAAAATGAATTTATATATATCATAGCACATCCCTCATCTTAGGTAACTCTCTTCTTGTTATCTTTACATATATGGAAATGTTTCTTCTCCCACAATGATACTGTTATTTTGTGTATTATTATTGTTAAGTGCTGTAGAGTCAGTTCTGACTCATTGCTATCCTATGTAGGGTTTCTGAGGAACAGCTGGTGGGTTTCAATTGCTGTCCAGTGCTGATTCTATAGAGCCACCCCAGTTATCTATTATTGAGCAAAAATATTACAACAAACTTAGTAATGAAAAACAATGCATACTTATTATCTCACAATTTATGTGGGTCAGGATTCCCGATTTGCCTTATCTGGGTTTTCTGCTTAGAGTCTCAGAAGTCTGTGATCAAGATTATGGTAAAGATTCAAAATCATCTAATGCTTCTCTAGAAAAGGATCTGATCCCCAGCTCATTTACATTGTTGGCCAAAGAAAATTTATTGCAGTTTTGAACAAAGGTCTTCCATTACTTACAGGCTGATGAAATATATAAAGGGAGTTGGCTAAATCCACTCTCATATCCTAGAGGCCCACCTTTAATTTCTTGCCACATTGGATTTTACAGCATGATTATTAGCTCTTTCAGAGCCCGCAAGTAAGGCAAAGACTAACAAAAGATGGGTGCAAAAATCCTATGTCAACTAAGAAATTTTATACATGTACTCATGTCCAATCCAAATACAGCAGTAAGTCACAAGTCCTGCCCACATTCATGAACATCAGGAGATGGGGAACATGGGAGCTACCTTAAGTTTCTTTCTGTCTTATTTAGTCTTCTCACTATAAATACTCTATTTAGACAATCTCAACTTCGTATGTGGCTTAACTAGTAACTATGAGAGTAAATAAAAAATATTGCTACACACTCATAGAAATCTTCATTAAACAGCAAGATAAAAATACAACGCTTTTGTTTCTGAACATGCCCTACATCTAGGCCTATACACTTCTGAAAATCTATTTCAATCTCTCCATCTCTACAGCATAAGCGCTGGACTGCAAACCACAAGGTCAATAGTTCGAAATATGAGGCTTTCTGCTCCTTCAAAGACTTACAGCTTTGAAAATCCTATACAGGGTCACTATAAGTTGGAAGTGATTCGATGGCGCTTAACAACAACAACAACCCTCTCTTGAAGAATTCAATTTACACCACGTCAAAATGGCAGTTTTGACGTCCTTGAGATAATCAAATTCTGTTCCTTTCAACATTCTTTGAACTTCAGCAACAAAAGAATATCTGAAGAGGAAAGATGAGGGTTGTAGGTGGAGTGTGATAAGGGTTCTCATTGAAATCCACAAACAGCAACCCTTGGTACCCTCAAATAATATGCAGGTGCATTGTCTTGATGGAAAAATATATCATAGGCAAATTTTTCTTGACCTTTCTTTGAGTAGTGCAGTTTTCAATTTGCTCAAAACTTTTTCATAATAAGCACCCATGATGCTCCTGGGTACTTCAGAATGTTTATCAAGTTGACCCCTTTGGAATAAAAAACAAACAAACAAACAAACAAACAAAAAAAACTATTGGCATGATCTTCTGAGCGGACTTCTCAGCCTTGAATGTAATTATCCCAGCAGATATCCTCAGATGCCACTATTTTGATTAAATCTTGCTCTGTAGTTCATATTGGTAAATTTAGGACTCATCTTCAGTTAGAATTTCTTCCATAAAATCACATTCATTAGTTTCAGTCTTGCATCAACGATTGATACAAAGATCAGGTCTCTGAGTTAGCTGATCTTTCTGCAACACTTTGGGTACTCTTCAAGCAGAAAGCTTGCTGAGGGCAAGATATTCACTTAAATGGAAAATACTGAATCATGTGAGATCCCAACACCTATAGCTCTCACATCAATAGCAATTTTACAACATTCTTCCACTAGTTGCTGGATGTCAACCACAGTTTCTTAATTCATTGAGGTAGATAGTTTTCACTCTCCTGGCTCATCTTTGAGATCTTCCCAACCTTCCCTAAAATGCTTGATTCATCTAAAAACTGTTGTTTCATGTGGGCACAATTCCCATAAATTTGTTGAAAAGCTTCAATTATTTGGAAAGATGTGCACATGAATTATGCTAAAAAGTTGATTTCAAAGTTTCCCTGCAACGATGTGACACTCTAGGATAAGCACTGGACTTCTAACTGCAAGGATGGTGCTTCAAAACCACCAGCTGCCTCTTGGAAAACTTATACAGAGGCACTATGAATCAGAACTGACTCTGTGGCATTTAATAATGATAATCGTTGTTGTTGTTGTCAAGTGCCGTCGAGTCGATTCCGACCCTTAGCAACCCTGTATAGGGTTTCAAAGGAGCAGGTGGTGAGCTTGAACCGCCGACCTTGCAGTTCAAATGGCTTTACAGTCTGGCGTATTAACCCGCAGCACCACACCAGGACTCCAATAATTTATCCATAGTACCTATGGATAGACTCTGAAACTTGCTCTCCAACATAGAGAAGCCAAAGCAATGGAAAATTTGAAGAGGTGCAAGAGCTGAACAGGAAATTTCAAAGATCAGCTCGAGAAGATAAAGCCAATACTATAATAAAATATGCAAAGATT
>NW_006408736.1:1759550-1769337 GCF_000296735.1 Chrysochloris asiatica
TGCCGTCGAGTCGATTCCGACCCATAGCGACCCTGTACAGGGTTTCTGAGGCTGTAAATCTTTACGGGAGCAGAACGCCTCATCTTTCTCCCGCGGAACAGCTGGTAGTTTCGAATTGCTGACCTTGCGGTTCACAGCCCAATTCGTAACCACTACGCTACCAGAGCTTCTTTGGATCATAAATAGTGGCACACATATTATCGCCCCCCCCCCTTTTTTTTAAGGCAATCTAATGAGACTAATACATGTGTATTACTGAGAAAGCATGTCTGGAGATGTCTTCTGATCTGAGAGATATGCTTAAACATGTTTTGTTTGGAATAAGCTCATCTATGTATGAACTGGGACACTAGTAGCAATACTTTTGGATTTACCCTTATGTATACTATTGGAGTCCTGGTGTAATGCTGTGGGTTAATGTGTCAGACTACAAAGCCATTTGAACTACTAGGTCGGCAGTTCAAGCTCACCAGCTGCTCCTTCAAAACCCTGTACAGAGACACTATGGGTCAGAATCGACTCCATGGCATTTAAGAACAACAACATACTATTGGTTGGAGTCATGGTATGGTGGGATAAAGCACTAGACCACAAGGTTGGTTTGAACCATAAGTTCAGGGGTTCAAACTCATCAGTTTCTTCTTGGAAACCCTATACAGGGTCGATATGAGTTGGAACTGACTCGACAGCACTCAACAACAACAACAACAACAACGTACTGTTGATTACAAAATCTGTCTCAGTGCACGTATCTGTTTTGATACCTCAATCCATATAGTCATCTCACTTTAGATATTTTAAAGTTAATGCTAATCTCAACACTGGAGCTCTGGTAGCATAGTGGTTACGAATTGGGCTGCGAACCTCAAGGTCAGCAGTTTGAAACTACCAGTTGTTCCACTGGAGAAAGATGAGGCTTTCTGCTCCTGTAAAGATTTACAGCCTCGGAAACCCTGTACAGGGTCACTATGAGTCGGAAGCAACTCCACGGTACATAACAACAACAACAATCTCAACACTATTCCTGATTCCTCCTCTCCTGTTTTGTTGTCATAGATGATGACATATTCACATAGAGTACCTATGGATCATAAATGATTGCGATTTAATTATTCTGGAATTAATTCTAAGCATCAAAAAAAAAAAAAAATCTTTCCAGATGATTCTAATTTGCAGCTCTGATTAGCAGTAAATCCATAATATCACTTGATTTCATCTGCTTTATAACATACCTGGCCATATGAATCATATTCTTTAGCTGCATTTTTTTTTTCTATAGCTCCCTTAGCATGTAAGCTTCTTATAAGTAGAAACCTTATCTTGTTCACCACGGTATCACCAATATATATATATATATATAGATAGATAGATATAGATATAGATATAGATAGATATTTGGCTGGTGGCTATGTGCCGTGGAGTCAGTTCTGACTCATAGTGACCCTGCACAGGGTTTCCGAGGCTGTAAATCTTTACGGGAACAGAATACCTCACCTTTCTCCCGCAAAGCAGCTGGTAGTTTCAAACTGCTGACCTTGAAGTTTGCAGCCCTGTTCGTAACCACTACACTACGAGAGCTCTTTCGGCATATAGCCATTATTTAATAAATTATTTGAATGATGTTGTTGTGAGCCATCGAATCATTCCAACTCATAGCCACCCTCTATAGAGTTTCTGGTGAGTTTGAACTACTGACATTAGGATTCAAATGACCTCGTAGTCTAGTGCTTAGTCTACAGGACCACACCAGGATTCTTCTTGCGTTCAGTTGAATGATAGATAAATAATGGATCAACCATTATGTGCCTTGTGTGTGTGTGTGTATATATATATATAATCTTCGCTGTGGGTTAATGCGTAAGATTGCAATTGCAAAGCCATTTGAACTACAAGGTCAGTGGTTCAAGCTCACCAGCTGCTCCTTGGAAACACTATACAGGGTTGCTATAGGTCGGAATCGACTTGACGGCACTTAATAACAAACAACATATATTATCTTATTAATCCTCACAAAAAAATCTAATGAGTCATATTATTACTACAATTGTTCTTCTTTTAAATTTGTAGGTAATTAAAGCAAAGTAACTTGTCCAAGGTTACATTTAAATAGACCTGAAATAGAAATGTGGTCTCCTCATTAGCTTTGATCTCCTCTTTTGATCAATTAACTGTACCTGCTTTCCAGTTGTACACATTTATGGCTTAAGTGTTCATGCATTTGAAGCTGTTGTTCTTTTCTGAAATTGCCTCTTTTTAAGTGATTTTTTTTTTTATTCCATTGTGGTAGGATGGAAGTCTTGATGTGGCATTTTAGGATAAGCACTAAACAGCTAACCACAATGTTTGCTGACCCAACAGCCGCCTCTGGAAACACTAAACATGGTTGCTGTGAGTTAGCACTTCAGCAACATGGTAAGATTGGTGGTGGTGTGCCGTGGAGTCAGTTCTGACTCATCGCGACCCTGTAAAGGTTTTGCGAGGCTATAAATCTTTACAGGAGCAGAAAGCCTAATTTTTCTTCTGTGGAACCACTGGAAGTTTCAAACTGTTGACCATGAGGTTAGTAGCCTGACTCAAAATATAATCTATATTCAACAGAATATAGTTGTCTCTTTAATTGGCTCAACATCTTATATGTTCAATTTTCTGACTCTGATTGTTATACAAAATGAAGCTACTATTAAGAAATGTTTACTGCTTACCCAAAACGTGATAGATACAAAGCAGAGCATAACATCTAACATGCTTTCCATTCTGCACTGTAATGCATATTTTCATCCACAAATCTCATTGCACTTTACATTCTTGAATTCCCCAAACATCCTATGAGGTAAATGAATATTTATTATCTCCATTTTACAGATGCATAAAGTTAGACACAGACTAATTAAGTAAGTTCTTCAAGGGCACACAGAAAGTTGATTGGAAAATCAAGGTTAGCGTTCAACATTCCGGATCTCTGCTCCTAAAAGGAGTGGATAGTGTCTCAAGTTAGTTTCACTATACACAGTTGAAGATGTTCCTTTTAAGCTTTCATGATATATCTTCCATTAGATTTTGGACATTACCCAGAAGATTCCATAGTAATTGATATTCAGCTCTTAGATATGTATGCAGTTTGTGTATATGGGCTTCTGTAAAAGATGCAAAAATGAAATTGAAGAGAAATTTAGCCCATAGTAATTATATCTTCCTGTAGAAATTCTGGTAATTATGTTTGGAGATTTTTTTTTCACTATATAATTTAAAGGTTTTTATTTT
Organism: Chrysochloris asiatica; assembly: GCF_000296735.1. Taxonomy (NCBI): domain Eukaryota; kingdom Metazoa; phylum Chordata; class Mammalia; order Afrosoricida; family Chrysochloridae; genus Chrysochloris; species Chrysochloris asiatica. The sequence continues at coordinate 1,762,812 of NW_006408736.1, forward strand.
GTAATGTAGCTCTAATTTAGCATATAGAAGTAAGTAGCTAATTAACTTAAGATTACTTTTTATTCACAGCCAACATTTAGAATATAGTCAGAGTTATTATTACAAAGTTATTTGAAGTTATATTATTATTTACAGATATGAACCCAAACCAAAACACAAAGCATAATAACATAGTTGTGAAGAACTATATTATTTCAGCATGCTGTCACTCAGAAAACTAAATTAAAATTACAAGGTCTCCAGTAGCATATTTTTAGACTCACAAAACAGCTTAATTTTTAACCTCCTATAATTGGTCCTTACAAATATATTACATTTTTTCTACTTTTTATCCTTAAATTTAAAAAACTGCAAAATTAATTAAAAATGGCATATATGGTATATCACTGTTATAGATAATTCTCAATTAACTTGGATATTGATAACTTGATGAAATTAATTTAAATTTAGATTCATAGTTTGATCTAAATATAAATGATTATGATGGATAAAATCTACTAGATTTGACAATGCTATACCGAATAAAAACAAAACTAAAATACAAAAGAGAATTATGGATAAATAAGGCTTTATTTTCATGTGCATCCATCATTTCAATCACTGAAGTACAAATGGACTAATAAAAGAGTTCCTGCTAATATATGACAAATCTTAGCAAAGTAGTCATTAGATTAATTAATCTTAGTAGCAAATGATACCTTTTATCTGTTTTTCATCAACTTTTTGTTCCATAAGCTCCTACAGGGAATTGCTCATGACTACTTCAGGATATCACAACAACTATTCTGGGATATATAGTTTAAACATTAGTTCCCTAAAACAGTTGCCCCATTAATAGTTAAATGAGTTGTTGTTGTTGTTGTTGTTGTGAAGTGCCATCGAGTCGGTTCCGACCCATAGCGACCCTGTACAGGGTTTCCGAGGGTGTAAATCTTTACGGGAGTAGAAAACCTCATCTTTCTCCTGTGGTTTTGAACTGCTGACCTTGAGGTTAGCAGCCTGACTCGTAACCACTACGCTACCAGAGCTCCTTTAGATGGTACTCAATTGATTTCTGGAGGCTCTTCACTTATTTGCAACTACCAGGGGAGTCAGTCTTGGAGCAGAAAAGGAAACCATCACATCAATACAACTGAAGAGTGTGATTATTATGGATTCTAAATGAATATCCAGGAACGAATGATATGACTTTCACTAGTTGACTTAAAACTTAAACCATTGTACCAGTAGAGTTACTCTTAATGATTTATCACAGTTTTCACTACCAAAATTTGCACTCATCTACATTGTCCCTTAGTGCAAATGGTTAAGTGTTCAACTATATGGTCAAGAGTTTGACAGTTTGAGTTCACCCAGAGGCTCCATAGAAAACAGACTTGATAATCCACTTCTGAAAAGCCACAGCCTTGAATCTGAATGGAGCAGTTATACTATGTACATATGGATTTGCCATGAGTCAGAACTACTCAATACCATTTAACAACTGAAAAAACGTTTACTCCATAAGACTTTTTATTAGCAGAAATTTTTTTAGATTATTTTACATTCATAAGAATGTAAAGATTTATAAGAAATAATACACTAAGATCTCAATTTTCTGCAAACAGTATTACAAAATCATAACCAGAATATTGACAGGTAAAATCCAACAATCCTTTCAGTTTTGCACAGTTGTGTCTGTCTGTGTATTTGCTCCTATACAATTTTATCCAATGTGTAGGTTCATGTATCTAACACTACAATTAAGTTAAACAACAGTAGCAATATAACAAGTATAAGACATATTATACTTCTGTAATCAAACCAAACTTTCTTCCCTCTACCTTTGTTCTCAATCATTGGCAAATATAAGTCTATTGTATATTTTCAAAATTGTGTCATTTCAAAAACGTCATGTAAATAGAATCACATGTTGAATAGTCTTTTTAGATTGAGTTTTTTAAACTAAGTGTAATCCAGTGAAGACTCATCCAAGTTGCATGTATGAATTCCTCATTCCTTTTTATTACTCAGCAATACTACATATACCTGTAAGGAAGACCAGTTAATACCACTGTCATTGGAATTTACACAATAACTATTAAAAACAGTAATGCTGAAATTGAAGAATTATAATAATTTCTTCAGTGTGAAAATGACCAAACATGCAATCAAGATGTGTTGGTAGCTATTGGCGATTAGAATGCAAAACATTGGGAAAAAACTGGAAGGATCAGTAGTTGCAAAGTTGTGCCTTAGTGATAGAAATGATGCTGAAGATCCCATGATAGAATTTTGCCAGACCAATGAATTCTTCACTGCAAATACCTGTTTTAAACAACATAGAAGACAATGATACACATGAAAGGTGTCCTGGTGTGGTGCTGTGGGTTAATGCGTCAGACTGCAAAGCTGTTTGAACTGCAGGGTCAGAGGTTCAAGCTCACCAACCACTCCTTGGAAACCCTATGCAGGGTCACTGTGGGTCAGAATTGACTGGGTGGCACTTAGGAACAACAACATACGTATGACCCTCACCAGATGGAATGCACATAAATCAAATTGACTACATCTGTGGAAAGAGATATTGGAAAAGCTCCATATCATTAGCCAAAACAAAGCCAGGGACAGACTGTGGAACAGACCACCAATTGCACATATGCAAGTTCAGGCTGAAGCTGAAGAAAATGCAAACAAGTCCATGGGAGGCAACATATGACTTTGAACATATCCCACCTGAATTTAGAGATCATCTGAAGAACGTAGTTAGACACTGAAGATTGAAGACCGGAAGAGGGCTACGATGACATCAAGAACATTAAACAGGAAGAAAGCAAAGTGTCATTAAGAAAACAAAGAAGGAAAAGACCAAAATAGATGTCAAAGGAGACTCTGAAAGTTACTCTCTCCCATATGTTGTTGTTGTTAACTACTGTCAAATCAGTTGTAACTCATAGCGATCCTGTATAGTGTTTTTGAGGATTAGCTAGTGAACTTGAACAATGGACCTTGCAATTCAAACTGACTTTGCAGTCCAATGTATTAACCCACAGAACCACACCAGTATAGAGATACTAAAGTAAATTGAAAAAATGAGGAGGTAAAAGAGCTGAATGGAAAATTGCAAAGAGCAGCTAGAAAAGACAAGGTCAACTGTAACGAAATGTTCAAATACTTGGAGTTAGAAAACCAAAAGGGAAGAACATGCTCAGCATTTCCCATGCTGAGGGTAATGAAGAAAAAAATCATGCCTTGACTTGCAATATTAAAGAATTCTATAGGCAAAATATTGACTGGTGCAGAAAGCATCAAGAGAAGATGAAAAGAATATACAGAGTTACTGTACCAAAATATATTTAACCATTTCAACAGATAGCGTATGATCAAGAGCTAGTGATTCTGAAGGAAGAAGTTCAAGATACATTGTGATCATTGGCAAAGAACAAGGGTCCAGGAATTGAAATTGTTCAACAAATTGATGCAGCACTGAATTGACTCACTCATTTATGACCAGAAATTTGAAAGACAGGTGCCTGACCAACTGACTGGAAGAGATTAAGAAGAGGATGTGAAATGACATGAGAGTGATCATGGCTGAAAGTAGAGAATACCAGACATTTGACTGTGTGAATCCTGACATACTATGGACAACCACTGAGAATGAGTATTCCGGGACTCTTATTTGTGCTTGTGAGGAACTTGTGCAGAGACCAAGAGGCAATTGTTGGAACAGATCAAGTGAATACCGAATGGTTTAAAATTAGGAAAGGTTGTGCCAGAGTTGTATTCTTTCACCATACTTATTCAATCTGTATACTGAGCAAATAATCTGAGAAACTGGATTATCTGAAGAAAAAGGTAGAATCAGGATTGGAGGAAGACTCATTAACAACCTGTGATATGCAGATGATACAGTCTTGCTTGCTGAAAGAATAGAGAATTTAAATACTGATGAAGATCAAAGACAACAGCCTTCTGTATTAGTTGGGACTCAACATAAAGAAAACAAAAATCCTCATCACTGGATCAATAAACAATATCCATATAAATGGAGGAAAGAATGAAGTTGTCAAAGACTTCATTTTGCAGATCAACCATCAGCACTCGTTGAATCAGCAGTCAAGAAATCAAACAATGTATTACATTAGTTTAATCTGATACATAGGTCTTCTTTAAAGTGTTCAGGAGCAAAGATGTCAGTTTGAGGACTAAGATGATCCTAACCCAAGCCGTGGTATTTTCAAAAACCTCATATGCATGTGAAAGTTGGACAGTGAATAAGGGAAACCATAGAAGAATTGATGCATTTGAAGTATGGTGTTGAAAGAGGATATTTGAAGTACCATGGACTATCAAAAAAAGAACAAACAAATCTATGTTGGATGAAGTATAACCAGAACGCTCCTTGTAAGTCAGGATAGCTAGATGTCATCTCTCATACGTTGGACATATTTTCAGGAGGGACCAGTCCCTGGAGAAGGATATCATGTTTGATAAAGTGGAGCATTGGAGGAAAAGAGAAAAAAACCCAACGAGATGGATTGGCATCGTTGCAGCAGCAATGGGCTCTAATGAAGTAATGATTGATAAATTGGCCAGGCAGTGTTTTGTTCTTTTGTTCATAAAGTCACTATGGGTTGATACTGACTATGGCACCTAACAACAGCAAAACTCTAGGATATGTATGTTTCAAGATTTGTCTCATCTTTGAATGACATCTGGACTAGTTATAATTTTTTTAATATGTTCATGTGAAGAAGTTTGTAAATACATGAAGTTTCCCTTTGGAATGAATGCCCAAGCGCACAATATTCGGTTAAGTGGCATATTAGTTTCCTATTTCTTCTGTAACAAATCACCACAAATTTCAGAGATTTACTAAAGACAAATTAAATACCATAAAGTCCTGGAGATCAGAATTCACACTGTATTAAAATCGTGTTGTTAAAAGAACTGTGTTCCTTCTGGATTTGTTAGAGGAGAATCACTCCCTTGTCTTTTCTAGTTTCTTGAAATCATCAGGTTTCGGGGGGCAGCACTGTAGGATAAGCACTGGACTGCTATCCACAAGATCAGCAGTTCAAACCTACCAGTTGCTCCTCAGAAATCCTATACACTGTCACTATGAGTTGGAACTGACTTAATGGCACTAAACAACAACAAAACCAGAAATCATCAACAACCCCTGGTGGTTTAGTGAATTATCAATTGGGCTGCTAACAGCAAGATCTGCAATTCAAATCCCACTGACCTCTTTGAGGGAGAAAGATGAGACTTTCAGCTCTGTAAAGATTACAGCCTTGATAGCCCCATACAAAGTTGCTCTGAGTCAGAACCAACTATAAGACATACAACAACAGAGGACATGGACATTCTTTGGTGCATGGTGACTTTTATCCATCCTCAAAGCAGTATGAATTCTTCCAATCTCAATCTCTAGCTCTATTTTTCTCATCTCTCCTCTCTTCTCTCTTATCTCCACTGCTGTCATTGTATCTTCTCTGTGACTCTCCCGCTTGCTTCTTTTTCTTATAAGGACAATTGTGACTACGTTGGGACCATCTGTGTAATCCAGGATAATCTTGCCATCTCAAGATTCTTATTTAACCATGTGGGCTAAATCTCATTTGTCATCTAAAATAACATATTCACATATTCTGGGGATTAGGATCTGAACATTTTGGGGAGGGAGGTCATTATTCTGCCTACCACAAATGGTAATGGCATAAATAGTCTATTTTTTTGTTTGTTTTTATTTTGAATTGAGCAATAGTTTACATAGGAGAATATTGGGTTTTACACTTGTCCTATTGTATTTCCTTTCATTGCCCTCTGTGCATCATCATTCAAAAATATTTGCTTCTATTTCCTTTGGTTTTTTCGCGAAGGGATTTGGTTGCTTGCCCTGATGGCTCCCTGGAGAACAACTTGCTTGTCCTTGTAGTAGCCAGTCAGACTGCCATTTTTGTTTTATCTTCTGTTCCTCTAGCTGCTCCAGGTTTGTCTGTTTATAATTTCAAGTGAAAATGTCCCACTCAGAAGGTTCTGGATGAGGCTCAGGATTGAACCTAAGATCCTAGCTACTTTAAAGGTTCAAAAAGAAGCCTATTTTATTGGAAAAGTTCTAGAACCACTTTTATGTATTTCAATGAGTTATAGACTAAAGACAGGTTTATAAGCTTTCTGTAATTATGTTTCCCGATATTCCTTTCTATCCCACTCAAGTGTCTATTTTATCATACTAGGCAAGGGAAACCAATATCCATAAGACAGCCAAGCATCTTAACAATATTTCCCCCTTTTACTCATTCAGAGTATGCCTCCATCTCTGTATCACAGAGCCCTGTTCTTCCAAGGCTGAACATACATCACAATTTACCTCTGTCCCATTTAACCCATGCAAGTCTCAGTGTTCCTCTATCTACCTTGTTCTTCCACCCCTCCCCCTTCTTGTGTATTGCCCTCACCAACAATCAAACTATGATGTGTTTGCCCACTACCCTGTGCTCTACCATCCCCTCCCTCCCTACCTGGTAACCAACAAACA
>NW_006408736.1:1769437-1770856 GCF_000296735.1 Chrysochloris asiatica
TCAAGGTTTATCCTTGTTATGCAGTGGCTTGCAGCTTCCTTGTTATTCTTCAAGGTACCATAATATTCCGTTGTGTGTTTGTACCAAAGTTTGTTTATCCATTCTTGCATAGATGGGCACTTGGGCTGTCTCCATCCTTTTGCTATTGTAAATAGTGCTGCTATGAACATTGGTGTGCATATATCTACTCATGTTCCAGGTCCTATTTCTTGTGGATATATACCAAATAGAGGAATAGTCTTCTTTTAAAAAAAACACCTTTTTTATTGTGAATTCAGTGCAATTTACAGAGCACATCATTAGTTTTACATTCAACAAATTGTAAACTTTATTTCATTTCAATGATTGTAACACCCTAAATGTAATGTCACTTATCACACTTCATCCCTGTAATTCTTGTTTCCATTTCACCATCTTTCCCAATTCATATGAATTTTGTCCTTAGGTCAATGCTGACCTCAAATAGTTGACCTTTCTATAGTGTGCATACCGTATTAGTCTTGCTGTCCTTTTTCCATATCTATCTATTTATTGCTTGGCTGAAAATTGAGCCACAAGGATAAGCTCAAATACACAACTGAAGGACCATATTCTTGGAGCTCCTGTAGTCTCTTTCTTTTTAGTATGTCTAGGCTTTTTTATAATTTTGTGGTTCGTTCCACATTTTGTCCTACTCTATCTAGGACATTCTAATGTAATCCCTTTCAGAAATATTGGCAATGGCAGCCAGACACTGTATAGTTCTGGTCACAGAGTCACAGAGTCTGATGTTCGTGTGTTCTATTAGTCCACTGGAATAATTGCTTCCAAGTATCTTCAATTTTTATCACTCTTCTTTCCTCACCGCAAGGAGCGACCAAAAGTTGCATATTAGATGGTTGCTTATGAGCTTTTAAAATCTCAGTCGCTACTCAAAAAAGTAGGATATAAACCATTGTTCTTGTGGATTACTTAATGTCAATTGATAATGATGTCCCCAGAGACTATGTCCTGAACACCCAGGCCCAGAAACTCATTCCCTCAAGGTATTTAGTGATATCAAAGAAACTTTCATAATTTTGTTCTCTATATGAGCCACTACATTCATGGGTATATTTGCAGCAACAATAAATACCCATGTACAAGTATCCTTATCATATCTTTATGTATTTGTGGGCAGGCTCCCACATCTGTTCACCTTGTGTATCTATCCATGTTTTTTCTCATTTTATTGTTTTTGTTTGCCATTTAGTTGGTTCTGACTTATAGCGACCCTATACAAATAAATCTCTATGAGAGCATAATGCCTCCTCTTTCTATCATAGAGTAGTTGGTAGATTCAAAAAGCCAACCGTGAAGTTAACAGCTCAATGTGAAATCCATTATATATCATTGTTATTGCAGGATTGTGTACATTACAATGTTGTTGTTGTTGTTATG
>NW_006408736.1:1770956-1777305 GCF_000296735.1 Chrysochloris asiatica
TCCTGTGGAACAGCTGGTAGTTTCGAACTGCTGACCTTGCAGTTTGCAGCCTGATTTGTAACCACTATGCTACCAGAGCTCTTTCTCTATTTCATTTAACACTTGCACGTCTCCCCTTGTCTTGCCCTATCTTTGTCATTCATCCACCAACCTCCATCTTGTAGTATATTGTGCTTTCCATTTTCCGTGTTAGCATGTGTCTACCTTCTAGTAAGTGACTTCTTTTCCTTTCCTCCTATCCCTGGTAACAAAGAATGTTTCTTTTATTTGAAAACTTTTTCTTGAGTTTTTACAATAGTGGATTCATACAATATTTGTCTTTTTGTGTTTGACTAATTTCATTCAATATAATATACTCCAGGTCAATCCATGTTATGAGTAGATTCATAATTATTCTTCAGTTTTGAGTAGTATTCCATTGTGTGTATGTACCAAAGTTTGTTTATTCATACTTCCATTGATGGGTATTTATGCTGTCTCCACCTATTTTGCTATTGTGAATAGTGCCGTGATGAACATGAATGTGCATATATCTATTCATGTCCTAGCTCCTGTTTCTTGAGAATATATACCAAGTAGAGGCATTGTTGGGTCATATGGTATTACTATAGCCAACTATCTGAGGAAGTACCATAGGTTTTCCACAGTGCTTGTGTGATTTTACAATCCTAGCAGCCATGTAGGAAGTTTTCAGATACTCCATACCCTCACCACTGTTTGATGTCTTCTGCTTATTGAACTTTATTATTAATGCTGGAATGCAATGATATCTAGTAATTGTTTTGGATTATATCTCTCAATTGTTAGAGTTCTGGTATGGCATTGTAGGATAAACAATAGACCATGAGGTCAATTTGAACTACAAGGTCAGAGGTACAAAATCACCCAATGCTCCTCAGAAACCCTATATAGAGTCAATATGAGTCGGAAGTGACTTAATGTCACTTAATGTTGTTAGGTGTTATCGAGTCAGTACTGACTAATAGTGACCCTATACACAAAAGAACTAAACGCTGCCTGGTCCTGTGCCAATCACAATTGTTGCTACGTTTGAGCCCATTGTTGGTGCCAGTGTGCAGATTCACCTCTTTTTCTTTGACTCTCTACCAAACATGAAATTCTTCTCCAGGGATTGGTCCCTCCGGAATTTGGAATAATATTGGCCACTTGACAATGTGGATAATATTGGTCACCTGAATTTCTTCTTTGGTGAAGTGTATGTTGATGTCTTCTGCCCATTTTTCATTTGATTTTTGTTGTTGTTCTTGTTGAAGTGTTGATATTTTCTATAAATTTTGGAGATTATACTCTGGTCTGATTCATCACTGTCATTTATCCACCCCAATTTATGGATTTTCTCTTTACTTTAATGGTGAAACATTTTGATGTATATAAGTATCTAATTAGAGGAGGTCCCATTCATCTAGTTTGTCTTCTGCATTTTGTATGTTTTCAGTTATGTTTGATATTGTATTTATGCCATGCCTCAGAGCCCTTAAGTTTGCTTCTATTTTTTCATTGATAATCTTTATAGTGATAAATTTTACATTTAGACCTTTAATCAATGTTGAGTTCATTTTTATATATAATGTGAGATACTGGTCTTCTTTTGTTGCTCTTTGTGACCTAAGATGGGGTCTATTCTGGAAAAAGCTCCACATGCACTGGAAAAACTGCATATTCTGCTGTTTCTTGAGTGCTCTACAGTAGTTTATAAGGTCAAGTTGGTTAACTTTCTTGTTTATGTTCTCTGTGTGTTTTAAAATTCCTTTCTAGTTGTTCTGTCCTTCATCTAAAATGATGTATTAAAATACACTATTATTGTAGACTTGTTGACTTCTTTCTTCAATCCTTTTAGCTTCATTTATGTATTTTGAGACTCTTTCATTGCGACAAGAAATGATTATTATGGTTATGTCCTCTTGTTCAATAGACCATTTAATCATGAGATAATGTCTTTTGCCTTTTATGCTGGCTTTTGCCTTGTTGTTGTTGTTGTTGTTAGGTGCCACCGGCTTGGTACCAACTCATAGCAGTCCTATGCACAACAGAACAAAACACTGCCCGGTCCTGGGCCAGCTTCACAATTGTTGTCATGCTTGAGTCCATTGATGCTGCCATTTTGCCAATCCATCTCACTGGGGGTCTTTCTCTTTTTCTCTGAACCTCCACCTTACCAGACATGATATCCTTCCCCAGCAACTGGTCCCTCCTGACAATATGTCTGAAGTATAAGAGACGAAGTTTGGCCATCCTGGCCTCCAAGGAGCACTCTGGCTGCACTTCTTCCAAGACAGATCTGTTCGTTCTTTTGGCAGCCCATGGCACTTTCAATATTCTCCAACAACATAACTCAAAAGCATCAATTCTTCTGTGGGTTTCCTTATTCATTGTTCAGCTTTTGCATGCATATAAGGTCATTGAAAATACCATGGCTTGGTCAGGCATACCTTAGTTCATAAGCTGACATCTTTGCTCTTCAGGCTTTTGCTTTAGAGTCTATTTTATCAGAAATTTTGGAATTTTTGGAATAGGGAAAAAACAAACATGAATCTCTTCCAATTTGTTGGCCAGGTAGCTTTCTTCCAAATTCCTTGGCATAGATGATTGAGAGCCCCCAGTGCTTCATCAGTTTGCTGAAAGATTTATATTTGTATTCCATCAATTCCTGGATTCTTGTTTTTGCCAAGCTGATTTGAAGGTTTTGGCAAAAAAAAGAATCCATTCCAAAAAGACGTGACACACATGGAAGGCAGAAGTCATTGAACAATATTACATCCAAGTAATATTTTGTTGATGATAATTCTCACTTCAATAAGTTATAAAGTATACTTTCAGAGAAAATGAGATATAAATTTTTAAACAAATATATGTGTTTTATTATTTTATCATTACAAAAATATATGAAGAATATGTTATGTTTTTTTTTCTATAACACAGTACACTTCTTATTGGTAAGTAGGAAAAGTTCACATGAAAATAACAGCAGGAAGTAGAGTACACACATAGGCCAGTAACACAGACATTTACTATGACAATCCGGAGGTATGTACTATGCCACTATCCACCTGGCCACACCATCCTCTGTAGACAAGACATATGAGATACATGTGTTGCATGTGAGAAGCTGTTGCATTCACTATATCATGTTCACCAACCTTATGGAACAACAGATGTAGATGAGGTTGGACATTGCCTGAATGGGCCTTACATGGCACATGACTGCAATCTGGACAGTAGCATCTGCAAGTGCCCACTACTCCCCAGAAGACAAAGATTCTTCACAGATCTCAGGAGTAAAGGGCCTGTCTGGATTCCCCTCGTCCCACAGTCCTGGGCTGCTCTGGGAGGCATGGAGTCAGTGTGCTACTAGATGGTTATCAACTAACTCTAAAGAAAACAAAAAATAAAAACCCCAAACCTGATTTGTAGTATTTGCCAATTTCCATGGTTTAAAGCTTCCCCCATGGCCACTTTTTTTTTAAGTTTTTATTGTGAGTTTACATGGAAGAACATCAGCTTTACACTCATCCTATCATATTTCATTTCACTGCAATTCCCTCCATTCATCACCAAATAACCAAAGGATACACCACACAGACCCACTCCTTGGCCACCAGCACACAGCCCTACTCCCTCCCTAAGCCCAATGTCCCCAGCCATTCCATATGTCCACATCATCATCTCTGTCTCCATCCCTGGCATCACTGTCTCTCTGGGTAGGGTCCCGTTCTCCGTTCTTCTCACTTGATGGTCCCAGAGACCTCTGCTCCTGGACTGCAAAATCAATCACTTCCCTCCTTATGTCAATAAACATCTACCTCTATATTTCCTACCCTCACAGTCAGTCCTGATGGCAATTACTCACTATTGCACCACAAGAGACTTATCCCCATTTCTTTTCTCCAGTCCAGTCCCAACAGATTGGAAATCATTCAGTGGTGGTTCTACCCTCCCCTGCCCCATCTGGAACTAGACTCCCTCTTGAAAGCTTGTAAGCCAGTCACTTCTTGCCTTTATAGCTCCCTCCTCCCCGCCCCATTTTGGGTAGCCAATGTCTAAGTTGCTCATCCCTATTACCCTCTGTAGCGAGTGGGTGGGAGTGATCCTCGCTGTAAAGATTTGTTCCCTTGTTTGAACTACTACATCCATAAGTATAGGTAAAGTTCATAAAATTGTAGCAGGTTGCTCCCCCGCCCCCCTTTCTTTCTTCTTCTAGTGGAATTCTGATCATTCAGCCATCAAAGCCATGTCAAGTGGGTACTATCTGCAAGTATGGGTGTTCTTGTGCATCTCCCCTCACTTCATATCAGCTGGACGCTTCACTTTCCACTGTAGTTCTCTGTGGCCATGTCACTGCCTCTGGGCCCAGGAATCCCTAGGTCTTGCCATACTGCTGGCCATCCAGGTCTCCATCTGGGTTCACAAGTGTCTCTTGAATGTGGTCGGGCTTAGCGCACAACTTCATTTCTGGTTTTCCCCTCTTTTCCCCTTATTAGTGACCAATGTGGTCACCAGCCTGACCACATGCCTTCTGTTCTTCTAGCTGCTCCAGGCTGATCTGCTCATTCTTTCCAGTGGAAATTTCCTACCTCAGTCAGTTCTGGATGGGGTCCTGGATTCCACCTATGGTTTTGTGCAATGTAAAGGCTCCACAGGAAGCCTTATAGCCCCCTTTAAGGTATTCTAATCAGTTATAGGCTGAAGACGGACCTACAAGCTTTCTGTAGTGATGTTTCTGGCTATTCCTTTCTCCCCCCCGTCAAGTATCTATTTTACAAAGGTAGGCAAGGGAAACCAATATTCAAAAGACAGCCAAGCATCTTAGCATTATTCACCCCTTTTACCCCTTAAATCCACGGCTCGATTCCTGTATCCAGGAGCCCTGTTTTTCCAAGGTTGTGCACGTATCATCATTTACCTTTGTCCCACTTAGCCCATGTGAACCTGCTTAACTGTTCTCCCATCAGTCTTGTTCTTCAATTCCCCTCACCCTTCTTGTGTATTGCCAACCCACCCCCCCCCGGCCCCACACCCAAGCTATCCTATGTCTATTCTTTACCCTGTGCTCTATCATCCCCACCCTCACTCCCCTCCTCTCATCCCATACATCCTGGTGATCAGCAAACATATGTATATATATATATATAAATTTTTTCCCCTTTTATTGTGGGTTCTTTTTCTTACTCTTTTACAATAATGGTTCTATGCAGCATTTCTCCTTTTGTGACTGAATAAATTCACTCAGCATAATGTCCTCAAGATTCATCCATGTTATGCGGTGGCTTGCAGCTTTCTTGTTGTTCTTCAGGATAGCATAGTATTCCATTGTGTGTATGTACCACAGTTTGTTTATCCATTCTTCAATTGATGGGCACTTAAGCTGTGTCCATCTTTTTGCTATTGTAAATAGTGCTGCTATGAACATTGGTGTGCATATATCTACTTGTGCTCTGCCTCGTGTTTCTTGTGGGTTAATACCAAGTAGAAAAATTGTTGGATCATAAGGTATTTCTATTTCCAACTTTCTGAGGAAGTGCCATATTGCTTTCCAGAGTGGTTGAACCATTTTGCAATCCCACAAACAATGTAGGAGGGTCCCAGTATCTCCGCCTCCTTGTCAGCATTTATTGTCCTCTATTTTTGATCTTTGCTGCTACTGCTGGTGTGAGATGACATCTCATTGTTGTTTTGATTTGCATCTCTCTAATGGCTAGTGATCATGAACATTTCTTCATATGTTTGTTGACTGCCCAGATTTCTTCCATAGTGTTCTGTTTATGTTCTGTGCCCATTTATTAATTGGACTATTTGTCTTCTTCTTGTAGAGGTGTTGTAGTTTCCTATATATTTTAGAAATGAGTCCCTTGTCTGGTGTGTCATTGCAAAAGATTTTTTTATATTCTGTGGATTCCATTTTTACTCTTTTGGTGAAGTCTTTTGATGCACAAAAGTTTTCAATTTTTAGTATGTCCTACTCATCTATTTTGTCTACTTTTGTTTGTGTAGCTTTCAAAATGTTTGGTAGTCAGTGTATTCCCTGAATTAGTGTCCTTACATTTGTCCCTGTTTTTTCATTGATGGCCTTCATAATTCTGGGATTCACATTTAGGTCTTTAATCCAGGTTGAGTTGGTTTTTGTATAAGGCATGAGGTAAAGGTCTTGTTTCAATCTTTTGCATATTGCTTTACAATTCTGCCAGCACCATCTATTGAAGAGACTATTACCTCCCCATGCAATATATTTAGGTATTTTGTCAAAAATCAGTTGGTTGTATGTGGATGGGTTCATTTCTGAATTCTCGATTCTGTTCCATTGATCAATATATCTTTCATTGTACAAGTACCA
>NW_006408736.1:1777775-1792617 GCF_000296735.1 Chrysochloris asiatica
TTTTCTAATGTCCTTTTCAGTGCTGTCATTATTACTATAGAGGAATCCAAATGATTTTTGTATGTTGATCTTATACTCTGACACTTTGCTGAATCTTCTAATGTTGTCTAGTAACTTTTTTACTGAGTCTTTGGGTTTTCTATGTATAGGATCATATCGTCTGCAAATAGAGAAAGTTTTATTTCCTCTTTGCCAATTAGGATGCCTTTAATTTCCCTATCTTGCCATACAGCTCTAGCTAATACTTCCAAGGCAATATTGAAAAGGAGTGGTGACAAAGGGCATCCTTGTCTGGTTCCTGTTCACCAAGGGAAGGCTTTCAGTTTCTCTCCATTGAGAATAATATAGGCTGTTGGTTGTGTATATATGGTCTTAATTACATTGAGGAATTTCCCTTCAATTCTTACTTTGTTGAGTGTTTTTATCAGGAATGAATGTTGGATTTTGTCAAATGCCTTTTCTTCATCAATCGATATGATCATGTGATTCTTTTCCTTTTTCTTATTTATGTGGTGATTTACACTGATTGTTTTTCTAATGCTGATCCATACTTAACATTCCTTTTATGAAACCTACTTGGTCTTTACATTCATTCTATCATATATCATTTCATTGCCATGATTACAATCTCCTCCATGCATCACCAGTCAACTTCTATCCATTCCAGGCTGTCTGTTTGTCCTTTCAAGTGGAAATATCCCACCTCAGAAGATTCTGGATGGGGTTCAGGATTCCACCTATGACCTTATGTAATGCAGAGGCTCTGCAGGAAGCCTCCTTCACTGGGCACATTATAGCTCCACTTTAGGTTTAGGTATTCCAATCAGTTATAGGCAGAAGATGGACTTATAAGCTTTCTATTGTGATATTTCTGGCTATTCCTTTCTCTCCCCCTCAAGTGTCTATTTTATAATGGTATGTAAGTGAAACCAAGATTCAAACACAGCCAAACATCTTAACATTATTTTCCCCCTTTTGCCCATTCAAACCATGTCTCAATCCCTGTATACCAGAGCCCTGTTGTTCCAAGATTGTGCATACATCATTATTTACCTACCTCTGTCCCACTTAACCCATGCAAACCTGCCTAATTGTGTTCCTGTTCTCTTTGTTCTTCCATTCCCCTCCCTCTTCTTGTGTATTGCACCCTCCTTAGCACCCAAGCTATTCTGTGTCCATTCATTCCCCTATGCTCCACCTTCCTTTTCCTCCCCTCATCTCACCCTCCACAACCTGGTAACCAGCAAAGAATGCCCACTGCCCGTTAGTATGGGTTCTTTTTCTTAGTCTTTTATAGTAGTGGTCCTTTTCAGTATTTCTTCTTTTGTGACTGACCTATTTTGTTGAGAATTTTGTGTCTTTGTTCATGAGGGCAGTTGGTCTGTAGTTTTCTTTCTTAGTGATGTCCTTCCCTGGTTTTGGTATGAGGGTTAGGTTTGCTTCATAAAAAATATTAGGAAGTTTTCTGTCCTCTTCTATATTCTGGAATAATTTGAGTATAATTGGTGACAGCTCTTCTATGAATGTTTGATAGAACTCACCTGTGAAGCCATCTGGGCCTGGACTTCTTTTGCTTGGGAGTTTTTTTATGATGATCAATTCTTTCTTTTTTTATGGGTCTGTTCAAGTTTTCTACTTCATTCTGTGCAAGCTTTGGTAGGTCGTGTTTTTCTAAAAATGCATCCATCTTCTAAGTTTTTGAATTTGTTGGAGTACAACTCTTCATAGCATTCTGTTATTATCCTTTTGATTTTGTTTGGTTCTGTTTTGACATCGCCTATGTGGTTTCTAATGCAAGTTATTTGTGTCTTCTCCATCTTCTCTTTTGTTAGGTTTGCCAATGGTTTGTCAATTTAATTAATCCTTTCAAAGAACCAGCTTCTTGTCCTGTTAATTCTTTCTATAGTTTTTCTGTTTTCCATCTCATTTATTTCTGCTACTATCTTTATTATTTCTTTTCTTTTGTTGACTTTAGGTTCCCTCTGTTGGTCAGCTTCTAATTGTTGGAGATGCTGTGTTAATGTGTTAATTTTGGTTCTTTCTTCTTTTGGATATGTGCATTTATTGCAATAAAATACCCTCTGAGCACTGCTTTCACAGTGTCCCAAAGATTTTGGTATGTTGTGTTTTCATTCTCATTTTTTTCTAGGAACTTTATGAATTCATGTTTAATTTCTTGCTTTACTCAAGAAATTTTTGGTTGGGTGTTGTTCAGTTTCCATATATTTGACTTTATCTCGTTAGTCTTCTCGTTGTTGACTTCTAGTTTTATAGTACTGTGGTCAGAAAAGATGCTCTGTAATATTTTGATGTTTATAAATTTATGGAGGCTTGCTTTGTGACCTAACACATGGTAAATTCTGGAGAATGTTCCACTTCCACTGGAGAAGAAAGCATATTGTGCTGTTGTTGGGTTGAATGCTCTGTACACATCTATGAGGTCAAGTTGGTTGATTGCACTGTTTAATTCCTCAGTAACTTTGTCGAGTTTCTTTCTGGTTGTTCTATCCCTTTTCCAAAATGGCATACTAAAATCCCCCACTATAATTATAGATTTATCTATTTTTTTGTTCGGTTCTAGTAAAGTTTGCTTCATATATCTTGGTGCTTTTTCATTGGGAGTGTAGATATTTATTATGGTTATGTTGTCTTGCTCAATTCACTCTTTGATCATGAGACAGTGTCCTTCTTTATCTCTTATTCTGATTCTTGTCTTAAAGTTTACTTTATCAAAGATTAGAAATGCCACTCCTGCTTTTTTATTGTTGCAGTTAGTTTTGTATATTTTTTCCCTCCTTAAACTTTTAGTCTGTTTTTGTCTTTGTGTGTAAGGTGTGTCTCTTGCAGGCAACATATTGAAGGTTTTGTTTTCTATTCCAATCTGCCACTCTCTGTCTGTTCACTCATGCAATTCAATCCATTGACATTCAATGTAATTATTGATAGGTATGAATTAATTGCTATCATTACATTACATTTTTGGTAGTGCTGTTCATTCCTTTGTTCAGCATGCCTTCTTGTTCTGAGTTTGTGTTTTTTGTGCGATTTCTTGTCAGTTTCTTCTTAGATTTCGTATTTGTTTGTTCTGCTTGGAAGTTCATTTTCACAGTAAGTTGTGAAGTATTAATGATCTTTGGGGTTACCTTATAGTCTATCAACTTTTCTATCTATTTAAGCGAATCTATTGTATCCTGTAATCTACCTGACATCCTCACCACCTTGGTTTCTCTTCCTACATTTATCTTATTTGACATGGATATTATTTTTATCTTCAGTTGACCTCCCAGCTCCTTTGAATTAATTGTTGTAGTTTTGTTCTGTTCTGAAATCTGCTATCCATTGACTGAGTTCCAGGTGGTTGTTGCCACACTTGTCAGTCTCTGGTTGTTGTCTATTATTGTTGGTTTTCAGTCCAAAGGACTCCCTTTAGGATGTTTTGAAGTGCTGGGTTGGTTTTGACAAAAAATCTTAGATGCTGTTTACCCTGGAATGTTTTGATTGCACCATTATATTTGATTGACAGTTTTTCTGGATAGGTGATTCTTGGTTGGCATTTTTTTTTCTTTTTCTTTTTTTCTTTTAGAGATTTGTATATGTCGCCCCATTGCCTTCTTGCATGCATGGTTTCTGCTGAGAAGTCAGAACTTAATCTGATTTGTTTGCCTTTGTAAGTGCCACTTCCATTTTCCCTGGCTGCTTATAGGATTCTCTCTTTGTTTTTGACTTTGGAGAGCTTGATTATTATACGTCACAGTGACTTTCTTTTGGGATCTATCCTTCCTGGGGTACATTGTTGTTGTTGTTGTGTGCCATGGAGTCATTTCTGACTCATAGCAACCCTGTACAGAGTTTCCGAGGCTGTAAATCTTTACGGGAGCAGAAAGCCTCATCTTTCTCCTGCGGAACAGCTGGTAATTTTGAACCGCTGACCTT
This sequence comes from Chrysochloris asiatica, assembly GCF_000296735.1. Taxonomy (NCBI): domain Eukaryota; kingdom Metazoa; phylum Chordata; class Mammalia; order Afrosoricida; family Chrysochloridae; genus Chrysochloris; species Chrysochloris asiatica. The sequence continues at coordinate 1,781,709 of NW_006408736.1, forward strand.
GTGGTTCACAGCCCGATTCATAACCACTATGCTACCAGTGCTCCTTTGGGGTACGTTAGGCTTCTTGAATGTTTAACTTCTCATCTTTCAAGAATTTAGGGAAATTTTCTTCCAGAAGCTCTTTAACTATCACCTCTGTGGACTTCTCTGATTCTTCCTGTTCCAGAATGTCAATAATTCTTAAGTTGTTCCTCTTCATGTTATCCATCATGAATCTTAGGCTCTCTTCAGTTTTTTTTTAATCTTTTTTTCTGCTTGCTCTTCTATCTTAGTAGTATTGAGAGATTTGTCTTCCAGCTCATTTGTTCTGGCTTCCATCTCTTCTATTCTGCTCCTTTCCCCTTTCAGTGTATTGTCCATTTCTGATATTTTATTATTAATTATCTGGACCTCTTTTTTCAGGTTTTGAATTGTTTCCAATGCTGTATCAATCTTGTTTGATGGTTATTGTAGTACTTTCCTGACTTCTTCCTTGTTTTCCTCCACCCCTTTTCAGAGCATTTGAATTTGTTTCCATATCATTCTTCTGAATTCCTTCTCAGCCAAATCCAAAACCTGCTCTTCCTCTTCTAGAGAGCCTATGTTTCCTTTTTTATTTGTTCTTTCCATTAGTTATGTTTTTTTTGTTTTGTTTTGTTTTGTTTTAATGCTTAAATGGATGTTTGTTGTTGTGTTATTAAGCTTACTGGGTGTTTCTTGGTGGATATGATCAGGAGATAGGCTTCCTTTATCACATGTAATGATTAGCAGCTGTTATTGGCTCTTGTCTCAATGGTGCAATATTATTGGGTATGCTGTAGCTTGGCTATATGGTCACGATTGTTGTCTCTTTTGGGTAACATAGGGAGAAAAAGCTCCCACCTCCAGGAAAAATGTGTGATCAAAAGGACCAAAAGCAGAGAAAAAACCACCACTTTGAAACAAAAGTAAAACTGTGGCCGACTGTTCAGTTGCCTTGCTACACAGGCAGTGTGTGTGCACCATAGAAGTCTCTAGCAGGGTTTGGGGTTTTTGCTTACTCAGGCCCCTCCTTTAGTCACCACCATGTTGTTGTTGTTGTTGTTAAGTGCCGTCGAGTCAGTTCTGACCCATAGCGACCCTGTACAGGGTTTCCGAGGGTGTAAATCTTTACGGGAGTAGAAAGCCTCATCTTTCTCCCGCGGAGCAGCTGGTAGTTTCGAACTGCTGACCTTGCGGTTCACAGCCCGATTCGTAACCACTACGCTACCAGAGTTCCTTAGTCACCACCATAGAGGTGCACAAATAGATATTGAGAAGGTAATGAGAGAAAATTGTCTACTATTTTTGTCTCTGAAGGTCAGTTAGGTATCTGCGTGTGCACAGCATAATTCTCGAGATAGTTATGTCTTTTTATGTTGGGGTTTTACAGATTGGTCATATGATTTCTCTGTCAGGCCTGATAGGCCTGGTTTTTTCTTGACAGATAGGCTGGAGTAAAGGGTCCTGCACAAGTTAATTTTAGGGCTGTGACCCCAAGGCTGATGTCATAAGCAGCCACCAAGCTCTTTCTCTATGTGTCAGGGGAAAACTGTGAGCTCAGCACTGGATTTTTTGAGGGAGGGGGTGTGCACCCACCCTCCTGAAGGCATCCAGGCTGGGCAAAGAAGGCACAACAGGGAAAAGGAGGGAAAAATGTGTAGAATCCCCCACACCTCCTTTTGCAAATGTCACTGCACCACTTTTAGCTCAGGTTCCATGTGCCAGTCTGGTTGTATCCCTGCCCTCTGTCAGGGTGGGATGGCCACAGAGGGAGTTCCGTCTCAAGAGATTCCTAAATCGCAGTATTTTCCTTTATATTGTGATTTTTCCGCTTGCATGTGTGGGAAACTGACACCCTGAACCTTATGTTAGATCCAGAGCTCTGGTGTTTTCCTTGAGTGCAGCTCTTTGTGTTTTCAATCCGTCCCTCATGGAGCCTTTCCTACCTGGCTCTCTTTGCTGCCACCAAAACTGGAACTCTCAGCTATAATTTAAAAAATAAAATAAAACACAGATATAAATATAAACAAAGTAAAATCAATCAAAATATGAATAAAGCTGACTTTTATAAAAAGATTGGCTGTTTCTTACAATGAAACATGATAAAATCTAAATATAAGTATAAGCAAAGTAAAATAAAACAAAATATAAATAACACAGACTTTTAAAATATTTGTCTATTTCTTACAATGAAATGTGACAAAATCTGAGTATATATCACTGTTTTCCTTGATACATACTGAAAATAAGTATAATACTAGTACACACTGAAGAGAAGACATTTTAACTCTTTATAATTTTTGCTATTTAAATATTAAACTTCTCTCATTTTTTTCATATTCACTCTATTCCCTGATATATACTGAAAATAAAAGATGTCATATTTATGTTGTACTGGAGTACACAAATCTGATTATCTTTCTTAAGTGTGTTTTGAAAATCAAAACTCTCCCACAAAAGTACTCTGGAAATAATATTTAAAATATATACCAACTTTTAAAAGAAATAATATTGAAAATGAGATAAAGTAGTTGTAAAAATGAGCACCCAACATTTCTCCCACAGCCTACTCTGGGCTCAATAATTCATTGTGATAACCTCACAGAACTAGGCACCATACTAACCGTGTAAGGTTTATTAAGAAAATTAAAAGGTTAAAATTCAGAGTTAGAAATATTCAGAGCATGGTTCTTTTAGTCAGGATAACCTCTCCTCTGTCATGCCTATAAGGAGTCCTCTCTCTGGTCTTTGGTCCCTTGATCTGGCCTCTGTCCTGCTTGGCAGTGTTAACAAAGTTCTTTTAGGGATACTGATATATGACAGTAAAGTACACCACTCCACCATAATGAAATTTTCAAAACCCAAAGGCACTCTGCCCTAGCTCTATGGGTCAGCAAACCTAGGCCCTCAGTTAAGTGCCTAGGCACCCTACTCTGCAAGTAAGGCTCCTGCTCAAAGTCATGAAAATTTACTTGCTCTATAAGCTGAGAAGTTCATGCTCTATCTCATGCTCTGGCTCTTGGTTCTGCTGTTGCTACTCCCCTGCTATTTCTCTACTGTTCCTCCAACGTTACAGCATTCTCTCCTTGGCTCCAGGAAGTCAATGTGCAGGAATCTTGTGGTCCACAGGACATGCTCCACTCCTACCTCTTATTCTTAGATAGTAGTGAGATTCCCCTCTCTTGCTATTGCGATGCCTCATTTTATATCCAGCAGGATGTCAAAATTGACCCATCATAATTAGCCCTGTTAATAGTCACTTAAGGAGCTCTGGTAGCATGGTGGTTAAAAGTTGAGTTGCTCACTTCAAGATCAACAGTTCAAAACTACCAGCTGTTCTGTAGAAGAAAGATGAAGTTTCTGCTCCTCTAAAGATTTAGTTTTGGAAACCCTATACAAGGTCACTATGAATTGGAACCGACTCCATGTTACACAACTACCACCACCACCATGACTAGAAAAGACATTAAATAATTAACTGCACCATTCTAGGTATATTTTTTACAAAATAAAAAAAACCCTATAAAACCCTTTATCAAGTCAATTTTGACTTATATTGACCCTGGATAGCGTTTCTGAGGCTGTAAATCTTTATAAGAGCAGAAAGTGTCATCTTTCTCCCATGGAGTGGGTAGTAGGTTTGAACTGCTAACTTTGAAGTTAACAGTCCTGTGCTTATCCTATAGCTCCACGAGGCTAATAGGTATAGGTTTAAAAAAAAAATAACTCCATTGTAATAAGGAGTTATTCTACAGGTAGATATTCACTCTTGTTTTGAAATTATTGAAGTCCTGATACTAAAATAAAAATATGTTTCAGAATAATTTCTTTGGGAAATTATTGTATAAATATTTTTAGGATTTAAGGGAAATTCTGATGACTTGCTATGCTGTGTAATTAAATTTATTCTCAATTCTTATTATGGAAATCTCATGAACTCTAAAGGACTTCTTGAGTTTTGAGTATGATAGCTACAAATCTACACATAAAGCCTAAGAGTTATTGTTAAAAGGATGAAACAAAAACAAATCTGAAACTTCTTTCCCAAGAGATAGGTAAACTATTTCCCCTTACTTTTTATGATAGAAGGTATATTCAGCCTTTGATTTGTGCCTTTGGAACATACATTAATTTTTATCATTTTGATGGACCTAAAAAATAAACTCTTTTGATTCCAAGAATTCCATTTACTTAAATTATTCAATTATTCCAGAACCAGAATCTGCAGATCAAATGAAAAGAACATTATGGTATTCTTTTAAAAAATAAAGTTATTTTATTTTAATGGATTTTTTTCTCTTTTCTAAAAAAAGGGGATTTATGAGAAATTATTTCTTTAGTTATTTTATATTATCATCAAAATATGTTAAATTATATCTATGTTTTATATTAATATTTTAGCTGAAATTCATGCTTTATTTTAAAATATATTATTTTGGCAACAATTTATATAGTTTTCAAAGATATGGATGACTAGTATCTAATTCATAAAAATATGTTATTAATTTAACTAAAAACAAGGTTAACAGTTTTATACAGAATATAATGACTTGAGCATTATGTTTGAAAATCTTACTTGTGCTTGTCGTAAATCTGCATCTGTAGACTGGATTTAGTACTTCATTGATTACTCTTTCCCCTTATGCTTCCACCTTTTTCTGACAAATTAATGTGACTTGTTGATCAATAGTAGTCTTCTCTACGATATGGTCTAACAGCTTCCTGTACTGCTAAAATCAAAATGCTTAAAACAGTTTTATTGCATTTTGATGTTTAATACCTACTTTGTTTCTACCATTTTACCTCTGTGAAGACAGAGTTGCAACACATCATCGTAAATTATTTATCCCAGGAATAAGACCCTGAAGCTGGCACATAATAGATATACAATAAGTATGTGTACAATTTATATGTGAATAAAATTATCATTGTCTTGGTAATAATTATTATGACTAATATCAGTATTATAGGTTTAAAAAATAGCAAAACAATTTTTTAGAGGAGTACTTCAAAGGTATATGGAGAATTAATTTTCTTTTGCATTAATTCTCCATATATATTTGTTCTTTCTAGATCTTCTTAACATGTCATAGTATATCAGATTGAATAAAGAGTCTGTGACTTAAAAGAATTTCCATCTTATATGTTGCTTCAAACACCTGCTGAAATAAATATGCTGAAATAAATATAATAAATGAATTCCACCCCACAAAGTCACTCAAGCATGGCAACAATAGTGAGGTTGGCCCAGAATCAGGCACTGTTTTGTACTGCTGTTCATAAGGTCGCTATGAGTTGGTTCCAACTCGATGGCACCTAACAACAACAACAACCCCACAAAAACAATCCAGTAAATGAAAAACCAAATCCACTGCCATCAAGACACAAAGCAACCCTATAGGACAGAGTAGACCTGCTCCTTTGAATTTCCAAGACTGTAAGGCTTTACAGCAGCAGACTGCCTCGTCTTTCTCCCAGGTGTAGCTGGTGTGTTTGCAGTTAGCAGCCCGATACTTAACCCATTGCACTACCAGTATTCCTTGGTAACTGTAATGCAAAGTCGTAAGTTCCATAACAGACACATAAGCGCTATGAAGGCAGCAAGACCTCACAGAGGAGATAATATGGAATTCAACAATGGTATGAAACATTTGATTTCCTTTCTTTCTTTCTTTCTTTCTTTTTTTTTAGCCTAAAGACAAAATAAGGAAGGCAAATTATCCAACTCTTGCTGATGTTGTCAACTGGGAATGTGGGGTTGATGTTATAATTCATTACAGAATACTTGTATTATTATTATTGATTTTTAAGATGTTTGCACAGTAACATTTTCTATTCTTTCTGGTACTCTATGACAATACATACCATGACAAAATAATAAATGAATAATATGCTGAAATAACTTTTTCTCAATTTATAATTTATTTCCATGGGTTTCAGCTATTTCTGCCTTTCCATATCAATACTACTCTACAACTCTAGTCATTGATTACTTTGCACAATTATAAAAGTGTACTCATACTGAGTAAATGTATTATTATATCTTTGGAGGTACAAATAATCATTGCAAATGATGGTGTAGATTGTATGTTCACAGGGCCACAGGCTCTGCTTCAAACCTGGGTAGTACATAATAAGCTCTATGGGAGGCAGAGAACAAATACACAATAGAACAATCTTAGATGAATGTAATCAATTCACAATAAAGTTTATTTATTATCTTTTAAATAATTTAACCAGAATGACAAAATGCTATTAATGTGTTTTAGGACTAAAATTGACCTCAGTATTCAAAAGTTTTTATATGCCATAATTTTTTTCTGTTTAAAGAAATTTAAAACCCTAATTCTTATGTGCCAGACTGCAAAGCCATCTGAACTGCAAGGTCGACGGTTCAAGCTCACCAGCTTCTCCTCGGAAATCCTATCCAGGGTCTCTATGGGTCGGAATTGACTCTATGGCACTTAACAACAATGAATTTGAGATTACTAAACTGGAGATAGCAGATGCAAGTGTTTGTCATATGATTTAGGGAACAGAAATAATGGGATTTTAAGAATTGCATTGAAGAAGTAAATGTTGAATTAAAAAAACAAAAACAAAAATCCTTGTCATCAAGTTGATTTATACTCATAATAATCTTGTATTGGGTTTCTGAGGCTGTAAATCTTTATGGAAGCAGAAAGCCTTGTCTTTCTCCTTTGGAGCTCTGTGGGTAGATGTTCATTGTTTATCCTACAACACTCACTACTGTTATTGACTGGTAAGTGCTGTCCAGTCAGTTCTGACTCATAATCTACGTGCATAGGGTTTCCAAAGTGTGGCTGATGGCTCTGAACAACTGACCTTGTGGTTAGCAGTCAAGTGCTTGTCCTACAGGACTATACCAGGACTCCATGACGCCATTGTTGTTTTTGTTGTTAAGTGCCATCAAGTTGCATCTAACTCATAGCAACCCTTTATAAGGTTTGCAAGGAACGGTGGATAAGCTTGAACCATCAAGCTTGCCATTCAAACTTATTTTGCAGTTAATGCATTGGATTATGCATCAGGATTCCAGGACTCCACTAGGACTCCTTAAATGTACCAAAGCAATTTGTTGTGGTGGGGGTGGGTGTTATTTCTTCTTGTTTAATTGACCCTGTAATTATTATATAATGTCTATCTTTGTCTCTATTGTTGGCTTTTTTCTTAAAGTCTATTTTATCAGAAATCAATATTGGTCCTAGTGTAGTGATATAGTTTAAGTACTGACCTGCTAACAAGAAAGTCGAACCCACCAGCTGCTGCTCAGAAACCTTAAACAGGGCTACTATGAGTCAGAACCGACAGGACAGAACTTCTTAACAACACATTCCTGCTTTTTTTTTGATAGTCATTCGTTTTTTCCATCCTTTGATTTTTAATCTATTTTTTGTCTTTGTGTGCAAGGCATGTCTGTTATATACAGCATATTGATATGGGTCTTGTTTTCTTATCCAACCTATTGTTCCTATGTCTTGAATGGTTAACTCATTTAATCCATTTACATTCAGTGTAATTATCCATAAGTATGTTGTGTGTTTATTTATGTGTGGGACTGCTGGTTTCTTTGTTCCAAATACTTTTCTGTGCATAGTTTTTGTTTGTTTTTATCTGTCAGTTTTTTTGTTATTTTCTTTCTTGTTATTTTGTTATCAAGTGCTATTGAGTCAGTTCTGATTCATAGTGACCCTGTATAGGGTTTCTGAGGACTGGCTGGTGAGTTTGTGCCACCGACGTTGCAGCTCAAACCAACCTTGCAGTCCTGTGCTTTATCCTACATTGCCACACTAGCACTCCTTGTTGTTTTAGTGTTTAATAAATTTTTATGCTTTCCCTTTTTTTTTTCACTGTGATGAGGAAGTTTATTAATATTCTTTGAGGTTACTCTGTAATTTGGAGGATAGCATTGGATTGCAAATCTCAAGATCACTAATTTGAGCCCACCAGGCACTCTGTAGGAAAATCGATGAGGCTTCTGCTCCTACTAGGAGTTTTAGCTTCTTGAATTCATATCTTCTTGTCTTTCACAATATTAATGGCATTTTCTTGCAACAACTCTTCAACCGTTTTATCTGTGCTTTATTTTTTTCTCTCTTTCTTTTCGTGATGTCTTGTTCCGGAACTACAATCACAGGTTGCTTATTCTTCTTGATGTTGTCATCCATAACTCTTAGGATTTCTTCATTTATTTTTTCTGATTTTTTTCTTGAGCAGTTTAGTTTTGAGAGATTTGTCTTTAAGCTCACTAATTTGACTGTCCATTCTATTTAGTTCTACTGCTTTATCTGTTTCAGAAATTTAAGTATTCATTTTCTGGATTTCTATTTGATATTTTTATATGAGTTCTAATTTTTTATTGATAGTGCCAGTTTGTTTTTATAGTGTTTTCCTGAACTCTAAAAATTTTTTGTTTCTGGTTTCCTTGATTTCATCTGAAGCATTCTTGGGTTGTCAATAAACCTGTGGAATCTACTTAAACATCATTCTTTGAAATTTCTTATCAAGTAGTTCCAATACCATTTCTTCCTCACAAAAATGTGATGTGTTTGAGCCACTCTATCTTGTTTCTTCATGTGAACTGAAATGCTCTGTTTTGCTTGAACTATTGTTGTTCATTTGCATTTAATTTATGTTGTTGCATTTGCATTTAATTTGATTGTGTAGCGGTGTGTTCTTTGGCACAAACCACCTGTCTCCTAGGGGGTACGATAGAGTGTGAGTGTGTGATCAATTCTCTGCTTTTGCATAGCTCAGAGCTCAATTCAGTTGACGTCTGTTGACTACTGTTTAACATTGATCACAGTTGGTACTGAAGCAGGTAGTGGCCTTTACCCAGTGCATAGAACTGCAGTAAGTGTGAGTGAGACTGGACCACATAGGAACAATTATTGTCACTGGACCACATAGGTGACAATTATTGTCACCTTTTGAATGGGATAAGAGAGAAAAAAATAGCAAAACTAGAAAAGAAAAAAATAATAATAATAATAAAAAAAATGGGAAAGCTGGCAAACAATAGAAAGTAAAAATAATTTAACAATTTTCTGGTTGTGAGCCACCACTGTGGGTGTTTATGTTGTTAGGTTGCTGTCCCAATGAATCACTCCTTGCAAAAGATAAAAATGGTCATAGTGTGTCAAGACAGGTGACAGTTCAACGACTTCATTTGTCTCCCTTTTTTTGCTCAGTGTCTTCTCCTTGTTGTTGTTGCTAAGTACCATAGAGTTGGTTCTGACTCCTAATGAAACTATATATGGTTTTCTAGCTGCTGCAGGTCGATTAGAGCCATTGACCTGGTGGTTCAAACTGACATTGCAACCGAGTGTTTATCCTACAGCACCATGCCAGAACTCCAAGTATACTAAGGAAGTTGTCCATTAGGAACTTGAACACAGTTCCTCTGGCATCTTAAGCAAGAGTCATACCACCTGGCCAACAAATCACAACTAGTCAGAGTTTAATCTATTTCTCATCCTTTATTCTGAAGCTTAGGATCATCATCAATATCTGTTTTATTTGATTTTGTATGTGTGTATGTGTATTTGTTGTAGAAGGTTTGGGTAGATTGTGTGAATAGTAGTCCCCAATTTTTGAAAAATTATTTAAAGTAATGTCAGTGTCTTGGATTTAACAATTTTTAGTTAGTTAGTGTATATTTAGCTACTATACTCCTAGTCTTAGAAAATTATCTTTAAAATGACATCAGTTATAATAATGACAATAATTTTGTGTGTGGGCAATTTGAAATAAAATAGATACAACCACCAGCACCCCTCCAAAAAAAATCAGTGCAAATTTATTGTGACTGATAGATCACAGAAGTATGCAATTGATGGTAAATTTTGAAAGTTTATATAGAATATAGTTCTTGTTGTTGTTAGGTGACATTAACTCAGTACAGTACAGACTCATAGCAACGAAACACTGCCCGGTCCTAGGCCAGCTTCACAATTGTTGCCATGCTTGAGCCCATTGATACTGCCACTTTGCCAATCCATCTTTCTAAGGGTCTTCCTCTTTTTCTCTGATTTTCCACCTTACCAAATGTGATATCTTTCCCCAGCAACTGACAATATGACCAAAGTAGGAGAGACGAAGTTTGGCCATCCTGGCCTCCAAGGAGCACTCTGACTGCGCTTCTTCCAACAAAGATCTGTTTGTTCTATTGGCAGTCCAAAGCACTTTCAATATTCTTCTCCAACTCCATAACTCAAAAGCATCAATTATTCTACAGTCTTCCTTATTCACTGTCCAGCTTTCACATGCATATGGTGGTGGTGGTGGTTATGTGACATGGAGTCAGTTCCAACTCATAGCAAACCTGTACAGGGTTTCTGAGGCTGTAAATATTTTATGGGAACAGAAAGCCTCATCTTTCTCCCATGGAACAGCTGGTAGTTTCAAACGGCTGACCCTGAAGTTAGCAGCCCAGTTTGTAACCACTATGCTACCAGAGTATGCATATGAGGTAATTGAAAACATCATGGTTTGGGTCAGGCACACCTTAGTCCTCAAGCTGACATCTTTGCTCTTCAACATTTTAAATAGGTCTTGTGCAGATTTGCCTACTATAATACATCATTTAATTTCTTGACTGCTGTTTCCATGAGCGTTGATGGTTGATCCAAGAATGAAGTCCTTGACAACTTCAATCTTTTCTCTGTTTATAAAAATGTTGCTTATTGGTCCAGTCATGCAGATTTTTGTTTTCTTTACATTGAAATGCAATCCATACCAAAGGCTGTGGTTTTTGCTCTTCATCAGTAAGTATTTTAAGTCCTTTTCACTTTTAGTAAGCATAGTTGTCTCATTTGCATATCACAGGTTGTTAATGAGTCTTCCTCTAATCCTGATGCCATGTTTTTCTTCCTATAACCCAGTTTCT
>NW_006408736.1:1793132-1794924 GCF_000296735.1 Chrysochloris asiatica
GAAACTACCAGCCGCTCCGCGGGAGAAAGATGAGGCTTTCTACTCCCGTAAAGATTTACACCCTCGGAAACCCTGTACAGGGTCGCTATGGGTCGGACCCAACTCGATGGCACTCAACAACAACAACAACATTGTTTCAGCTTCCTAAACTTGAAACCTAATGTTGAGCTACATTTGTTTAACAAGTCTTATTAGACACAACTTTCCCTTTTCCTCCCATAAAGGTAGAAAGCCTAGATGTTTGAAGAGTATTTGTCCATGTGATTCCTAAGTTCATCACAAATGCTAGGAATCTCTTCTAAAAGTATAGAAAATACTAATTTCTGAATTATGAAAAGCTGAAATCTATCCAATTATATGTCTTAATACCAATTAAGATACCAATTTTCAATAATTTATGCTTTTTATAAAACTTACATTTATTATTTCATAGGCACAATTCTGCATGTAAAACTATATAATTTTGCAGTTTTAACATTAGAACACTGCAGCTTTAATACTATTTAAAAACAAGCTTTAAAGCAAAAAAGTTAAAATATATTAAATGAACTTGGAATCATTTCAACTTTTCCATAATGCATTTAAGTGAATACATGAAATTATTTTAGTCAGTACAATGGCTTCTTGAGTCCTAGGTGCCTGCTGAATGAAAAATAATGTTGTATTATACTTAGAAATCTTTCCAAAAGGGCATGATGTTGTTGTATTGTGCCTTTGAGTCAGTTCCAACTCTTAGAAACTCTGTATGTGGTTTCTGAGGAGTGACTAGTGGGTTTTAATATGAATGTAATTTCCTATTTAACATTGAACTGCCATGCCTCCAGGTGTTAGATACATATAATCTTAGTGAATCTAAATTTAAAAGGAATTTTCATACACTTGAAATCTGTACTTCTGAAAGCTTCTCTAACATTACTAGATTTAATGTTTAAGCACTGATGATTTGCTCATGAATAAAACTGTTTTCCTGTGGGTGTGGCATTGTAGAGATAAGCACTCAACTGCAAAGTCGATTTGAACCTCAAGGTCAGCAGTTCAAACTCACCAGCCCCTGCTTGAAAACCCTAAATAGGGTAGCCATCAGTGGAAATCAACATGATCGCAGTTAACAACAACAACCTCTTTAGTGTTTCTGAGTAATTTATTTATTAATTGGTCATATTTTTAAGTGTTTTATAGCTTTCTTTTTCATTTCTAAAATGAAATTAGGTTATTTACATACTCTTGGCTCTTGGCCTCCAATATTATCTTGCTCTACATTATCCCAAAGGGGAATGGAAGCACACTTATTCATAGCACATTTCACCAAGTAGGAGGAGGATTTCAACAGAGAAGCACACAGTGAACAGGCAGAGTATGGTCTTGGACACCTCTTACAAATTCATTCTGAGCATCTCACACCTGATGTCATTTTGTGTTGTAGTTGTTGGATGGTGTCAACAGCAGTCTAAGGCTAGCCTCACAATTGTAACGTTTGAGCCCATTGTTGTTACCATTGTATTAATCTGTCTCATTGTTTATTATAATTCAAATTATATTATTCAAATCTTCTAAGTGATATATTTAAATCTCTATTGTTGTTAAGCAACATGAATTTGGTTCTTACTGATACTGACTCTGTATAGGGTTTCTGAGGAGTAGCTGGTGGTTTGAATCAGCACACCATGACTTTATTTTATTATAACTGTTAAGTGCCTTCAAGTTAGTTCTGACTCATAGCAACCCTGTATAAAATCTCTAAGGAGTGACTGATGGGTTTGAACTGCTGACCTGGCAGTTAGCAGTCCAATGT
>NW_006408736.1:1796399-1798160 GCF_000296735.1 Chrysochloris asiatica
ACAAATATTATAAAGATCTATGTATGATTTTATCTTTCTTTCTGTACTACATATTGTGGATTGCCACACAAAAATATTTAAAATCTTCATTTTGGGGCTAGAAGGCAGTGACATTTACTGCAGGAAAGTTCAAATTTGTAGATAATTAAACCCACAGATTATCATCATGAAAATTGTGTATAGATAAATTACTCTTCAATTTTTTTTTTTTTATTCTTTTAAAGAACAAGTACAATATGAATGCAAACATCTTGTTGTTATGTGTACTGTTGAGTCATTTCTATCTCATAGCAAACTGTAAATCCTAGGCTGCTGGATTCAAACTGCTGACTTTGTAATTGGCAGCACAACTTTACTTGAATCATATATTTACTATACGATAGTAATCTGTATACTTATTTTATCAGTCAGTGCTTTAATTTACTATATAACCATTGCAAAACCATATGGAGATCAAGTCTGATTTCCTCTGGCTTCAGAAAGGGGAAAGTAATCAAACTCAAAATCAGTCCAAGGCTAAATTTCTTTACCTTATTCTGACACCAAACTCTCCCTCTCAGCTTTCTCTGGTTCACACCTGGATTCAATAACCCATTACAATGGCCATACAGAACTCATAACAGTCCTCATGATTATATGATTTCTTAGGGAAATGGACAAGGTAGATTGCAGGAAGAGAAACAATTTCGGTTGTAGCTGTTCTCTTCGGTGCTATACTGCAGGTAAGACTCACGGTTGTCTTCAGCCTCTCAACTTTAGGGCCCTTTGGGATCTGGCCTGCTTATGCAAGTGTTACAAAGCTCTTTTAGGCAGTGTGTGAAAGCCCAAAGGGCATATTCTGCAAGCCAACTACTTGCCTGTAGGTACTCAGCTTTACTGAGTCCATGGGACTAGAAACTTCCACCTGCTCTGTGTTTCCATGACACTGCCTCTTCTAACAACTCTGATGCCCCCACTAATCTAGATGGGCATCTCATGCTAAATTCATGCTCTTTATTGATGATGCTGGGATTGTCTGTTCTTGCTTCTGAGGTGGCTCCTTTTAAATTTAGTGGGATGGCAACACTAACCAATGCTGGAGTCCTGTATACCCTATTTGCATGGTCCCACCCAATCATTTGCTAAGAATAAAGAAGACAGTGGATAGAAAAGCCATAACAAGTAAATTCAAGGTTGATGGTGCAAAATGAAGTCTTTGACAACTTCAATCTTTTCTCCATTTATCTTCATGTTCTTTCTTTATAGATCCAGTGGTAAGGATTTTTGTTTTCTTTACCTTGAGGTGCAACCCACATCAAGGCTGCTTGATCCTCATCAGTATTTTAAGTCCTGTTTGTTTTCAGCAAGGTTGAATTATCTGCATATCACAAGTTGTTAATGAGTCTTCTTTCAATCCTAATGCCACTTCCTTCTTCATATAATCTAGAGTCTCAGATTATTTGTTTAGCATACAGATTGAGTAAATATGATGAAAGTATATAACCCTGGCACACATCTTTCCTAATTTTAAACCACTTGGTGTTCCCTTGTTCCATTTGAATGCCTCTTGATCCATGTACAAGTTCCTCATGAGCACAACTAATTGTTCCAGAATACTCATTCTCTGCAATGCTGTCCAAATAGTTTGTAATGATCCATACAATCCAAAGACTTGTGTAGCTAATAAAACATAAGTAAACATCTTTCTGGTGTTTTCTGCTTTCAGTCAAGATCTGTCTGACATCAGCAATGATATCCCTGGTCCCACTTGAACCACTGGCA
>NW_006408736.1:1799545-1808907 GCF_000296735.1 Chrysochloris asiatica
GTTCCCTGGAGAAGTAAAAACAGTGATGCTTATACATTGTTGTTGTTAGGTGCCGTTGAGTCTGTTCCAACCCATAGCGACCCTGTATAGTGTTTCCGAGGAGCAGCTGATGAGCTTAAACAGTCGACCTTGTGGTGTAAACCAACTTTGCAGTCTAGCTCATTAACCCACAGTGCCAAACGGAAAGGGCTCCCCAAAATATTGGTCAGATGTCAGACTGAAGGCTTCTAACTCATGTAACTGCAGGGCTGATAAGCCAAAATCGGCAGATCAGGCAGGTAAGAGGACCAGCTGTTTAAGACTCTGTAAATTAACAAGCAGTAAAGTAGGCCCCTGGCTAAAGTTCAAAGAACCAGAGGTTGGATGGTGTGCCAGGTACAAAATCCAGACTCAGAAGAAAAGAAGCAACTTTGCCCAACTGTTCAATATATTGGAAGCAGGCCATGTCCTGAGGAAACATCCTTTTCGATTGATTAGCTGCTCATAGCCCAATTTATCATGAGGGATTATTACATTTTAACTGCCAAACCATTGAAACTTCTGATTGAGCAAAGCTGACACAAAACCTTAGTTATCACAATCTATATTCATATAGTTGGTTGGTTCTATCCAGTGGAAAATGTTCATGAAAAATAACAATATGTATATTTTAATGTCTTTCCTTTTTCATTTGCAGTTGACTTGATGGCACTCAGCAACAACAATAATGAAGTTTTAATAGATCTTAGCTTTACAAGCATGCATTTTTTCTTTTCTTCGTCTGTATCATTTACAAAATAGAATGATCTAAGTGAAATGATTTGCAAAAAGTTTATAATGTTTTATGTCTCTAATGGATCTTTGAATTTATGCCTAATCATAGTAAAAGGTATCAGCAATATAAAAAAAATATGTAGTCACGTCAACTGACTTGCACAAGCAAGAGAAAATATATTCCTTGCCTGCTTTAAATATACTATACATTTTAGACATGCACTTATAATAGTCATCATTATAATCATCAGTGAAATCATTACTGACATTTTATATTATTCTAGGCAACACAAGGGAGTCCTGGTGAGGTACTGTGGGTTAATGAATGAGCTGGATTGGAAGGTCAGCTTGAACCACCCAATCAGAAGTTCAAGCTCACCAGCTGCTCCTTGGAAGCCCTAGACAAGGTCTCTATGAATCAGAACTAACTCATCAGCACTTACCAACAACAACAAGACAATGTAACAAAACTAATTCCATTGTACTACAACTACCTAGCATGTTAATAGAATCCTCATGTGGTAATGTCGGATAAAGTACTGGACGGCAAAGTCAACTCGAACCACAATGTCAGCCGTTCAAACTCACCAGCCACTCCTTGGAAACCTTATACAGGGTCGCTATGAGTCCGAACCGATTCTACGGCATCTAACAACGATCATTGTTAATAGCTCTCTTGATGCTGACATTATACATGACACACACACACACACACACACACACACACACACACACATTTGTTTGTTGTTAAGAGCCATGTAGTTGGTTCAAAATCTTAGTGACCCTGTATGAGGTTTCTAAGACTTTAAATCTTTGCGGGAGCAGAAAGCCTCATCTTTCTTCCACCGAACAGCTGGCAGACAAGAAACAATCCAGGGTTTAGCACATGAAGCTACAGTGATCCAAGGAGCATCTGGAGAGTTTGAACCACCAATTTTTCGGTTCAAACAGACCTTGAGGTCAAGTGCTTATCCTGAGGCGTCACACACACACAGCGAGTGTGAGTGAGTTTTTGTGTGATGCTGTAGGGTAAGTAAGCACTGCATGGCTAATCATAAGGGTGGTAATTCAAATCCACCAGCCACTTCTAGGAGTCCTGCTGTAGCGTTATGGGTTAATGCTCTGGACTGCAACGGTGGTTTTAATCCATAAAGTCGACAGTTCAAACTCACCAGCCGCTCCTCACGTACTCTATACAGGGTCGATGTGGGTCAGAATCAGTTCAATGCCACACAACAACTACAACAACCACTCCTAGAAAATCACATACAGGGTCACCACGAGTCAGAACCAATTTGATGGCATTTAACAAGAATGGACTCAAGCGTGGCAACAATAGTGAGATTGGCCCAGGACGGGGCAGTGTTTCATTCTGCTGTGCATAAGGTCCCTATGAGTCAGTACCGAGTCGATGGCACCTAACAACAACAACATACATACATATATGTATGTATTTATATATATTACAAAAGGAAATTGTTTAAGTACATTAAATATAATCTACTAGATATTGGTATAAGGAGCTCTGGTAGCGTAGTGGTTACGAACCGGGCTGCAAACCGTAAGGTCAGCAGTTCGAAACTACCAGCTGTTCCATGGGAGAAAGATGAGACGTTCTGCTCCCGTAAAGATTGACAGCCTCGGAAACCCTGTACAGGGTGGCTATGGGTCGGAACTAACTCCACCGCACATTACAACAACAACATATCTATATCTATATCTATCTATATCTATTTATATGAGCTCTGATAGCATAGATATTATGAGTCGGGCTACTTACCACAAGGTCAGCAGCTTGAAAGCATCAGCTGTTCTGTGGGAGAAACATGAGGTTCTCTGTTCCCATAAAGATTTACAGCCTCCGAAACCCTGTACAGGGTCGCTATGAGTCGGAACCGACTCCAGGGCACATAACAACAACAGATATTGGTATAATGCAACAGGATAAGCCCTGGACTGCTAATTGTAAAGTTGGTAGTTTAAACCCACCAGTTGTTCATCGGCAGCCCTATATACAGAGGAACCTGTACATAGGTGAAATAGCATTTATTAGAACAAAATAAGTGAATATTGAGTAGTTTGAAACCTGGAAAGGTGTGTGTCAGGGTTGTATCGTTTCTCCATATTTATTCAATATATATGCTAAGAAGATGATATCAGAATGTATATTATATGAAGAAAAACTTGATATCTATATTGGAGAAAGATTTATGAACAATCTGCAATTTGCGGATGACACAACCTTGCCTGATGAAGATAAAAGACTATAGTATTCAATATGGATTGTTCCTCAATTTAAGGAAAACATAAATCCTTCCAATTTGAAAAATAAACAAAAGATTGAAATTGTCAAATACTGCACTTTTTTTGGATCCACAGTCAACTTTCATGGAAGCAGTAGTCAAGAAATCCAATGATTTATTGCATTAGGCAAATCTGCTGCACAAGACCTCTTTAAAGAGTTTAAGGGCAAAGATATCACTTTGAGAAGTAAGGTGTGCCTGACCCAAGACGTGGTATTTTTAATCAAGTCTTAAGCATATGAACGTTGAACTGTGAATGAGAAAGATCATAGAAGAATAAGTACATTTGAATTATGGTAATGGAGAAGAATATTCAAAATACCATGGGTTGAAAAAAGAGCAAACAAATCTGTGTTGGAAGAGGTGGTCAGAGTGCTCCTTAGAAGTGAGAATGGCAAGACTCTGTCTTTCATACTTCAGACATCACATCAGGAGGGACCATTCCCTGGATAAGAACATCATGTTTGGTACAATGAAAGGTCCATGAAAAATAGCAAGGTTTCCAGCCACTCTCAAACCCTATACAGGGTCACTTTGTGTTGGAACTGACTTAATGGCACACAAGAAGTTATTGTATATGAAGAGAGAAATGGTATACCTAACTTTAGTTGTATCAGTAATTTAAATTGTATCCCTAAGTAAACCTCTAGGCAAGCCACATCTTCCTTGCTTGATGTCTAAGGGGAAGGATGTGGTTTTGCAGAGACATTTTGTTGCTACCTGTTTTAAAGTGTGACTCATTGGATAATTGTTGGTGTGGTAAAATGCTAATGAGGAGAGAAGAGTTTGAGTACAGAGGCAGAACTAGTTAATCCCTGAGGAGAAAGAAGAAATAAAATTGGAAACATGAAAATTAGACAAATTCTCAAAGAACCTAGAAATGTGTATAAATTAAATCTTTTCTGGTCCTGTTCCATAACCAAGATCATTGGTATGTTTTAGTCCATTGTTGTTGTCTCTACCAAAAATGAATTTCTATTTTAGAAATTGAGCCTCATATCTATGGAACATTTTGAATTTATTTCTTCTAAGATTGATTTGTTTGTTCATTTGCCAGTCTCCTGTATAGTCAATATTCTTTGCCAATATCTCAGTTCAAGTGCATCAATTCTTGTTTCATCTTTTTCTATTATTCAGCTTTCACATGTATGTAAGACGATTGAAACAGCCATGGAGGGTGACAGCTGCACGTTAGTTATCAAAGTGACATCTTTGCTTTATAAACTTAACCTGAGGTCTTTTGTAGAAAAATTTCCCAATGAAGTTCACAATTTGATTTCTTAACTGTTGTTTCATGAACACTGATTGTTGACCCAAATACACAGAACAAAATCACTGACAATTTCAACTTTGTTTTTTTCTTCTGGACAATTAGATAAGAGTTGTTGTTCTTTGGTATCACTGATTCAATTATGACTCATAGTGATGACACATATTAAGAAATAAATAAGCTGATAAGCATATTAAGGGACATCATAGTCAGATTTAGGGAGAATAGGGAATTGAAAAAAATTAAACCTACTGTTCTTTATCCTTTTGTTGAAAATAGAGGTAAGGTCATGAATTGAGATCTCTTGACTTTATTCCTATTTTATTTTAGTAATGGAGATGTAGAGATCTGGGGTAAATGGACACATTTTGAAACCAACACAGTGAGAGAAATACAGAGCATGCAATTCAATTTATTCAAACAATTTTGGATGTGTCCTTGGTTCCTGAGAGATAATTTCTAAACACCCAATTTTACTATTTATTATAATTGCTGTTATTTTAAGAATGTGTCTCTTGGTTGGAGGCTGAAGCTTTAATTAATTCATGCAAGCAATAATTGAATCAATCATGCCTAGGTAATAAAACTATAATAAAATACCTGAACATTGAAACTTAAGTGGACTACCTACATGGCAAAGTGATACATCAATGTTGGGGACTCCTTCCATCCTTGGCCTATGAGTGTCTTCGTTTGTATCCCTTGGCCACAATAAAACTAATTGTAAATATAATACCATTGAGTTCTGTGAGCTATTCTAGCAAATTATATAACTCAACAGTGTAAAAAAAGTCCATGAATTTATAGCCAGTAGGGTGTTGTAGGGATCTGTAAGTCCTGGCTCATATGTGAAGTCTTGAACTGACTTGTCAGCCTAAATGAATCCCTTTAGATAATGTGTGAAATATGGCCTACTTCTAATGATCAAATTCAGAAAAAGAAATGCATTCGTAATAGGTTTCAGAGAGGAGCATTAGAGTGTGTTTGGAAGAAGACATACAAACACAAAGATACAGAGACCTGTAGGAAATTATTGGAAAATGAACTTAATGGGAAGGTAAGAGTATTAGAAACATTTAAGACCAATTTCTACTATTATCACTTTGAATTTTGAATTTCATATTGAAAGATACAAGAAAAGTATGTTGACTGACACATTACCGTAATACAGTACATAGGCTTCAGAATGCTCTACCTTCTTTAGTAGATTGCATTTTCATTTCTGTGTAGTAAGCAAGGAAGAAAAAAACATATGTAAGTGATGAGTAGGAGAGTTAGTGATGTACTTTTGGTGAGCTTTAGTGAATTTGCATGCATGAGAAATTAATTTTAATTGTTGTTTGCAATATTTTGGGGAACCTGGCATTTTTCATGTTGCAAGGCTAGCACAAGGAGTATGGTAGTTCTATTCAATAAGCATGGGATTGCAAACCACAAGGTCAGTGGCTCAAACCCATTAGCTGTTCCATGGGAGAAAGATTGAGGCTTTTTCCTTCCTGGAATATGTAGACTCTGAAACCCTATATGGGTTAGCTATGAGTCAGAACTGACTCCATGGCACTTAACAACAACAACAAAGGACAGCACGACCATGCTATTTATCTTACTTCTTGATTTTAAAATGTATCATAATGATAGGTATATTTATACAGACATGAAGAGGGAGTTTTGCTTAATTATTTATTCAGATACTAGGATATTCAGAAAAGGGATAATTTGATAAAATTTATATTATTGTGGTGATTTAATTCTGGATTTGAAGGGGAGGAAATGATATAATTGGTCCCATTTAGAAAGTCACTAGAATAAACAACATGCTGATGATGCAGAAAGCATCAAAAGAAGATGGGAGAAATATACAGAATCACTGTACCAAAAAGAAATGGTTGATATTTAACAATTTCAAGAGGTAGCATATAATAGGGGCCAATGGTACTAAAGGAAGAAGTCCAAGCTGCCCTGCAGGCATTGGTGAAACTAAGGCTCCATGTATTATCAGAATACAAACTGAAATCTTTCAACAAACTGCTACAGCACTGGAGGTACTCACTCATCAATCCCATGAAATTTGGAAGACAGCTATGTGGTCAACTGATTGGAACAGATCCATATTTGTGCCTATTCTGAAGAGAGGTGACCCAACAGAATGCAGAAATCATCAGACAGTATAATTCAAGTTACATGCAAGTAGCATTTTGCTAAATATAATTAAAAAATGATTGCAACCGTCCATTGACAGGGAACTGCCAGTGTTTCAAGCTTAATTCAGAAGAGGATGTGGAATAAGGGATATCATTGCTGATGTCAGATAGATCTTGGCTGATGGCAGAGAATGCAAGAAAGATGTTTACCCATGCTTTACTGATAATGCAGAGGCTTTTTGACTGTGTGGATCATGACAAGCTATGGGCAACATTGCATAGAATGGGTAGTCTGGCACACTTAATTGTGTTAATGAGTAACCTACACATGGACCAAGAGGAAGCCATTTGAGCAGAATACAGGGATATTGAATAATTTTAAATCAGTGAAGATGTATGTGAGGGTTGTATTATTTCACCGTACTTATTCAATCTGCATGCTGAGCAAATAATTCAAGAAGCTCGGTTATATGAAGAACAACATGACATCAGGATTGAAGGAATACCCATGAACAACCTGAGATAAACAGATGACGCAACTTTGCTTGCTGAAAGCAAAGAAAACTTAAAACGCTTATTGATGAAGATCAAAGGCATATTATCAAGAGGGACCAGTGCCTGAAAAAGGGAATCATTGTTTGGTACAGTGGAGTGTACTGAGCGGAAGAACCTCAAACAGATGGATTTAAACAGTGGCAGCAGCAATGGGCTCAAGCATATCAACAATTGTGAAGATGGCACAGCACTGGACAGGTTCCATTTGTTGTGCTTACCGTTGGTCGCTGTGAGTCGGAACTGACTCTACAACACCTATCAACAACAACAGCAGGGAGAAGGAAGGGTTCTGCATTTCCCAAGATTTTAGTTACAGAGTAAAATTTCTAAGAATTCTCTTACTATTTCTTTAGCTTTCCCTCTACATAAAATTTGACACTTGGTTTCCTCACACTCCACATTGTTGGTGTTACATGCCATCGATTCAGTACCAACTCATAGCCCTCTCGTATAGGGTTTCCAAGGAGCGACTGGTGGCTTTGAACCACCAACCTTTTGGTTGCTAGTCCAGTGCTCATCATGCAGCACCACACTAAGACATTAATCCTAAACTAAACTCATCTTCCACAAAACAAAACTGTATTTGCACTAGCATCCCCTTACTTAAAAATTGGTGCCTCTGAAAGCCGAAAGCTGTTGTCCTACCTCCCTTTCAGGCTTTGCTTCTAATCAGTTTTTAAGTCCTGGTGTTGCACTGTAGGATAAGCACTGGACTGAGAACCCAGTCATGATTCAGCAGTTCCAACTCATCAGCAGCTCCTCAGAAACCCTATACAGGCTCACTATGATTCTGAACCTGCACTTAACAACAATAGCAACAATTCAACTTTATCTATTCATTTACTTTTAAATCTATCAGGTCCTTTTCATCTCTCACTTGAACTACTAGACTTTCTAACTTTTCTCTTTGATCTTGATTGCATCCAGTAGGCTTCTTGGCAGAATTACCTAACTACAATATATGTCTGTTTATATTTTCTTCTTGTTTATAATCCTTAATTTTTTTTTCTTGTTGACCTTAGGCTAACTTTTCCCTCCTTAACATGGGCATCAAGCTCTCAACAATCTACCAACTGCTCACCTCTTTGGATTCATTCCTTGTCACACTTATTGTATGCTAAGATTTTCCTGCTTCTCTTTTTCTTCTTCTTTTTAATAGTTGAATTGCACATTCTCAGGCCTCTGAGCTTTTCTAACCAAGTCGATAACCCTCTCAATACATTCCTTCCTAATTCATATAGCCACCTGAGCTGATTCTTACTTACACTTTAATTGTAACTTTAATGTTACTTTCTTTCAGAGGGCCTTAATTTCTGAGCCTTTATTGATTGGATGCTCCACTCTGTGTTCTTAATAGCAGCCCATTATTTCCCAATATATATGTTCATCACATATTATTGTGATAATGATTTATTTAATTGACTGTTTAAATTATTGTTTTCCCTCCTAAACTGATCTGTGTGAAAACATATAATAAGCCTTTCTCCTTTAGCGCCATCATTTATTGCAATTGTCTGATGTAGTCTCTCAGTAAGTGTTTCTTGAATGAAATCACTGGAATGTTAAAAGTTCAAATATGATAAAATGCAGGAATTTTTTTTTTACTCTTAAGAATTTCAGTTAATTTCTTAATATTCCAGTGTTAAACACTCTTTTCAGTAGTTATTCCCATTTATATGGTTATTTAAGTGAATTTAGGCACTATGGGCTAATGCGTCAGCCTGCAGTCATTTGAACTGCAAGGTCGGTGGTTCAAGCTCACCAGCTGCTCCTTGGAAACCCTATACAGGGTCGCTATGAACTCGACAGCACTTAACAACAAGAAGAAGAACAACTTATAAATAGATACAGAAGATTTGTATTTTGGATTGAATCTGACTCTTGAAATGTTCCACATTGGCTGCTTCCTAATTTCAAACTTAATACTTATGACTCTATGTAGAACTTGCTGTTGTTGTTAGGTGCCATCGATTTGGAAATGACTCATATAGACCTTATGCACAGCAGAATGAAACACTGCCCAATCCTGGGTCAACCTCACTATCATTGCCACGCTTGAGTCCATTGATGCTGCCACTTTGTCAATCCTTCTTGCTGGGGATCTTCCTCTTTTTCTCTGACCCTCCACTTTACCAAACATGATATCCTTCTCCAATGACTGGTCCCTCCTGACAATATGTCCGAAGTATGAGAGATGAAGTTTGGCCATCCTGACCTCCAAGGAGCACTCTGGTTGCACGTCTTCCAACACAGATCTGTTGGTTCTTTTGGCAGCCCATGGCACTTTCAATATTCTCCTCCAACACCATAACTCAAAAGCATCAATTCTTCTGCGGTCTT
>NW_006408736.1:1810706-1815421 GCF_000296735.1 Chrysochloris asiatica
TTGTTTTTTGTTTTTTCCCCACAAAGGTGCAGTGGTTAAGTACTCAGCTGATAACTAAAAGATCAATAGTTCAAATCCACCAGCCACTCTATGGACAAAGACATGGCAGTCTGCTTTTATAATGATGAGAGCCTTGGAATCTCCTTAATGAGTTTGGTTTGGTTATATGAAAAAAGTCTTCATGAAAATTTGCCCTAGCAATGCTGAAGTTTGGTTAAAATCAGGAGCATATAAATGTAATATCATTTTTTTTTTTTTGCTGGATCTTCAAAGTCCACATGATGGTGTAAACGAATAGTAAGTTAAACCTATGCCTCTAGTCTTAGTTAATCATGCATAGACCTAGATTTTTTTTTTCTTTCATATGTAAATTTTACATCTTTGCTTAGTACCAGAGAAAGAAATCAATAATGATGTATAACAATGTTGTGTAACACACTTAAAAGGGACATATTATGTGGAATTTAGTAGTGAATTACATGAAACCCTCTCCCCCCCAACCCCAGAATGCCACAGAAGTCATTGATGAATGGGATCCTTGGAGCATAATACATGCCAAGCAAGTTTTAGAGAGTATAATAGTTTTGCCTGTAAGCAAATAGATAATGCTTTGTCATCGCACACTGCTATTTTTATAAAGTTGCCCTCCAATAATGGAAAACTATAAGAAATATGATATATTTACATAGACATCTTCAACAAAGAGGGAACAGATGGAATTTTCAGCCTGATATATTTCCAAAGATAGAAATTATCACCAATTTTAACTCAAGAAAAAATTTACCAGGGTTATATTTACAAAGAGTGAAAATATAATGTACCCACAATTTCTTTGGGGAAATATTATTACAAAAGTGATGATTTTTAAGACTCAGAGAAAATTCATATTTAAAATGAATGCTTACTGAACATATAGTTTTTTACTACATTTTTAGTAAAAATTAAGTTTGCATCTAAACTTAGAAATGATATAATACTACAATGAATATTATACCTAGAACCATATCCCTTGTAAATTTATATATGCACACTTTTTGAATTATCTATGTCCTTTAACAAGTGTTCTCTAATTATTAATAAGGAGCTCTGGTAGCATAGTGGTTACAAAATGGGCTGTGAACCTTAAGGTCAGCAGTTTGAAACTACCAGCCTCTCTACGGGAGAAAGATGAGGCTTTCTGCTCCTGTAAAGATTTACAGCCTTGGAAACCCTGTACAGGGTTGCTATGGATCAGAACCAACTCAACAGAACTTAATAACAACAATTATTGATGT
Source organism: Chrysochloris asiatica (assembly GCF_000296735.1). Lineage (NCBI taxonomy): Eukaryota > Metazoa > Chordata > Mammalia > Afrosoricida > Chrysochloridae > Chrysochloris > Chrysochloris asiatica. Next base: position 1,811,981 of record NW_006408736.1, read on the forward strand.
CATTTTAATCAATGTTATGCTATACCTTAGATTCATATACATTTACCACTCGTAGTCAGAGCAAGTAAATGTTAAGAGTACTGAAGTTTGTGCTTATTTTCAAAATGCATTTGGTCTCAGATTTGTCTGTAAATTTGAATTTGTCAGGAAAAAAAAGTATCTAACAAACTGGCTTTTCTTTGTTTTATCTTTGTTTTGCTATTTAGAAGCAAGACCCTACAAGGGCCATGGTATTATTTAAATGTGACCCAATATTGAGTTCTTGGAGTGTGCCAAGCGTTAAGTGTTCAACTACTAACTGAAAGGCGCCTTGGAAAAGAAATTCTGATGACCTGCCTCCCAAAGTTCACAGCCATTTACATGCTATGAATCACACTTATGCTCTGAAAAGCATGGGGTTACTATGAGACAGAGTAGACTAGATGGCAATTTGTTTAGTTAAACTGAAAATACAGTAAATAAAAGCAAACCCACTGTCATTGATTCTGACTCATAGAATAGTATAGAGTCTCTTCTGAGACTATAAATCTTCATGCAACAGCAATGGATAAGAGGAACAAATGGCAAAATTAGCTATTATTTTAATGTAATTTTAATATTTCTCACCCCCATTTAAGCAAATCTCTAGCTTTACTTCTTCCCCTTCTCCTGCTTTCCTGTTTCCCTCCCTCCTTTCTGTTTTTCCTTATTTCAGTGCTCTTTCTCAATAACTAATTAATTAAGTTCAGTATGAAAGAAAAATTACAATACACATTGAGCCTAGAGCCTGAATAGCTAGTTTCCATACAATAGTATCCTGGAAGGAACACAAGAAATATTTCTACAGCTTATTATTATTTTTTGTTGTTATTTTTGTTATGGACATAGAAAGAAATTATGGATTTCAAGAAAATGTACTCACCAACATTAATCTAATTATGTAAATCAGAAATGTTTCTAACTGATCTTAAGAAAATAATCATTGTGAAAATCAATTTAACAAATTGCAATGGCAAAGCATAAATTTGTAATCTAATTGTTAAGTGAATATATTTTTGTGGAAAACAAAATGAGTCAAAGCATTCTTCTTTTTCCCTTTGATTTAAAGATATATTTCTTCATTTTCACTTTTTAAAATTAAATATTAGTTTTATATTCATTTAATAAAGTTTAATATACATGATTCTATAACTTAATGCTAATTTATTGATCACCTATGGCAAAATCACTGAAACAAATGTATACAACAAATCTATAAACTAGTACATTGTACACTGCCATATAGGGTGGTTATGAGTTAGAATCCACCACTTGCATGTAAGTTTGTTGTACTACGGTGGCTTGGGTGTTGCTGTGATATAGGAAGATATGTCACAGGTATTTAAAATACCAGCAAAGTTACCATGATGGATAGGTTTCCAAAAAGCTTTCAGACTAACACTGACTAGAAGGAAGGATCTGGCTATCTGCTTCTTAAAAAATGGCCAGTGTAGATCTTAAAAATAACAACAGCATGTTGTGTGATATAGTGCCAGAAGATAGGCCCTTCATGCTTAAGGGCACACAAAATATGACTGAGGAAGAGTGCCTCCTCAAAAAAGATTCAACTTTAATGATGTGGAATAAAGCGTTTGGAACTTTCATTTGCTGATATGGCATGAGTCAATATAAAAAGAAACCACTATAAATAACAGCTATTAATAATCAGAAGGAAAATGAGAAGTTGTCAAGACAATTAAAACAACTCTACAAAAGTCAAAGTATGAATTTGAGTATATCCTATCTGAATTTTGGTACCATTTCAAGAATGGAATTGATGCACTCAACACTAATGCACAAAGAGCAGGTGAGTTATGGGATAACATCAAGAACGTCATTCATGAAGAAAGCTAAAGATAATTTAAAAGACAAGAATGAAAAGATAAAATGGACCTCAAAAAACCCCCAAAAAACCCAAAAAACAAAAACAAAGTTTGAAACTGCTATTGAATATAAACTAGCTAAAGCACATGGAAGAAATGATGAACAGATGTCAAAAAGGACTCAAGAAGACAAAGTACAGTATTATAATGAAACTTCCAAAGACCAGGAGTCAGAAAACCAATGGGAAGAACACACTTGGTATTTCTCTAGTTTAAAAGGATTGAAGAAAAAGTTCCGACCTTGAATTATAATACTGAAGGATTCTATGGGCAAGGTATTGGATCATACAGGAAATGTCAGGATGAAAGGAAAACATAGTCACTGACCAAAAATAATTGGTCAGTGTTCAACCATTTTATGAGGTAGCATATTATAAAGAAAGACCCAATGATATTGAAGAAAGAAGTCCAAGCTGTACTAAAGTCATTCACACAAAGAAAACAAAACTCAAGGAAGTGAAAGAATACCACTTGAGATTTTTCAACAAACACATACAATGCTAGAAGCACTCAGTCTGTTTAAAGAAGAAAGTAACTTCAGAATTGCATAAAGACTCATTAACAACCAGTGGTATGCTGATGACACACATTGAAGAGGCCTTAAATTATTGATTACAAAAATAATTTTTATTTGGATTACATCTCAACATAAAGAAGACAAAAATCCTTACAACTGAATCAATAATATGATAAATTGAGAAAATATTGAGGTTATTAAAGTTCTCGTTTAATTTGGATCCACAATCAATGCACATGGAAGCAGCGGTCAAGTAATCAAACAAAGTATTACGTTGGGAAAATTTGTTGCCAAAGAACTCTTTAATGTATGTAAGAATTGAAAATGTTTCTTTGAGTACAAAGATTCCACTGACCCAAGCCATGATAATTTCATTCACCTCCTATGAATGCAAAATCTGGACAATTAAGAAGGGAGACTGAAGAAGAACTGATGACTTTGAATTGTGATTTTGACAAAGAATATTGAAAGTGCCCGTGAACTGCTGAAAGAACAAACAAACAAATCTGTCTTGGAAGAAGTGTCTTTAGAAACTGAGATGATGGACATCCCACTTAATTTGAACATATTGTCAGGCAGGACCATTCCCTGGAGAAGGATAGCATGCATGGAGAAATTAAGAACCCTCAAGGAGATGGATTGATACAGTGGCTGAAACAACAGGCTCAAATTAAATGAAGATTGTGAGGATGGCTCAGGACTGAGCAATGTTTCTGTTGTACGTAGTGGTGCTATGAGTCATAACCAACTTAATGTTGTTGGTGTTGTTAAGTGTCGCTGAGTCAGTTCCAACCCATAAGGACTCTGTATAGTGTTTCTGAGGAGCGGCTGGTGAGCTTGAACAGCTAACGTTGTAGTTCAAGCCGACCTTGCAGTCCAGTGCATTAACCCACAGTGCCGCAGGACCCAATAGCATTTAACAATAAGAATAACATGTATTGGAACAGTCTTGAATGCACACAGCAAAAACATACTGTTGTTGTTCTTAAGTGCCATCAAGTGAGTTCTGACTCAGAGCAACCC
>NW_006408736.1:1815521-1824886 GCF_000296735.1 Chrysochloris asiatica
CTTCAACATCATAAGACATTATATAGTAAGAACACTCTACAACTCAAACTTTGAAGTTCGACTGATTAATTTAATATGTGCATGATTATTTTGTTTACATTTTTTATGTAAATATACACAGATACATATACAAAAAATACAGATAGCTACAGAAATACAACATATAGGCGTGAAGTATATTTAAAGCATTTAAATGTTACTATGCCATGTGTATGAATAGCTTCAAATATTAAGAATCAGCACAAAACCAATTCCTATGAAGCAGAAGTCAAATATATCTTACATTTCCACACTGTTCAAGCTGTTATACCACTCCATCTCTGACACCAACCTCTCTCTCTTCCTCTAGCCCTCTAACCTCCCTTATTTGGGTTTGACAATTCACTGCAAAGTCTCACAGAACTTACAAACTGCACTTACACGTAAATGATCTTTAATGAAACAACTGGGCACATGTCAGGATCAAGGTCAACAGGAAACAAGTTAGAATCAGGACCAAGAACAGGACAAAAAAATCTCACTTCTTCAGTGTAGACGTCTTAACTGTGCAAGCCTCCTCTTGGCCCCCTGAGCACAGGTCTCTCTTGATCTCCAAAGGAGAGGCTGCTGAAGACCTTTTAAGGACAGGATACTCAGTCCTGCCATGGATCACCATCAACTCTGTGGCAGGGGCAGGATCCCTTCTGGGTCTGTTACTACTAGTTCTGCTGCTGCGTCATTTGGGCCTCTTGCTGTCTTTAGTGTTCTAGCCATTGACTCATTGTTTAGGGCTTCAGGAAGTTCCTTGCCTCTTCTCACCCTGCTCTTTTGTCTTCTTACCTCCCTTTGAATCTTCTTCTGCTTCTCTTCCAGCTTCTTTCTGTGGGAAAAATCTCTGTGGTGCTAACTGCACAAGTCCTTGTCGGTTTTAAGTCACGTTCCCTCCCAGTCAGGGGCCACAAGCTGGCCTTCAAGTAGTTCCTAGAACTTCATTCACATAACAGGCTAAAGTTATCTCATTTTCATAATCACTTCATTTACATGGGCATGTTGACCAATCCCTGCAAGGCACATACCAACATACCATACAAAAGGCTTGATGTAGCATGTTGTTGTTGTTAAGTGTGCAGAGTCAGTTCCAACTCATAGCAACCCTGTATAGGGTTTCAGAGAAGCAGCTGGTGGTTTTGAACTGTAGAGCTTGTGGTTCGCACCCAGTTCAGTGCTGATCCTACGGTGCCACATCAGGAGACTGGATGTAGCATGTTGTTTTTGTTGTTATGTGCCGTGGTGTCAGTTCCGACTCATAGTAACCCTGTACAGGGTTTCCGAGGCTGTAAATCTTTATGTGAGCAGAAAGCCTCATCTTTCTTCCGCGGAAGAGCTGGTAGATTCCAACTGCTGACCGTGCTGTTCGCAGCCCGATTCGTAACCACTACGCTACAGGGTCAGGTAAAAGTCGAGTTGTTTATAGTTTATCCTTGAAATGTCAATCAACATTAGATAAAATAACAAACCCTGTTGGGTAGAAAACCAGGGCAAAATTAACGACTTTGGATTCAGAGGAAAAATTTGTCTTTCCGAAGAACCAAGACAAAATGCCACACAAAGGAACTCATTTCACCACACTTTAGAATTAAGTACTCTCAAAATCAATATATTCTGGCCATTTAATCCAAGACTTCTCAGAGTGTAATCTGTAAAATGTTTGCCACTGATAACAGAGTGGTATAAGTATAGAAATTTTGAATAAGGTGTTTAAAAACTTTAATAACGATTTCACAGAGGAATGCTACATTGTTTGACTGTAACAGGAAAGCAGTACTAAAAGTTTTTAATGTTCTGTTTCTTTAAATTTTAGTTTATATCTTTTATTTGTATTGTTTTCTCTAAAATATTATTTTGTGACATATTGAAATATTTGTTTTAAATGGCCCTTTACATAAATGCATAGTTCTAGACGTACTGATTTATGTAAATTTTAAATTAGAACTCTAATGGCAAGTTAAAGGAAGTTTGGGCTCTTATTATTAGAACTCTAGTTTATATAATCTGTGAATTTTTTTGTAAGCATATGCCAAACTCAATTTTTAAGTATTCAGTGGATTGGATGTAATCAACCTTAAATCAGTTTTGTTATGCAATTTAAGCTTAATCTATCCAAACAATGTGAGGTGTACTTATTTCTGTTTCTATATATAATGTGATTAGTTTGAATCACAAGGTCAGTGGGTCTAACTCAGCCGCTTCTTGGAAACCCTATACAGGGTCGCTATGATTTGGAACTGACTTGAAGGCACTTAACAACAACAACAAACTATAAAATGCATAGTTGCAAATATTTGAATATAGTACTTCTAAGCATCTATCTTGTTTTTTGGTTTATTTTTGTTGTTGTTGTTGTTGGTTTTGGTTAAAAACAATAAAGATATATTACCTCACTGTTTTCCATCAGTAATTTGAGAGCAGGTTAGCTGGACAATTGTTGAAGTCCAGACATTGGTCAGGGATTGGGGAATTCACTTCCTAGTGACACAACACATGGTTGTTGGCTGGGGCCTCAGCAACTCACTGGCTGCTAGCTCAGGCCTCAATGTATAAACTACTATATTTTACTTCAATTAACACATAGCCACATAAGGAAGAACATGTTCAAAGAGAACAATTTTATCTTTATTTGTCAGTAAAATACTTAAAAAATTATGCTAATATTATCAATATATAAGAACGAAGAAAATATTTAAGGTGAAATGTTGATATCTAACTGTTGCAGCTTTATAAAATGTCATTATAGGAATATGTGCATTCTGAAGATCATATAGGCTTGTTCTCATATACTTAAATATTTTGAGAATATGTTTGTGTCATGTAATTTGCATTTTATATGATGACCAGACTGAGAAGTTTTTTTTTTTCTTTTAAAGATAGAATAACAGTTGAAGAAATAATATTCCTTTAGGTACCTCTCAACTCTTGGAGGCTTGAGGTTTTAAAATTTAAACTTTCTATGTCTGAGAAACTTCATATATGCTTAGAAATATAAGTAATGTATCTTAGTTGAATTTCATGCACTCCTTCTCTGGTTCTTCTCCAGAGCTTTGAGGTGATGTTAGATGCTGAAGCTTCAGAAACCATGGAAAATCATTATTTTTTACTGCAGTTGTACTTCTCTTCCACCCTTACTGATGCCACAATTTTAGTTCCATCACAACTGATGCTGGAAGAATGTCCTGTTAATGCTGGCTGATGTCATTCTGTGGCAAAGTTGAGCCTTTCTTAAACTTATCTTCTCTATGAGAGCTGCCACACTATACAAAATACAGTTGAATGTATTGCAGACTTGGTTACTGCAACAGAAACACCTAATGCTATTGCAAATACCATGGCTGGAAAATACCATGGTTTAAGTCAGGAACTCCTTAGTCCTCAAAGAGATAGCAGATTTCCCTAATGCATACGTTGTTTGCTTTCTTGATTACTGCTTCCACAATTGAAGTTTCTGATAACTTCAATCTTTTCTCCATTTATCATGATGTTACTTATTGGTCCAATTGTAAGGAGTTTTGTTTTATTTATATTGATGTGCAATCCATACTGAAGGCTGTAGTCTTTGACCTTCATTAGTGAGTATTTTAAGTCCTTTTCACTTCCAGCAATCAAGGTTGTATTATCTGCAGATTGCAGGTTGTTGATGAGCCTGTCTGATCCTGACACCAGTCTTCTTCATATAACCCAGTTTTTCAGAGTATTTGCTCAGCATACAGATTAAATAAGTGTGGCAAAATGATACATCCCTGACACACACCTTTCCTGACTTAGAAACATTCAGTATACCCATCTTCTGTTCAAATAATTGCCTTTTGGTGTAAGTATAGGTTCCTCATGAGCATAATTAAGTGTTCCAGAATACCCCTTCTTCACAATGTTATCCACAGCTTGTAATGATCCACATAGTCAAAAGTCTTTGCATAATTATAAAAGCACAAGCAAATATCTTTCTGGTAGTCTCTGATTTCTGCCAAGATCCACTTGATTTCAGCAACGATATCCATTGTTCAAAGTCTTCTGAATCTGACTGGAATTTCTGGCAGCTCTCTGTTGATTTACTACAGTAACAATTTTAGAATTTTCATCAGCAAAAATTACTTGCATGTGATATTAAGGATATTGTTCAATGATTTCTGCATTCTACTCAGTCATCATTCTTTAAAATGGGCACAAATATGGATAGCTTCCAATCAATTCACTGCAAGTGTGGTGCTGTAAGATCAGCACTGGACTGTGAACCACAAGATCAGCAGTTCAAATCCACTAGCTACTCCTTGGTAACACTATGAAGTGTCGCTATGGAAACCAAATTGCCAGCACTTAATAGCAACAACCACTCAATTAGCCAGGTAGCTGTCATCTAAATCTCATGGCATAGATTAGTGAGCACCTCCATTGCTCAATATGTTTCTTGAAGCATTTCAATTTGTATTCCATCAACTTCTGAAACCTTGTTTTCCCCCAATGCTTTCAGTGCAGCAAGGATTTCTTCCTTCCGCACTATCAGTTCTTGATCACATGCTCCATCTTGAAAGAGCTAAAGTTGGTGGATTCTATCTGAAACAGTGATTCTGTAAATTCCTTCCATCTTGTTTTGATACTTTCTGTATCATTCAATGTTTTGCTCATGAAATCCTTAAATACTGCAACTGAATGTTTGAGTATTTTCTTTAGTTCTTTCAGTTTGTGAAATTATGACCATATTCTTCCCTTTTAGTTTTCTAACTCTAGGTTTTCCACATTTCAATATAATACTGTATGTTCTGTGTCTGTCCTTTGAAATTTTCTGTTTAGCTCTTTTACTTCCTCATATATTCTAACCACTTTATTTTATCTATTTTCAAGAGCAAGTTTTAGAGTCTCTACTGACATCTATGTTGGCCTTTGTTGCTTTCCTTTCCTTTAAATGAGCTTTTGCTTTCTTCATATATGATGTTCTTGATGTCATCCCACAACCCTTTGATCTTCAGTCATTAGTGTCTAATGCATCAAATATGCTCTTGAGATGTCTCTAAATCCAGGTTGGGTAAATCAAGGTCATATTTTGGTTCTTGTGGACTTGTTTTAATTTTCTTCAGCTTCAGCGCCAACTTGTTTATGAGCAATTAATTGTGTCTCAGTTGAATCCTAGCCTTGTTTCAGCTGACTATATTGAGCTTCTCCATCATTTCTTCCCTCAGATGTATTCAATTTGATTCTTGTGTATTCCATCTGGTGAGATCCACGTGTATATGGATTTATGTTATTGAAAAAAGGTATTTGTCATGAGTGAGCCATTGCTCTTGTAAAATTCTAACAACTGATCACCAGCATTGTTTCTATCACTTAGCACCATATTTTTCAACTACGGATCCTTTCTTTTTGTTTCCAACCTTCACATTTCAGTACTTATCAGTGCATCGTTCATCAATTTCAGACTGAAGAAGATGATATAATTCGCTAATTTCATCATCTTTGACTTTGGTGATTCGTGTGCAAATTTGAATAATAGTACTATTATTAACTTGATTTCCTTATAAGCATATAGATATTATCATATAGCTAACAGTGTACTTCAAAATAGATCTCAAAATGCTCTTATTGATGATGAAGAGGGACATCTGTATTCGTCAATGTTTCATTACTAACATACTAAGCAATACGATTGTCTGATTCAAAATGGCTAATGACAGTCCATTTCAGCTCACTAATGCTTTGGATATTGAATTTCATGTACTCCACTTATTTTTTGTTGACTTCCAATTTTCCTAGATTCATACTTTATAGATTCCACATTTTGAATTGTGCCGCATCAACAAATGAAGGTCCCAAACACTTTGCTCCATCCATATCATTAAGATCACATCTACTTTGAAGAGACAGTTCATCCCCATTGGTATTTTGAGTGACTTCCAACCTGAGGGACTTGTCTTCTGGCAGTATATCAGACAATGTTCCACAGTTATGCATAAGGTTTTCAATGTCTAACTTTTCAGAATTGATCTGACTCTTCTTCTCGCTAATCTGTCTTAGTCTGAAACCTATCCATCACAGGTGCCCCTGCTGGGATTGAAAATACTACTGGCAACATTTTCAGCATACAAACCATCACAGTATGACAAAGTGACAGTCAATTGGTAGTATAATTGGATTAAGAAAAGAAAAATGAACAATCTGTAACTAAACATGCTAGAGTCCTTTGTTATAGCACAAAGTTAAATATGTTCAGCTTTACAATGGCTTAGTTTTCTCCCTTAGGTAAATGGTCATTGAAGACCAGTCACATGCATTCTGCATTTTTGGTTGTTTTCAGATTATTGACCTGTCAAAAAAGTAAGTATTTCTTAGAGCATCATTTGCTAAAAGAGTGGCATATCTTGCTTTCTGCTTCATACTAAATACATATAAAAGTATATCTAATCACAAATTTTGCCATTCATATTTTGCCTTCTATTTCTATATAGTCTTTGCCCCCCCCATGTTCATTATTTATCCATTATGAATTCCTGTCATTAAAATCACAATGCAATCTTAAGTATTTGGACTTCATAGATTGAAGTTTTAATGGAATTAAAATTATAACTCATGATTTAATTTATTAATCATTATGTCTTTGAAGTATCAGGGAATTTTCAACAATTAATAGAATAATATTTTTTGTCAGTCTTAGAAAATGCATGCTTTTGTGGCCCATAATTACACAAAGTTTCAAATATGTGATTACAAATATATTGTAAATCATGTGATGCTTCAATATTTGTGTGTATGACAAGAAGTAAAATCTTTGATTTTAGATACAAAGAGTAGTAGGTTGAACTGGTTCAGATTATTTCTCAATTAAACATCACTATGTAGCATTATGTAGTCCTGGTGTGGTGCTGTGGGTTAATGTGTCAGACTACAAAGCCATTTGGACTGCAAGATTGGTAGTTCAAGTTCACCAGCCATTCCTTGGAAACCTTCTACAGGGTCTCTATGTGTCAGAATCAACTCAACGGCACTAAACAACAAAATGTACCATTATGGAGTTCTGGTGTGGTGCTGAATGATAAGCACTGGACCAAAAGATTGACTTGGACTGCAAGGTGGTGGTTCAAACCCACCAACCACCCTCAGGTTGCTATGAGTTAGTAACTACTGGACAGCACTTAACAAGAGTTACCATTTTAGCACTTAACTTGTGAGTATTTCGTGAGTTAATTTTTGTTGTTCTTAAGCGCCATTGAGTTGGTTCTGACCCATAGTGACCCTGTATAGGGTTTTGGAGGAGTGGCTAGTGAGCTTGAACTGCCAACCTTGTGGTTCAAACTGACTTTGTAGTGCAGCACATTCACGCACAGTGCCACACCAGGACTTCTCATTAGTCAATAGCTTAGTGTAAAGTTTTAAAGGCTGTTAAGCAGATTTAAACAGTTTTTTAAAGGCAAAATCCATGTTTTACACACCATTAGCTGGAAGTTATCAATAAAGGTTTATTAAGTAAAAAGGATGAAAACTGGAGGTATTTACTTTTCCAGGAAAGATCTAGAGTTGGCAAGAAGCCAGTGGATAATTACAGAGTTTAAAATTGAATTTAAAATTTTCTATTACCCTGTCAGATTTTAAAACAAAACTATGATTGAGAGATTATTTTCTTATTGTATTTCTCAAAGATTAATATATAATCAAATGCTAGTAGTTAGTACTTATCATCTACATCAGATAAGGCTTCCAAGAGTGGCATTGTGGGTTAATGTACCAGACTGCAAAGCGTTTGAACTGCAAGGTCAGTGGTTCAAGCTCACGAGTCACTCCTCAGTCGCTATGGGTCGGAATCGATTCGACAGCACTTAACAACAACAACTATTTCATGTGTGATGCTATAGGATAAGCACAGGACAGCTAACCACAGGGTCGGTGGTTCAAACCCACTGGTAGTTTCTTTGAAACCTTATATAGGGTATGCTGTGAATCAGAACTGATTTGACACCAATTATCAATATCAGCACATATTTCAGGAGTCCTGTTGAGGCACTATAGACTAAGCACTGGAATGGTAACCACAAAGTCAGTGTTTCTAACTATGAGCCGTTCCTCAGAAACTTTATACAGGGTCACTATGAGGCAAAATGGACTCGAAGGCACATATCAACTAGCAATAAGTGTTTCAGATAATCAACAAATGATTTTTTAACACAAGTATGTTACAAATATTGCATGCAATATATTAATACAAAACATATTCATTGTTTATCTGAAAATCAGGAGCCTTGATTACACAGTGATTATGTGTTTGATTGCTAACCAAAATGATGGCAATTCAAATCCCCCAGCTGCTTTGCTGGTGAAAGATATAGCAGTCTGCTTCCACAAAGACTTACAATCTTCAACACCCTATGACACAATTCTACACTGTCCTATAGGGTTGCTATGAGTAGGAATTTGATTCAACGGCAGTGTTATTAAATATATATATATATTTAACTGGTTTCCTCTATTTTTATTTGCTAAATCCTCAATCCTAAATCTGGCCAAAGGTGAATCACTAAAGTTATGACTAGTAATCTTAGTTAATGGACCTGGTTAATTTTCAACTTTCTTTACTACAAAAATAAAAATTATCTTTTGTTGTTTCTGTTGTTAGGTGCCATTGAGTCGGTACCAACTTATAGCAACAGTATGCACAACAGAACGAAACACTGCCCGGTCCTGGGCCAACCTCACAATTGTTGCCACACTTGAGCCCATTGATGCTGCCACATTGCCAATCCATCTTGCTGGGGGGTCTTCCTCTTTTTCTCTGACCTTCCATATTACCAAACATGATATCCTCCTCCAGCGACTGGTCCATCCTGACAATATGTGCAAAGTACGAGAGACGAAGTCTAGCCATCCTGGCCTCCAAGGAGCACTCTGGCTGCACTTCTTCCAACACAGATCTGTTGGTTCTTATGGCAGCCCATGGCACTTTCAATATTCTCCTATAACACCATAACTCAAAAACATTAATTCTTCTACAGTCTTCCTTATTCACTGTCCAGCTTTTGCATGTATATGAGGTTATTGAAAACACCATGGCTTGGGTCAGGTGCACCTTAGTCCTGAAGCTGACATCTTTGTTCTTCAACACTTTCAAAACATCTTGTACAGCAGATTGCCTAATGCAATACATCCTTTGATTTCTTGACTGCTGCTTCCATGAGTATTGATAGTTGATCCAAGAAGAATGAAGTCCTTGAAAACTTCAATCTTTTCTTTGTTGATAAGAATGTTGTTTATTGTACCAGTGGTGAAAATTTTTGTTTTCTTTACATTGAGATGCAATCCATACCAAAGGCTGTGCTCTTTGATCTTCATCAGTAAATGTTTCAAGTCCTCTT
>NW_006408736.1:1825352-1828212 GCF_000296735.1 Chrysochloris asiatica
TATGCTTGCAGCTATTTCTGTATTACCTTTAGTAAAGCTTTACTCACATAGTATATCAAAGATATTTTCCAATGATTTCCGTATTCCGTTGGGTCACCTCTCTTTTTAATGGGCAAGATAAGGATCTCTTCCAATCAGTTGGCCAGATAGTTGTCTTCTATCTTTCTTGGCATAGATGAGTGAGTGCCTCCAGTGCTGCCTTACTCTCTTGAAAGATTTCAAGTTTTATTTCATCAGTTCCTGGTACCTTGTTCTTTCCCAATTCCTTCAATGCACCTTGGACTTCTTCCTTCAGTATCATTGGCTTTTGATCATATGCTACCTCTTGAAATGGTTGAACATCAACCATTTCCCTTTGGTACAGTGACTCTGTGTATTCCTTCCATCTTCTTTTGATAATTTCTGCATCATTCAATAATTTGCTCAGAGAATCCTTCAGTAACAAAAGTCAAGGCTTGAATTTTTTCTTCAGTTCCCCCATCTTGAGAAAGGCTGAGCATTTTCTTCCCTTTTGGTTTTCTGAGTCCAGATCTTTTCCACATTTTGTTGTATTATTTCACTTTGTCTTCTCCAGCTGACCTTTGAAATTTTCTGTTCAGCTCTTGTACTTCCTCATTTCTTCCATTTGTGTTAGCATCTTTATGCTAGAGAGCAAGTTTCAGTGCCTCTTCTGACATCCACTTTGATCTTTTCCTTCTTTCTTGTCTTCTTAATGATATTTTACTTTCTTCATGAAATTATCTTTAAGATATAATAATTGGTGATGAGTTGCATGTATTAATACCAAAAAAAAAGGCAATTTACTATATGTTTTTAACAGAGTAGTGAAAAGTGTGTATCTCTTTGGAAAAAAATCTCCTTTTGTAGCTAACTTGAAGAGTGTAATACATAAGACTTAGGGTGCGTGTTATAGTAGGAACAAAATGGGCTCAAACAGTTCTGAGAATGGTGGAGAGCTGGCAGTGTTTTATTCTGTTGTACATAGTGTCGTTATGAGTCAGAACTGACTGATGGCATCTAACAACAACAAAGACAACAACAGGATACTTGTTCGCTCACAGTAATTATTTGGAAGGAAGCTACCGCTACTGAAAGATAGGATAAACTTGTTACTATTGCTGTTGTTAAGTGCCATTGTGTCAATTCCAACTCATAGAAACCCTGTATAGGGTTTCCAGGGAGGGGCTGGTGAGTTTTAACCACTGGCCATGTGGCTAGCAATCCACTGCATATTGTACAGCAACACACCAGGTAATTTATATACCATGAGGTCTGGTATGGTGCTATAGGTTAAACACTGGACCACAATGTTGGTTTGAATCACAAGGTCAGTGGTTCAAACTCACCAGCCCCTACTTGGAAAGCCCTCAGAAAGACTACACAGTGTCTCTATGAGTTGAAACTGATTCAAAGGCACTTATCATAGACAAAGTCAGACCATTTACTACTCATTATTCTGATAGATATTGCTTGACTCAATTTGAGCTAGCACATATTTCCTTATGGATTTGGGGTTATGTTAATGAGAGGTCCTACCCATTTTACCTGTTGAGAACAGAGTTTGGCATGTTGTTGTGGTTAAGTGCTGTCCAATTGGTTCTAACCCATAGTGAAACTGTGTAGCATTTCCGAGGAGCCACTGGTGAGTTTGAATCAACGACCTTGCAGTTCAAATGGCTTTTCAGTCTGATGCATTAATCCACAGTACCTCACCAGAGTTTGGGTTACTTTAAGTTTATTCCAGAGTTGATAATATTTATACCAAAACCATATGTAGGCCAACAATTATGGAAAAAAAGAATCAATGACAATTTTAGAGATACCTTGAATAACTTCTGTTCATTGTAATTATGCTGCAATGTAATTTAGCTTATTTCCTGTTTTTGCAATATTGTTCATTTCATTTACACCATGGAGAAGGAAAAATTAGAAGAAGGAAAGGAAACTATTATATGTAAAAATCCAGCTGCAGAAAAATTTTCACTTACTGACTGTATTGATAATATTTACATTCATAATAACTATAATAAACTAAAATATTCAGCTTCTAAGTTTGTAACTATATTTTAATATCAATCATACATTTTCTGTTGCTGTTAAGTGTAATCTAGTTGGTTCAGACTCATAGAAACCTGATATAGGGTTTCCAAAGAGCGGCTGGGTGGGTTTGAACCAGGACTGATATGATGCTGTAAGATAAGAACTGGGCTGCTGTCTACAAGGTAAGTGGTTCAAACTCATAGTGACCCTATACAGTCTTTCCGAGAAGTGGCTGATATAACCTTGAACCACCAACTTTACAGTTCAAACCGACCCTGTAGTTCAGAGCTTTAACCCACATTAGCCACATTAGCCCACAGTGTCACAACTAAACAACACTAAATGTAGTTTAGTGCCATCAAGTCACTTCACAACAACAACAGAACCAAATTGACTGGACTTAACAATAGCATATATAGATATAGATACAGATGTAGTTACAGATATAGATGATGTAGAGATAGAGATGGACTCCTGATGTGACACAGTAGGATTAGCACTGGATTTCAAAACACAAGATTAGCAGTTCAAACCCACCAGCCACTCCTCTGAAACCTTATATCGGTTTGCTGTGAGTCAGAACCAACAGAATGGCACTTAACAATAACATATATAGATATAAATATACATAGAGATAGAGATGTAGGATAAGTACTGGGCTCCTAATACAAGGTCCATGGTTCTAACCTACCAGCCACTCCTTGAAAACTCTATATAGGGTCACTATGAATCAGAATTGACTCCATGACACTCAACAATAACATACACACATATATGTGTATATATGTATGTACATATACATGTGTATGTATATACATGT
>NW_006408736.1:1828457-1839608 GCF_000296735.1 Chrysochloris asiatica
ATATAGAGAGAGAGAGAGAGAGAGAGAGAGAGTCTGAACTACAGGGTCAGTTTGAACTGTAAAGTTGGTGGTTCAAGGTTATATCAGCCACTTCTCGGAAACACTGTATAGGGTCACTATGGGTTAGAACCAACTTGATGACACTTAACAACACCTCAAAGGAGAAGACCAAAATAAACCAACTCAAAGCACTTGTCCTGCTGCCATGAGTTTAGGAATTGCATGCAAACAAAAAATAGACTAGATTCGTTACTAACACACATTGAAATATAATGTGTAATACTTACCTACCACATATGACATTAAATGATAATTAGTAACACGATCTTGTCCGTTCACATATTGCTCCACTAATACACAAAAATAATCTACTTGTTTCTTAACAGTCCCCTGATTATTCATGTGTCCAGAAAGAAAATTAATTCTTGAAGCCCTAAACCTGGTGAATATAATGAGCATAGTTCCCCATGGATTTGAAAAAATTAGATTATTGGTTTGAGACAGATGCAGCTATAACCAGAGGGAATGCTTTTGCATCACATCCCAAAGTAACAGGAACATCATTTAGAAGCTTTAATACATATTAATATTGTGTTCAAGACAATTATAAGCTTCAGCAAACAAAAAATAAAGATCCAGAAAAAAATGAAATTACTCAGTACTAAAGGCTCCAATAAAGACAGTTGTAGACATATAATTCCATAATTAATTTTAATATCCAAACTAGGATAAAGCTTCATGTACATCTACTAAAAATACATTCAAAACAAGGTCAGGAAAAGGATTATAGTGTGAACCTTCTCACACTAAAAGGTGAAATGAAGCACCTGTGAGTCAGCTAGTCATAGTTTTCTCATTTTTCTCATCAAATCACATTTGTAATTATATATATCACATTTGTGACATAAAAAGTGATACTTAGCTTAAAATTTAATTTGATTGCTTGCAATCATTTTAATAGGACGTTTATCATATATCTTTAGGTTTTGTTTATTTTTTTCCAAAAACACGATGAGAGTATTGAAGACACTTGTTAGGAGAATTATATTCCAAAAGTAAAACTGTATCATGATGTATTTTTAAACATTATTTTACAGCAATTTTGTATGAGTTAAATATTCAATGTTAGTAATCATCCTTCTGAATACTTTGAGAAGCATGGGAATGGGATCGCTAGTAAATGAGTATTTATTATATGTAAGTATTTACTGCATGTAACTCCTGGTGTGGCACTGTATAAGTCAAGGTAGGCTACTCATACTCACCAGCTGCTCCTCAGAAACCTTATACATGGTCGTTATGAGTTGGAACTGACTCAACTGAACTTAACAACAGCACTGTATGGAAGTAGTAGCTTCTAGGCATGTTGGTGACTCTGGTTCAACTGCTTGGTTGCTAGCCAAAATGTTGTTCTATTTTTACTTTATGCAAGTGAGAATCCCCTTGATAGTAATGGGACTAATTTCATCTGTTTAAAAGAAACTACAGGACAAGTTACAATGGTGTAACAATTATTATTATTACTTGGTTTTTTGAACATTAAATCTTAAGTACTAAGTTATAATTGCAAGGTTCTCAAGAACAAACTGAAAATGGCAGAACTGGTCATTGTTGTCCAGTGTTTAAAAGACAAAAAACCTGTAAGGCCAATTTATAAATATGTTAAGATAAACCAAAGGAGGAATTTTGAAAATTAACTTAAGAATTGAGATATCAACACTGTCAAATTAAATGGTCTGCAATGAAGGAAATGTTCTTTACTGACTCTATCTAATACAGGAGTCAAGGACCATTTGAAATAATGTTGCTGTGACTGAGGAACTGAGTATTACATTTTATTGAATTTAACTAGTGTACACTTAAAAAATGCATATATTTAATGTACCACCACACGTCTGTCAGTTTGTCATACTGTGGTGGTTTGTGAGTTACTGTGATTCTGGAAGCTATCCCACAGGTCTTTTAAATACTAGCAGGATCAACCATGGTAGACATATTTCAGATGGGCTTCCAGAGAAAGATAGACTAGGAAAAAGGAAAGACGGACTACTTCTGAATATTTAGTCACTGAAAACCTTATGAATAGCATTGGAAAACTGTCAGATAGCATCAGAATATTGACTATTTGAACCATGATGAAGAGCACCAGAATATTGTCAGATACGGTGCTGGAAGATGAGCCACTCAGGTTGAAAGGCACTCAAAATGTGACTGGGAGAGAGCTACTCCTCAAAGTAGAGCTGATTATGATGATACAAATGGAGGAAAGCCCTCAAGACCTGTATTTGCTGATGGGGCACAACTCAAAATGAAGAGAAACAGCTGTGACCATCTATTAATAATCAGAACATGGAATGAATGTATGTATGAAGTATTAATGTAGGACACTTGGAAATTGTCAAAAATGAAATGGAACACATAAACATTGATATCATTGGCATCTGTGAGCTGAAGTGGACTGGTATTGGCTATTTAGAATCTGACAATCACATAGTTTACTATGCTTGGAATGACAAATTGAATAGGAATGGTGTCACATTCATCATCAAAAAGAACATATCAAGATCTGTCTTGAAGCACAAAGCTGTCTATGATAGTATAAGTTCCATATACCTAAAAGGTAGACCAGTTAATACCATATTATTCAACCACCACTAAAAGCAGTGATGATGAAATTGAAGAATTTTACCAACTTCTTCAGTCTGAAATTGATCAAACTTGCAGTCGAGATATTTTGATAATTACTGGTGATTGAAATGCAAAGGTTGGAAACAAAGAGGAAGGATCAGTAATTGGAAAATATGGCCTTGGTGATAGAAATGATGCTGGAGATCACATGATAGACTTTTGGAAGACCAATAAATTCTTACTTGAAAATACCTTTTTAAACAACATAGTTGTCTTAACTATACACATGGACCTCACTGGATGGAATACACAGAAATCTAATGGAATACATCTGTGGAAAAAGATGGTGGAAAAGCTCTAAATCATCAGCCAAAACAAGGCCAGAGGCAGACTGTGGAATAGACCACTAACTGCTCATATGCAAATTCAACTGAAGCTAAAGAAAATTAAAACAAGCCAATGAGAACTAAAATATAACCTTGAACTTTGTTGTTGTCAACTGCAGACAAGTCAGTTCTGACCCATAGCGACCCTATATAGGGTTTTCTAGGAGCGGCTGGTGAGCTTGAATGGCCGCCCTTGTGATTCAAACAGTTTTTACAGTCTAGCACATTTACCCACAGTGCCACACCAGGACTCGACCTGTAACATATACCACCTAAATTTAGAGATCATCTCAAGAACAGATTGGATTCACTAGACACTAAAGACCAAAGAACAGAAGAGTTGTGGGATGACATAAAAAATATACTAGAAGAAAGCAAAAGGTCATTAAAAAGACAAGGAAGAAAAACAAGACCAAAATGGATGTCAGAAGAGACTTGGAAACTTGCTCCCCAGCATATAGGTGCTAAAGCAAATGGAAGAAATGAGGAGGTGAAAGAGCTAAATAGAAAATTTCAAAAAGCATCTCAAGAAGACAAACTCAAATATTATAATAAAATGTGCAAAGACCTGGCGTTAGAAAGTCAGAAACAAACAACAGGCTCAGCATTTCTCAAACTGAGAGAAATGAAAAAAAAGGTGCAAGCCTCGACTTGCAATATGGAAGGAATATATGGGTGTAGTGGAATCCTGGGGTGGAACTCTGAGCTAATGCACTGAACTGCAAAGTCAGTTTGGACTGCAAGGTTGGTGATTCAAGCATAGCAAATGCTCCTTGGAAACCCTATAGATAGTTGCTATGGGTCGGAACAGCTTAGACGGCACTTAACAACAACAAATAGGGGACAAAATATTGAATGATGGAGAAAACATCAAAAGAAGATGGATAGAATACACAGAGTCACTGTACCAGAAAGAAATGATAAATAAACATATGATCAAAAGCCAATGGTACTGAAGGAAGAATTCCAAGGTGCATTGAAGCCATTGACAAAGAACAAGGCACCAGGAATTGATGGAAACAAATAGAAATCTTTAAACCAACTGATGAAGCACTGGAGGCACTTTATCCTTTATGCCAAGAAATTTGGAAGACAACTACCTCAACAACTTACTGGAAGAGATCCATATTTGTACCCATTCCAAAGAGAGGTGACCCAGTGGAATATGGAAGTCATTGGACAATATCATTAAGATCTCAAACAAGTAAAATTTTACTACAGAGAATCCAAAAACAGCTGCAAATGTGCATTTACAGAAAACTGCCAGAAGTTCAAGTCAAATTCAGGTAAGGATGTGGAATGAGGGATATCATTGTTGATGTCAGATGAATCTTGGCTGAAAGCACAGAATGCCAGAGAGATGTTTACTTACGCTTTATTGGCTATGCAAAGGCTTTTGATTGTGTGGATCATGATAAGCTATGGACAATATTGTGAAGAATGAGTATTCTGAAACACTTAATTGTGCTCATGAGGAACCTGTATATAGACCAAGAGGTAGTTGTTCAAACAAAACAAGGGAATACTGAATGGTTTAATGTTAAGGAAAGGTGTGTGGCAGTGTTGTATTCTTTCACCATATTTGTTTAATCTGTATGCTGAGCAAATAATTGGAGATGCTGAACTATATGAATAAAAACACGACATAAGTTTTGGAGGAAGACTCGTTAACAACCTGAGATATACAGATGATACAACTTTACTTGCTAGAAGCCAAGAGGACTTAATATACTTACTGACAAGGATCAAAGAACACAGTCTTCAGTATGGGACTCAATGAAAAGACAAAAATCCTCACGACTAGACCTATAAACAACATACATATGAATGGAGAAAAGATTGAAGTTGTCAAAGACTTCATTTTGTTTGGCTCAACCATCATCACTCCTGTAAGTAGCAGTCAAGATATCAAATGATGTATTGCATTAGTCAAATCTGCTGCACATTAAAGTGTTGAAGAGCAAAGATACCAATTTTAGGATGAAGGTGCCTGATCTAAGCCATGGTGTTTTCAATAACCTTGTATGCATATGAAAATTGGACAATGAATAAGGAAGACAGTAAAAAAACTGATGCGTTTGAGTTACGGTGTTGGAGAATATTAAAAGTACTGCCAAAACAACAAACCATTTTGTGTTGGAAGAATGGCCAGAATGCTCCTTAAAAGCCAGGTTGGCCAGACTACATCTCTCATACTTTGGACATATTGTCTCTGGATAACTATATCATGTTTGGTAAAGAGACAGAGAAAAATAGGAAAACTCTCAGCTAGATGGATTGGAACCACGGCAACAGCAAGGGTCTCAAATGTAGCAACTGTTGTGAGCTTAGCACAGGACGGGCAGTGTTTCATTCTATTGTTCATATGATTGCTGTGAGTCAGTATCAACTTTATGATACCTAAAACAACAATCACAATCTAGTATACAAATCTGCTCAAAACAGGAAGTGCTGGAGAAGTGAAGTTAACTTGGAGCCTGAGGGGTGAAATTTTATAGAGCAAGTTGGTTTACATTCAATAATTCATACACATTTTGATTCATAACATTGATTCCAATCCCTTTAATAAAATAACACTCTTCCTACATTTTCCCTATATTTATCATTTCTGTTTTCCTTCTTGGTTAGCTCTTTCCACCTTCTGAGCCCTATCCCTGAGAAAATACTACCCTTTATATCTTGTATAGTTGATTGTTCTAAGGTGTATGTACCTTTTTGATGTTTTTGTTCATTTTATTGTTTGACTGAATGTTGAGCCATGGTTCTAGGTTAGAATTGGTGACTGTCTAAGGACCACAGTCTCAGGGATTCTACCAGTTTCTATCAGGCCAACTAGACTAGTCTTTTTTGTATGATTTTAAGTTTTCTTACAGATTCTTATCCCACTTTATCCAGGACCTCCTATGATGATTCCTTTCAGCAGTGATAACCAGCCACTATATAGTTCTTCTCATCTCTGGATCATGGAGACTGTTGTTTGCATGGTTCATTAGTCCTTTGGACTAATTGTTTCATTGTAACTTTGATTTTATTCACTCTTCTTTGATCCAGATAGGGAAAGAGCAATATCTGTGCCTTATATGTCCACTCAAAACCTTTGAAGACTCCAGTCACCTCTGGATGTAAAATATTTTCCTTGTGGACTATGTATGCCAATTGACCTCAGTGTCCCCTGAAGCTATGGTCCTTATCTCCTAGGTCCAGTGACTCCTTCCCTCAAGGTTTTTGGTTATGGATAAGATGGTTTTATACTTTGCACACTATATGCTCTACTACACTCATGCATATATTACAGCACATACAAATACACATGTCAAAATGTTTTCTGTGATAGTTATATACAAAGGGATTTCAAAAGGTTAATGGAAAAAATCCATTATCTTTTAATTCCGTTTTTCCATGAACTGTGTGTAGCTTTCTCCTATGTTTCATGAGTGTGTATCTCCCTCCCATCCTGTTCAGCTTGTGGTCTATCTATGTTTCCAGTAAAAAGTGTTGTCAATACTTCAGTTGTAGGATTTGTTGCCTTTAAGTTGTACTTCTCACAATATCTTCCTTTGCCTTTATAATTTTGGATTGATCTCCCCCTTAATGCACACTGGTTTTCTGGTCACCTAATTTAATCATATCTACCCTCTAGTTAATGATTTCCTTTCTTTTCCTGTGTTACTCATTGTAAACTTCAAAGGATGTTTTTCTGGTTGTAAACCTTTCATTGACTTTTTACAATAGCAATTTCATACAATATTTGTCCCCCTTGTGATAATACGACTCCACTCAGAATAATGTCCTCTAGCTTCATCCATGTTACAAAATGTTTTGCAGATTTATCATTATTCCTTAATGTTGTATAGTATTTTACTGTGTGTATATACCATAGTTTGTTTCTCCATTCATCTACTGATGGACACTTAGGTTGTTTCCATCATTTTGCTCTTGAGACTGACTAGTGCTGTGATGCATGTGGATTTGCTCCAGCATGTTCTTGTTCCAGCTCTTAGTTCCCCATGATATGCAAGAAATCTTCAAAAAGTTTATGGATATATTCCAGAATCTCTTAATCCCACTATTTTCTGAACCCTTTAAAATTCCTTCATTTCAAATCTACCTAGTAATGGAATTGCTGGATCACATAGTATTTCTGTTTTGAATTTTTAAATATGCTTGGATGTAGGACTATTAAGAAGGTCTTTGGTCCTTTATTTCTGTGCATAGGAAGTGAACTTCTTTCTAAACCTAAGGTTGAAAGGGGAATTAGGGTAAATGAAAATTTTAAAAGAATTTGGCAGAATTTGCAGATATCTCAAACTAACACGTATGGCATATGTTGCTGTTGTTATGTGCTGTGGAGTCAGTTCCAACTCATAGCGACCCTGTACAGGGTTTCTGAGGCTGTAAATCTTTATGGGACCAGAAGCCTCATCTTTCTCCCGCAGAACAGCTGGTAGTTTCGAACTACTGACCTTAAGGTTCACAGCCCGATTCATAACCAATATGCTTGTTGTTGTTGTTAAGTGCCATCGGGTCGATTCCGATCCATAGCGACCCTAAACAGGGTTTCCAAGGCTGTAAATCTTTATGGGAGCAGAAAGCCTCATCTTCCTCCCGTGGAGCAGCTGGTAGTTTCGAACTGCTGACTTTGCGGTTCGCAGCCCAATTCATAACCACTATGCTACCAGAGCTCCTTAGCCACTAGACTTAGGATATGTTGAAAATGGGAAATTCATGTAAAAATCTAGACTTCTGTGCTTTGAAACACAAATAGAAATATGTGGAATTAATCAATTAACATTTCAGAGCAATGTTTTTTTCATCTGCAAAAGACAGATGAGAAGACACCATTTCACTCTGAAAATGTACTTGGTGATTATAATTAGATATGTTTCTCTTTTTATTGTACCTAGTTAGCATAGTTTTGTAGAGAAAGTGTTTAATATCTCCAAGGTCACAAATTCTGTCCTTAGAAAGGTCAGTTAGAGCACTTAACAATAACAGCAACTGATTGATAAAAAGGATTTAGAAGTGTTTGTTCAGTAAGGGCTTCCTGGAATTCAGAAAGAATGACTGCAAAATGCTTTTAAATTTACAATAGCAACAAAAACTGTTTCATTTGATTTTGTTTGACTATTTTTTTGTGTGTGTGAGTTGTCTTTTGACCACATATTCTTTCATGGAAAACTTGAGCATTTTTTTTTTTTCATTAAGATTACTTGATTTTTTCAGAGTAAAATCTTCCTTTTGCCTCACATAAATTCTGTAAGTATGTAAAATACCCCAGATGTATAGTATCATTTAAAAATGATGATGAAACAACACAGATACATTTTTGTATGTACATTCTCAAGTAAATGAAATGAATAATTAAACTATACAAATGTATCTTTTACTGCAAATATTTTCTTGTTTCACACAGATCTTTTTTCAAATATTTAAACTTGATAAAATATTGTATTCTAAGTAACAACGATTATTTATGAAACATAAATATTTGAGAAGCTAAGTTATTCTGTCACTTCAATCAGTTCTGATGCATACTCTTACATTTATACAATATATTATGGAACAGTATCTGTGAAAAACCAATTGTCTAACAATAGAAGGAAACCAAATGTGTGCTACTTTTGCATTATTTCTTACCTTGTTTGAATGCTACCTTTGCAGTAATTCCAAACCTCTATTTATATTGTTTATGTATTATGAATATCTTTAAAAAACTTTACCTGGAAGTGAATGTTTATACTGTATTTTCAGAGTGTTGACAATATTTTTGATGGGCCAGACAATGCAAGACACTATGAAAAATTCAAGAGAGATTGAGGTATCATTTGTATTCTCAAAAACTTTAAAATCTAGTGGTGGAAAAGAGAAAAAAATATGTTGCAGTGTTATAAAGAAACACCAATAATAGGCTAAAGTACAAGGAAAAGGAAACAGTCCTCTTGATTTTGAGAGCAGGAAAGGTTTTGAGGGCAAGTGGTATTTGTATCAGACTTTGAGTAGTAAATAGAGTTTTGATAGATAAGAAAGAGATTCAGCCTAAAAGTTTTTGGTCAGAGTCAACTTCTATAAATTTATTCTTAAAAGCTCTAGTTTCTAAAGGTTATTATGCTTCATAGCTACCTGAAAGTGTTGTAAAACACAGATTAGCCCCAAACCCCCAAGTTTCTGATTCAGTAAGTCTCGAATGAGGCTTTGAATTTGTTTTTCTAACTAGTTCCGAAATGATACTAAGGCAGGCATCTTGGGACCATTCTTGGTGAATCATTGATTAGAACAAAACTTTTCCTAAGTAGTTTTCTTACACCTCCTATGGAAGAGAGTCTGGCAATATCAATTTAACAGTCCCTGAGAGGCCAGCTTAGAAGAAAGTACGTACAAACAGACAAAAATCAAACATTTCAGTTAATAAAAGTATCCAGCTGGTTTCTCCTTTTTGCAGAAAGCAATGTAAAGTCAATGTACAAGGTAGGTGACTATGGTGGTCAATGTTAGGAGGCACAGATTAGGACTCAGAAGCTGAAAATTTATAAATATTCTATATTCTATCATGTTTAAGCCCTACTTCCAGTTTACTCTGAATCCCATATCACTCAGCATTTTTTTTTTTTTTTTAATGCCTTTGTTTGGGGAGCAACAGGTTGAGCAGCATGGAAATGAGATGAGCAGTCCGATTGCTTACCTACAAGGGATACAGAAGAGTTTTGTTTTTGTTTTTGTTTGTTTTTTTTTACAGCTTCTTTATCAACTAGGCTAAAGTTCAAATTCTCCTGCCACAATAGAAACTTAAACAGAAACACTCATAACACAAAGTGCTGTTAAAGAGCCCATTGTTTGCTCTGATTATAGGAAACAAATGATTGCCCAATTCTATCTGCACAGGGACAATTTGTTCTTTGTTAGTTGATGTCTCAGGTTCTTACGCTGTTGTGTAAATACCTGTAGGGGCACAAACTGAATTCTCCAAAATGACCATGCCAAGGTCACCTCAAAACCATATCTCCTGTCCCTTGCCCCTGCTCTTGCCATCTAGGAAGGAGCACACAGCACCCCTCCAGCTATCTTGTTCTCCTGCATTAGTTATGCAGATGCTAAGAGCTAGCCCACAGCCCTTCCTCCCACTGTTGCTGTTGTTGTTGTCTTGTGCCATGGAGTTGGTTCCTACTCATAGAGACCCTGTTCAGGGTTTCCAAGGCTATAAATCTTTATGGTAACAGAAAACCTCTTCTTTCTCCTGAGGGACAGATGGTAGTTTCAAACTGCTGGCTGTGAGATTAGCAGCCCAATTCATAACCACTACACTACCAGAGCTCCTTTATGCAAAGACTTTTGACCGTATGGAATATGATAAACTGTGGGTAACATTGTGACAAATGGGTGTTTTAGAACACTTTGCTATGTTCCTGAGGAAACTGTACATAGACCAAAAGGAAGTTGTTCTAAAAGAAAAAAAAAAGAGGAAGTTGAATACTTGAAAATAAGGAAAGCTGTGCACCAGGGTTGTATCATTTCACCATACTTATACAATCTATATGCTGAGCAAATAATTTGAGAAGCTGAAAAAGAGCATGGCATCAGGATTGGAGCAGACTCATTAACAACTTTGTTTGCTGGAGTCAAATAGGATTTAAAATATTTACTGATGAAGATCAAAAGCCTTTAATGTGGCTTGCACTTCATTTTAAAGAAAACAAAAATCCTTACTATCAGACCAATAAATAACATCATAATAAATGGAGTAAAGGCTGAAGTTTTCAAAGACTTCATTCTGGGGAATCCACAATCATTGCTCATGTCAAGAAATTAAATGATACAATGTATTTGCAAATCTGCTGCCAAAGACTTATTCAATGTATTACAACACCAAAGTTTAAGTTTGAGGACTAAATTGGGCCTGATCCAAACTATGGTATTTTCAATAGTCTCATAAGCATGTGACCCAGCTAGTATTTAAAATACCCATGGCTTAGCTTCCAGAATCACAGCAACTCACAAGCCACCACAGTATAACAAACTGACAGATGAGTGGTGGAGAAAGATTGAATTTGTCAAGGACTTCATTCTTCTTGGATCAACTATCAACACTCACAGAAGCAGCAGTCAAGAAATCAAATGATGTATTGCATTAGGCAAATCTGCT
>NW_006408736.1:1841120-1842661 GCF_000296735.1 Chrysochloris asiatica
TCAAAGGCTCCAGTGTATTAATTTAATATATATACCTGAATATTAAGATGAAAGCAATTTTCCATTAACTGCCAGTGGCCTCATTTGTTACACTCAGCCCTAGAGGGCATCGAACCTCTGACTAGTCTTACACGGTCTGCAACAAGGCAGTGTTTTTTTTCTATTTTGCATAGTTGGAACCAACTTGACAGCATCTAATAGCAGTAACAAATGTTATCTCACTGTGTCATGGTGAGGATCAAAATAATAAAAGATGATGAAAGTTAGCAAATTAAAAAGGGAACTATAAAAGTACATTTTGGTTACTTATTTACCATTTTTTACTTGGTTAAAAATCAAATGCTCGGATTCGCTGTCATCAAGATCCTTTCTTTTGACCCTTGGCAACCCCTGCTATTGTAGTGTTATAGAGCAGAATTGCTGTACCAGGCTTTCTTCGTGGTAAATGTGTGGAAGCTGGTCACCAGGCTTTTCCTTCTGAGAAATTTCAAACTTCCAATCTTTGCATTAATAATTGATTACTAACTGTCAGGATGGCAACAGTAGTGAGGTTGGCCCAGGATCGGGCAGTGTTTCATTCTGCTGTGCATAAGGTCACTATGAGTCAGTATCTACTCGATGGCACATAACAACAACAACTGTTAGGATAAGCACTGGACTGCTAACCACAATGTCAGCAGTTTAAATCCAGCTGCCGCTCCTTGGAAATCCTATACTGGGTTTCTGTGAGTCAGAACCTACCCGGTAATACTTAACAACAACTGCTGACCAAAATAATTTAGCAAAACACGCACCTGTTTAAAATGACTGTTGTGGTTGTTAATTGCCACTGAGTCTGTTCAGATTCTGTATAAGGTTTCTAAGAGGCAGCTGATGGGTTTGAACTGCCAACCATGTGGTTATGAGTCCAGTGCTTATCTTACACACCATAACAAGACTCTTTTTAAATGGTAGGCAATAAAAAGGTGTGTATTAAATTAAACTAAAATTAAAATTTATGGAAAAGTGTACTGAAATTGAAAGCGGTTTTGTGTCACCAAGTCGGTTCCAACTCACAGTGGCCTTGAATATAATTTCTGAGGCTATAAATCTTTACAGAATCAGAAAGTATCATCTTTCTCTCATGGAGTGGTGATGATTCAAACTTAGTGGTTAGAAGCCTAGCTTTTAATCCATTATGCTACCATAGCTTCTAATACAGGAACTAAAGTATAAAATGCATAAAGAGGTAGAAGGAGATGAGTCAGAGACTAGAACAAAAGATTCATTAGCGCATTAGGGCCCTTCATAAAGTTCATGCAAAAATTCCATTATCTTATCTTTTCATTCAATTTTTTCAAGAACTTTTTGAACCCCCCCTCATATGTGTTCATTTATACATCTATCAATGTACTGATATCAATGAGGAATGCGATAAAAAATGTTTTCTAGAGAAGTATATCGTTGTTGTTAAGTGCCGTCGAGTCGATTCTGACCCATAGCGACCCTGTACAGGGTTTCTGAGGCTGTAAATCTTTACGGGAGCAGAACGCCTCATCTTT
>NW_006408736.1:1843721-1844813 GCF_000296735.1 Chrysochloris asiatica
CACACACACACACGCACACAAAGATGAATTGTTCTTTAAATTTATACTACAAGGTGTCATTATCATTCTATAACTTTCTCTTGGTAACTTACTCAAATGACAGACATCAGCATTTAAAAGAGTAAGGATTCATGTTTTTCAGAAACTCCACTATGAGTTTTGTTTCTTTCAGCCAAGTTTTTAATAATAATTGTACAGTGGTTACTTTGATGGTAAATATTTCCTACTATCTACAGTCATCTAGGAGTCCTGGTGTGGCGCTCTGGGTTAATGCACTAGACTGCAAAGTTGGTTTGAACTGTAAAGTTGGTGGTTCAAGCTCACCAGTCACTCTTTGGTAACCCTCTGCAGGGTTGCTATGGGTCAGAACCGACTTGATGGCACTGAACAACAACAACAACAAAATCCATTCAAGAAGTCCTGGTGTGGTGCTGTGGGTTAATGCACCAGACTGCAAAGCCACTTAAACTGCAAGTTTGGTGGTTCAATCTCACTCGTAGCTCCTCAGAAACCCTATTCAGGGTCGCTATGGGTTGGAACCAACTCGACGGCACTTAACAACAACAACAACAACCATTTAAGGCTCCAGCTGCTATCAAAAGGTCAGCAGTTCAAATCCACCAGCTAATTAATGAGGAAAGATGTAGCAGCTTGGTTCTGTAAAGATTTACAGCCTTGGAAATCCTTAAAGACAATTCTAATTTGCCCTAGAGGCTTGCTATTAGTTGAAAATGACTTGAGGACATTGGGTTTGGTTTTCTGACTTTAAGACCACTTGATTTTACAATCAGTCAAGCAAAGGGTATAATTCAGAGGTTATGACAGATAAGGTCAATATGAGTCAGTGCCAAGTAATTGACAATTGAAAATACATCTCTTGAAAACTAATGAGATGGTTATATCAATACATGTAAAGAAGGAATTCTATAGATATCTGGAAAACCCAATGCCAAATCAAAACTAAAGACAAGGTAGTATTTAGTTTTGGATCTACTAAACAACCACTCGTTGTATAGACATAAAACCAAACGGCCACCACTCGTCTGTCTGTCGTGCTGTGGTGGATTGAGTTGCTGTGATTCTGAGGGCTAT
>NW_006408736.1:1847736-1849323 GCF_000296735.1 Chrysochloris asiatica
GCTATGAGTCGGTTCCGACTCGATGGCACCTGACAACAACAACAACAAACAACCACTCTATATCTACGTGAGGGCTGAATGTTCTCAGCAATAGATCAGTGGTTATCAAACTGGGGATTTCAACTTACTATAAGATTGCCACAAAATAAATATTTAATAAGAAATTCATTTTGAGAATGTAATCTGTACATAATTATTTTGTTACCACAGAATAGACATTGTTGTTGTTGTTGTGAAGTGCCTTCGAGTCAGTTCTGACCCACAGCGACCCTGTGTAGGGTTTCCAAGGAGCAATTGGTTAGCTTAAACCACCAACCTGACGGTTCAAAGCAACTTTGCAGTCTAGTGCATTAACCCACAGCACCACACTAGGACTCCCGATACACATTAGCATATACTTAACTAACCTGTGTAGTCTTTTAATAAAGGGTCATTTTGTATGTGATTTAACTCAAAAGGGTTTAAAAAGTGGACTGGCCACACCCCTTCTAAGGGATACTGGAAAACATGTATATATAGGGGAATGTTTGTTTGTTACAAGTTTGAATGGACACTATTGATATATAATGAATAAGAACCAAACCAAAACAAAACAATAAAAAGTAAACAGACGGTCATCGAACTGATTCCAACCCATAATGACCCTACAGAACAGAACAGAGCTGCTCCATAGGTTTCTGAGAGTATAAATTTTTATGTAAACAGACTGCCTCATCTTTCTTCTCTGAAAAAGATGGGTTTGAGCTGCCAGACTTTTGGTTAGGAGCCCACTGGTTAGCCCACTAATTCATCAGGGACCATAGATGCTGAAAGTATTATAATGTGTAAAACATTTCACAAAACAAAATAATCAGACTACTTAAAATGCAAAAGCTCCCTTATTGAGAACATTGTATATATTTATATTTACAAAACAGACATTTACCTGGAGTGTGAAAATATGAAGACGTTTTGTTTTTACTTAAAAATATTCTGTACATATAAATTATTTTTGTTATATACTGTTGAGTTTATTCCAATTCATAGCAACCTTGTATAGGGTTTCCAAAGAGCTACTGGTTGTTTGAACTGCCAACCTTGTGGTTAGCAGTCCAGTGCTTATCCTCTAGTGGTTGTTGCTGTTGTTAAATGTTGTTGAGTCAGTTCTGACTCATAGTAACCCTGAAAAGGGTTTCTGAGGAGCAGCTGGTGGGTTTGAACCATAGAGCTTGTGATTAGTAGTTCAGAGTTCATCCTGCAGTTCCACACCAGAAGTTCATCCATCCCTCAGTGAATTTGTGGAAAAATTCCACTATCTTTTAATTCCACTCTTCCTTGAATTTTTGGAAGCCACTTCATATTACAGATACATTATCAAGTACAAAGCAATTAATTCATAAAAAGTTTCTCTTTATGCAGGCTGAGGGGACCAAGTGCTAACATTGACAGAGGGGAGTTGTTCCTTCTGTGTCCTCAAGCTGTACAGAATTTCCTTGTTAAACTTTCTAAAGCTTATTGCTATTTGGTTGTAGGAAATTTCATTTATCATAGGGAAATATATGGTAAAGGAATGAAACAATGCTTATTTTAATCCTCTATGAAGGGAAG
>NW_006408736.1:1849730-1852604 GCF_000296735.1 Chrysochloris asiatica
AATAAAGAATAAAATATAAACCAATTGTAATGGGAATAAAATGGTCATGAATATTAGATCATTAATTCCTTACATAATTTTCTAACCTAAGTATTTATTTTAATCATATATGAGCATGTGGTTTGGTTCAAACATTGTTACATTAGTCCACACACAACTAGACAAATTGCATCTTGCTTTTTTCCTTTTTATTCTAAGTTTATTGCAGAAATCCATCTTATGCCTCTTTGTTCAAGGAATGGTGTGAAATTAAAATGCAGATGGCATAGAATGCATCATTAAGGAGTGTGGGAGAGTAAAATGGCATTTAGAGTTGTGTGCTAGCCCAAACAAGAACAGACAAAGAGGTAACCTCAGGAATTGTTAGCTGGATGAGTGATCACAACCAGCAAAATTAGCAACACCTGCAGTTTTAGAAACTAAAAACTCTGATTTCCAGACAAGAATTCTTTCCATATTTATCTATTTAGCACAAAGTCAGGTCCTGCTCTTAAACAAAGGTATATTGTTATATGATCCTTTAAAAATTATTTATTCTCCATACCTCTCCAATACCAGCGTATAACGTAGCTCATTCTTTCTAGTAGTTAAGTAGTAGTCCATTAGACGAAAATGGTAACATTGTATTTGATAGTTCCTTTTTCCTTAGGAATTAAGTTTTTCCATTTGGTGACTATTTGAAAATACTGCAAATATGCATAGTTTGCATGTGAGTGTGTATAATGTATATGTGCATAATGTGTAGGTATATATTAGAAGGCTTTGAAAAATTCATGGAAAAATGAAATTAAAAGATAATGGAAACTTTCTATGAACTTTTTGAAGCCCCTGGTATAAAATTTGTGTATGTATCTGAAATGTTTATGTGTATCTAAGCATACACATTTGAATAATTGTATCTGCAAAGAAAATTTTAAATCTTATAATTAAATATAAAACCCAAGCCTATTGCTGTTCAGTAGATCGCCTCTAACTGTGACCCTGTAGAATGGACTAGAACTGCCCTATAGGGTTTTCAAGACTGTAAATCTTTTTGAACAGTTTTATTGTAAATTAAGTGAAGGATCACAGAGCAGATCATCACTTTTATATACAACAAATCATACACTTTGTTTCATCTCAATGACTGGGCAGTGTTTTATTCTGTTGCTCACAGAGTCACTTCGAATCAGAACTGACTCAATAGCCCCTAACGACAGCTACAACAACTGCTTAGCTGAAAATTGGACTACAAAAGTGAGTTCTTTTCAAATCCTGAATGGTGGCCAAACACACACACACATACACACACACATGTGAGTGGGCATATAAATTCATAAAAAATGCTATTATCTTTTAATTCCATTGATCCACAAACTTCTTAAAGCCCCTTGTATTTGAGCATTTGTACATACTTATAAGGATGGTCCTTAAAAATAGAATTGTTGGGCAAAAGGTAATTGTATTTTATTTTGGAAAAGATTTTCATACCCAAATTCTTGTGTCACGAGTAGAAAGACTAACTTCACTAAAAGATAAATATTAAGAAAAATGTCTTATTTTGTTTCTTTGTGCAGATTGCATTTATTTTGAATAAAAGAATGATAGAAGGATACAAATTTACGAAGAGACAATCAAGTCTTACATAGTTAATTATTGCTTGCTGATGGTGCTGTAGGATAAAGTGCTGGACTGCAAGGTTGGGTTGAACCACAAAGTTGGTTTTCCAAGATCCTTGGAAACCCTATAGAGGGTCACTATGTGTCAGAATCAACTCAATGACACTTAGCAATAACAACATAGATATGCAGCTGTCTATGTCAGAGAGAGAAGTAAGGCTATGCCTGAAAATCTTAAACATATGTGAAAACTTTAATATTTTCTACATGGATCTTGATGTTTATTGGTACAGTGGTAAAGATTTTTGTTTTCTTTGCATATATATCAATCCATAATGAAGGCTATAGTTTCTGATCTTCATTAGTAAGTGTTTTAAGTCTCTGACAATCATTTTTGCCTTTTATTTTTTTCCTGTAATTTTCAATGACATTTTGCTTTTCTTTCTCTATGATGCTCTTCATGTTATCCCACAACTCTTCTAGTCTTTGATAATTAAAGTCTAATGCATCAAATCTGTTCTTGAGGTGGTTTATAAATCTAGGTGAGATATGTTCAAAGTCATATTTTGGTTCTAGTGAGCTTATTTCAATTTTCTTCAGCATAAGACTGAACTTGAATATGAACAACTTATGGTCCATTCCAGTCTGGCCCTGGCCTTGTTTCGGTTGATGATATGGAGATTTCCTACCATCTCTTCCCAAAGATATGTTCCATCTAGTGAGGTTCATGTGTATTATAATGTTTTATGGTTTTTAAAAAAGCATTTGCAATGAGTAGGTCATTAGTCTTGAAAATTTTATCTTGTGATCACAAGCATCATTTCTACAACAAAGGCAATATTTTCCAACAACAGATCCTTCCTCTTTGTTTCTAACCTTTGCATTCTAATTGACAACAATTAATATACACTGATTGCACATGTGATCAGTTTCAGACTGAAGACGTTACTGTTGTTATTGTTGTTAGGTGCCACTATGTCGGTACCAACTGATAGTGACCTTATGCACAACAGAATGAAACACTGCCTGGTCCTGAGCCAACCTCACAATTGTTGCCACACTTGAGCCATTGATGCTGCCACTTTGTCAGTCCATCTCTCTGAGGGTCTTCCTCTTTTTCTCTGACCCTCCACCTTACCAATCATGATATCCTTCTCCAGCGAATGGTCCCTCCTGACAATATGTCTGAAATATGAGAGACAAAGTTTGGCCATCTAGGCCTCCAAAGAGCAATCTGACTGCACTTCTTCCAACACAGATTTGTTGTTTCTTTTGG
>NW_006408736.1:1853530-1870820 GCF_000296735.1 Chrysochloris asiatica
AAAACTTTGCTCTCAAGGGATATCTATGTTATTATCCAATGATTTCCGCATTCCGTTGGGTCACCTCTCTTTGGAATAGGCACAAATACGGATCTCTTCCAATCAGTTGGCCAGATAGTTGTCTTCCAAATTTCCTGGCATAGATGAGTGAGTGCTTCCAGTGCCACCTCCCTTTCTTGAAATATTTCAATTTTTATTCCATCAATTCCTGAAACCTGTTCTTTGCCAATTCCTTCAATGCACCTTGGACTTCTTCCTTCAGTATCATTAGCTCTTGATCATATGCTAGCTCTTGAAATGGTTGAACATCAACCGTTTCCTCTTGGTACAGTGATTCTGTATTCCTTCCATCTTCTTTTGATGTTTTCTGTATCATTCACTAATTTGCCCAAAGAATCCTTCAATAATTAAAGTCGAGGCTTGATTTTTTTTTTTTTTTTTAAGTTCCCCAAGCTTGAGAAATGCTGACAGTGCTCTTAGCTTTTGTTTTTCTGACACCATATCTTTGCACATTCCATTGTGATATTTGGCCTTGTCTTCTGGAGCAGACCTTTGACATTTTCTGTTCAGCTTTTTTACCTCCTCATTTTTCCCATTTGCTTTAGCATCTCTATGCTGGAGAGCAAGTTTCAGTGTCTCTTCTGACATCTATTTTGTTCTTTTCTTTTTTTCTTGTGTTCTTAATGACTTTTTGTTTTCTTCCAGCATGGTGTTCTTGATGTCATCCCACAACTCCTCTGGTCTTCAGTTTTTAGGTTTAATGTATTAAACCTGTTCTTCAGATTATATCTAACTTCATGTGGAATATATTCAAAGTCATATTTTGGCTCTTGTGGACTTGTTTTCATTTTCTGCAACTTTAGTCTGAATTTGCTTATGAACAAACAATCTGCTGCTGGCCTTGTTCTGGCTGATGATATGGAGCTTTTCCACCGTCTCTTTCCACAGATGTACTTAATTTGATTTCTGTGTATTCCATCTAGTGATGTCCATGTGTATAATCATCTTTTGTGCTGTCTAAAGAAGGTATTTGAAATAAACAAATCATTTGAAGTCATTCAGACTTCGTATATTCCACGAATCATTAGTGAATGCTTGTAGCTGTTTCTTCTTAGAGTTGTGGTGGAGGTGGTAGTTATGTGCCTTGGAATTGGTTACACCTCATGCAACTCTGTATAGGGTTTCCAATGCTGCAAATTTTTATGGGAGCAGAAAGCCTCATCTTTCTCCCATGGAATGGCTGGTAGTTTCAAACTGCTAAACTTGAGGTTAGCAGTGCAACTCGTAACCACTACGCTACCAGAGCTCATGCCAATCACCAAATGAAAATACAGAAAAGTTTGGCTCCAGTGATGGAATTACGTTCAATTCCATTTTGAGGATGCAGCTCTTGGCCAGTCCTATTCTGAGTGCCTTCCAGTATGAGGAGCTCAGCTTCTGACACTGTATCTAAAAATGCTCTGCTGCTATGCATAATGTTTTAATTTTTCAGTGCATATCTGACAATGTTTCACTGCTATTCATAAGGTTTTAAGTGGCTGAACATTATCATGTAGTGTGCGTGTCCTTCCTAGTCTTTGTCTGGAAATTCAGCTGAAACCTGTCCACCATGGGTTAGCCTGTAGGTATTTACAATACTATGGCACAGTTTCCAGCATCACATGACACCTAAATCACCATAGTACAACAAACGATGATAAGTGGTGTCATTATAGTCAAGTAATATTGTTAAATAAAAGAGTCAAATAGGATTGATAATTTGCCTCAAAAAGAAGAGCTAATGTTCTTATTCACCCTTTATATACAGAAACTGCATTGTGTTGAAAAAGTTTCTTAAGTCATATACAAAATGTTTTTAGAGTCTAGAATGAAACACAACAATTTATACAAGAAGTAGGCTTGTATATTGAGGGAAAAGTTCTGTACCATTATTTCAGGAACAAAGAATTCATTAGAAAAATATAGCATTCAGGAACCAAGAGGCAGCCAGACTGCTGAAAGTTTTCAATGCAGGTTTTGTACTCTCTAGTAGGGAGTTATTGAAGGTATTTGAATAAGTGACAAGCATAGGTAAAAATATTATTTGGGAGAAATTTTATATGGCAGTAGTGTGTCAAATGGTCTAGTGGAGAGGGATTAGCAAATCAGTAGAATCTATTATATAATTTTACTTTTATAAGATGTAATTAATGCACACTATAAGTCTTATGTTCTTGCTCTACCTTCATAGGTTTTCACACTTATCATTTGAATTTTATTTAAAGAATTGTTGGATTCTTGTTATGTATTGTTCTCCCACGTATTAGTCATTTGATTCAGTAACAGCTGCAGAGTTAGAACTGGCATATTACATGAGATATTCTCATCCCTTATTCCTTTAGATTACTTTTTTTTTAACTTTGTGGATTGTACTGGAAAAATAAATATTTTATGTTTATATTAAACATATTTTTAACCCTGGCACAAACATGCATCCCTTGAAGATAATTAGAAGCAAAGAAACCCCCTGATTTTGTACAGCAGATCCCCAGATATTGACAATGCCATCACTGACAGTGCTTTAGTTTGACATGACAACTACCAGGTGTTCCCGTCTTACTCATTTTTAAAAGTAAAGAAAATAAAATATAAGCACCTTCACAATTGAAGCGGAACAGACTCTGCCAGCATAAAATGCCTGGCATACACTTCAACAAAGTAAATTCCAGCTGTTTTAACAAAGGACCAAACAACCTGTTTCAGTACAGATGAATTATAATGTTCCCAAACTTTCAGTTCTCAAAAAATCACTCACACGCACACCCAGTACTTGAGAAGCAGTGCGGATTCTTGCCAAGCTGTTGAGGATGAGCGATCACTGTTTGACTGATTGAAATGGTCACATTTAAGGTCCACTTCTTTGTTTTTGCTTATTAGATTATATGATTCTTAAACTGTGATCTTTCTTTTTCAGAGGTAAATTGACCATCATTGTTATAGAATGAAAATAGGGGGGAAAAAAGCATTACATTAATTTTCATGGTGGCTCTGCAAAAGTGCTTATTTTTAAAGATAAGATTAATTAGGTATTTCCTTCATTTGGTTTATCATAGCATGCATTTTGCAAGCATTTATGAGAATATAAAACTAACCCTGGCATCCTGAGTGGCATTGTAGGATAAGCACTGGACCTCTAGTTTATCTGAATAGCAAGGTCAGAGGTTTAACCTCACCAGCCATTCCTCAGAAACCCTATACAGGGTCATTGTGAGATGGAACTAATTCGAAGTCACTTAACGATAAAACAACAAAAGATAACCCCAATCATTCACTAATATTTGGTACAGAATCTTTCACCTAGAATCTGTTCTTATTCCTTTGTTTAAAAATACTAGTAAATGTTGTCATTATCCAAACTGTTGTTACTGTAAGAAATTTGGGAATGTGGGATTTTTTTGGTTGACTCTCCATGTTGTTGTTATTTTTTCTTTAAAATGTATTATCTACATAAAATTCCATTAAACTGTCAGTGACAGCATTTTTGAAGGCTATGTACCCCAAACCCTAATGAAGTAATTGAGTGTCCTCTCCAAAAGGAAAATTTCAGTAGGTTTCTAGAAGACAGAAAGGGGATGAAAGAAGGGTATGAGATGAATCAGTGAAGAGCATTTGCCATCTGCTATAACAGCAAAGAGGCATATAGCTTGAGAAAAAATAACCTGTTCTGTTAAAGAACTCAGGATAAATCCATTGACTTCAGATTCATAGCTACCCCTTTAAATTAGATGAGGGCAAGTGTCTATGGCACACAGGGACCTACCTGTCTTGTAACTTGTGACTTAAGAGCTATAGATTTTAAAGATATTAAAAAAGGCTGTTTTTAGAAAAGTTGATCCTCCAAATACCAGGAAGAACTACCAGTGGCCAGGAATCAAACATACACGGAATATATATATAAGGGTGGTGGGAAAAAGGAAGACTTCAGTAAGGAGAATTGACAAACACATTGGGAAGAACTAGCGCATCTTGTAAAATGCTTTTGAAAACAAAAGAGCTCTACATTTTGGCATAAGTGGATTTCTCACAAAACTTGGTCTTAGCTCAACCATTCAACAGCAAAGTCTTTCCCCCTCCAGTTAACTATTCCTTTAACAATTTCCTGTTGTTGTTAAATGTCATAGAGTTGGTATAGACTCATAGAGACCCTATGCACAACAGAACAAAGCAACTGCCCGGTCCCGGGCCAACCTCACAATTAGTGCTACACCTTGGCCCATTGCTGCTGCCGCTGTGCCAATACATCTTGCTGTGGATCTTCCTCTTTTTCTCCAACCCTCCACTTCATCAAACATGATATCCTAGTCCAAGGACTGGTCTCTCTTGAAAATATGTTCAAAGTATAAGAAACAAAGTTTGGCAATCTTGATTTCCAAGGAGCATTCTGGCAGTACTTCATCTAACACAGATTGGTTTGTTCTTTTGGCAGCACATGATAGATAAGGCATTCATTTAAAAAAAGAGCATATTAATATGAAAATGAAAGATCATTCGAGAAGAAGACTATTTTACAAATAAATATTGAATTGCCATAGTAATTCTTTAGTGCTACAGATAGAAAAAGCTTGTCCTTCAAAAGTAGCACAAACACAAATGAAGCAATAAGGATGATACAAAATAAACAAAGGATTATGCAGCAGGCTCAATATGTTATCAGCAGAATTTACAATGTTCCTATTGATGACTCAGGCAACACACAACCCACTTGTAGAAGTATGATAGTGAAATTACAGAAAATAAAGGATAAAGAGAATTTCCTGAAGCTCTCACAAGAGGGAATAATTATTATTCACATGAAAAAGAAAAAGGATAATGCTAGCATCCGATTTCTCCTTAGAAAACTAGATTCTAAAAGACAATAGATTTGGTGTTTAAAATTTTGAGGATACACTATTTTTATCTATAATTCTATACCCAGACAAGCTATCAATGTGATAGTAAAATAAAGATGCTTTAATACATAAAAGACACAGTACCTGCAACATTTACTTGCAGCATGTCTTTACTAACTAGCATAGGAAAACAAGTAATATAACTAATGGTTGAACCAAGAAATAGAATTGTATGAGGTGTACAAAACCCAGGGTTTTGTAATGAAATTCTGTCTCATGATAAAACACCCAGCATGTGGCCTACATAGACAACTCTTAATCTGTAATGGAACAGCAACACCAACATGTTCTCTGGAAAATAGGGCTCCAAGAAATAATTAGAATTTATAGAATTGCAAAATTTTGAAGATATATAAAAAGAAAAAAAATAGAAGAAATCCTTTGTACTCTATCCTGGAAACATTTTTGATTGAATGGCGTGCTATATATAGAGCAGAGACTATAATCCTAGCAGATTTTGGGTTCAGAGTGAAAAAAATGTTCATAAACAAATGATTTTCCTTGTATTGCTCAGCATTAATTTATACACAAGTTAATGACAACTTAATTATTGTTGTTTTTCTTAAGTGCTGTTGAGTCGGTTCTGACACATAACGACCCTGTATAGGGTTTCCGAGGAGCAGCTGGTGAGCTTGAACCACTGACCTGGCAGTTCAAATGACTTTGCAGCCTGGCGCATTAACCCACAGTGCCACATCTTAATTTAGACGATGCTTTGTATGGTCTTTACTGCATTCACAGTCTCATTTTATGCCACCCTCTCTGTTACCCTTGTTGTTGTTGTTAAATGCTGTCGAGTAGGTTCCAACCCATAGCTACCCTACGTAGGGTTTCCAAGGAGCAGCTGGTAAGCTTGAACTTCTGACCTTGAAGTTCAAATGGCTTTTCAGTCTGTCACATTAACCCATGGTGCCACACCAGGATTCCTCTGTTACCCTAGTACACTTTAATGCTCATTGGTTTCCTCATATACACTAAGCTTTTCTCCAACTGAGGGCCTTTACACAAACTTTTCCCATAGCCTGGAGTTACAATCTCTCTTACCAGATTTATTTCTAGTTCCTTATAGACTTCTCAGAGAAGTCTGCCCTAAATCTACTTGATGTGGTGCTGTACATCTAATCAGAAAGCACTGGACATCTAATCGGAAAGTTCAGAGTTCAATGCTCTCAGAAACCTTGTACACAGTAGCTATTAGTTGGAACCAACTTAAGGGCACACAACAATAACAAGTCCCCTCATGATGTTAGATCCACCTAGACTTCTCCTTCATATCACCTGGAGCATAATAGCTGCTAAAAATATTCATTCATTATATGATTAAGTGCTGTTTTCCACGCACATTTGTTCTCTCTGACCGGTATACTGCTTTCTGTCTCTTCATTAAAGCAACCATAATTTATACACTTCCTTAGATAACAAGCACTTATTAGTCCTATCTCTTGATGTGTGACATGTAACACTTTATATTACTGTTTATAAGATATGTCTAGATTGTGATCATGGGTGACTGAAGGCTGGGTCTTACCTAAAAGATAACTTCTCATTACTGTTATTAAGTGCTATAAAGTCAGTTCTAACCAACAGTGAACCTGAATAGGGTTTCAGAGGAGCACTTGGTGAGATTGAATTGCCGACCTTACAATTCAAACTGATCATGCAGTCCAGTGCATCAACCCACAGTGCCATACCAGGACTCCTGATTGTTAATTATAATAATATGCACATGAGAGCTTTCACACTCATCTTGAAATCATTCTACCAATTCTAAGGTTTATGCAACTGCTACATTAGACCCTTCTGAACTTCAAAGTCAGTTTACTAAAATTTGAGCATATTAAGAAAATTTAACTAAATATTTCTTTATAACATAATTAATTGTGCTTTTAATTAAATATCACATAATTCACTAACTACTTAAAAGTTGATTTTTTGTATGTGCTATAACTCCAGTTGCTTCAGAAAATATTTGAGACTCACTTTAAATTTTATACATTTTAACAATTGGGTGCCTCTTTTTAAAATAAAAATTCCTTGGCATACAAAATTTTCAAAATCATTTGCAAACATCACACACAACACACACATTGTATTTTTATTCACGTGTATAATCAAATCAAAGTTTATTATGATGATAATATTTAGGCATCTCAATTCCATAATCTTTCATAGTATCCAGAATCATAATAGAATTCTCAGATATATTTGTCAAAATTGTTCTATAAAGTGACTATTTATGTGCTGTATTCTTCAATTTGTTTTCATTATACAGCTTGTAAAAGAAGAACATATCATATAGCTTCTTTGTATAATAAAAACTGTGGAGAATGAACAGTTTACATTTTCAACATCTTTTTGTTTGTTTGTTTTGGATTAAGAACTTGTTTATTTTTAATTGCTGTCCAAAGTTAATTATGTCACTTTCTAGCCTCCACATAGTATAGGTTATAAGAAAGATACTATCTCTTGTAATGTAATAAATTAAATGTTCTCTGTATGCTTTATTCACACAGAATTATTACACTGCATATTGTTTATCAAATTCATGATAAGTTTTTCTTGGAAGTCCTGGTGTGGCGTTGTTGGATAAGCACTGAATATCAAGGTCTGTTTGAACTGCAAGGTTGGTGGTTGAAATCCACCAGCTGCTGCTTAGAAACCTGATACAGAGTCATGAGTTGGAACTAACTAGAAGGCACTTAACAACAATAATGAAAATCGTTTTTCTTATATTAGTAGTAATTGTCAGCATTAAAAAAAATTTAAATCTTAATAATGAGACGATTTTTCTTTATTACTTTTTTTTTTAGAACCCATGTATTCTATGTCCTTTTCACTTGTTTTTTTAGTCTGATTATTGTTATTGTTGCCATGTGCCAGAGAGTTGGTTCCAACACATAGTGACACTGTATAGGTTTCTGAGCAGCAGCTGGTGCTTTTGAACTGGTGACTTTGCAGTTCAGAGTCCAATGCTTTTTCTAACACAACAGGACTCCATTTACTCTGACAGTAAGATTCAAATCTCAAATTCATGTCCTGAACTCACACAGTAATTGTTTATTTTCATTAATGTCATGTTCAATATGGATAAACCATCACTTCTGCCTCTTGAAGCAACAGTACTAGAACATGTGACCTCCGATGAGGTATAATATAAAAAGAGAGGGATGGTGTTATAGCCTTAAGGACAAAAACTAGACATTGTTTCTACAACTTCCGCCTTAACCCGTTTTACGATACCACAATTGCATTGTCC
The DNA here is from genome assembly GCF_000296735.1 of Chrysochloris asiatica. Lineage (NCBI taxonomy): Eukaryota > Metazoa > Chordata > Mammalia > Afrosoricida > Chrysochloridae > Chrysochloris > Chrysochloris asiatica. The sequence goes on from NW_006408736.1 coordinate 1,861,715, forward strand.
TATGTAACTGGTGCGGTGCCGTGGGTTGTTTAAACGCGCCGGACTGCAAAGCCGTTTGAACTGCAACGTCGGCAGTTCAAGCTCACCAATTGCTCCTTGGAAACCCTATACAGGGTCGCTATGGGTCGGAACCGACTCGATAGCACTTAACAACAACAACAATGTAACTGAAGTTCTGGTGTGGGGCGGCAGGATAATGCGCTAGACTACATGGTCAGTTTGAACCCACCAACCACTCCTCGGAAACCCTATACAGGGTCGCTATGGGTCGGAATCGACTCAACGACATTTAACAACAACAGCAACAACAACTTAACTGCTAAGGATGCTAGGGAATGTGGGTGAGCATACAATTTAATAATATTGAACATAATTGAAAAGTCCAGTGAGAGTTTCAATGAATTTAAATTTTTGATTTGCCGAATGTATTTAAATCTGAGTTTGATGTTTATCGTTTCATTGTAAGATGGTTTCTACTTGATTCCTAGCTTCCTTTTAAAAATACCTAGTTATTTTTTATTTCAAAAATACCTGTTTATATTTATTTATTAGGAACATTTCAAGACCAATCTTGAAGTACAGGGCTGTCTGTGATAGGATAATACCCTACAAGGAAGACCAGTTAATATCACTATTATTTAAATTTACACATAAACAACTAAAGCCAATAATAATGAAATTAAATAATTTACATACTTCTTCAGTCATAAATTGATCAAACACGCAATCAAGATGTATTGACACTTACTGGTGATTAGATTATGGAAGCTGGCAACAAAGAAGAAAGGGAGAAATGATAAAAAGGACCAATGACCAATGATGTGTGTATTTGCAAACACCGCTCTTCAACAACATAAAAGAGTCCTGGAGTGACACTGTAGGATAAGCACTGGACCATGAAGTCAGTTTGAACTACAAGGTTGGTGGTTCAAACCCCACAGCTGCTCCTCACAAACCCTCACCAGATTGAAAATACAGGAATCAAATTGACTTCATTTTCAATTTGTACAGAGACTGTATAAAAACCTCAATATCATAAGCCAAAACAAGATCAGAGGCAGACTATGGGACACACGATCAATTGCTCATATGCTAGTTTACGCTGAAGCTGAAGAAAATGAAAGCAAATCCACGAGAGCTCAAATACAACCTTGAGTTGTTCGCCTGAATTTAGAGACCACCTCAAGAGCAGATCTGATGCATTTGAAAGTGATGAAGGAAGACCAGAAGAGTTATGGTATAATCTCAAGAACATCTTACACGAAGAAAGCAACAAATCATTAAAAAGATGGGGGGAAAATTAGACCAAAATGGATGTCAGAAAACACTCTGAAACTTGCTGTTGAGTACAGAGAAGATAAAACAACTAGAAAAATGATGAAGTAAAAGCCTGAAAGAATTGAAGAAAATAAACAGCCTTTGATTGATATTGAAAGATTCAATGGAAAAATACTGAATCATCATCAATAGAAGATGGAAGAAATGCAGAGTCATTGTAGCAAAATGAAATAGTCAATGTTCAACTATCTCAAAAGATACCAGATGGTCAAGAACCAATGGCATTGAAGGTAGAAGTCCAAGCAGCACTGAAGGCCCTGGAGATAAAGCTCCAGAAATTGACAGAATGCAAACTGATGTCTTTCATATTATATGCAATTAATTTTTTGCTGAAATAATTTTAAAAATAAAAGACAACAGCAGTACATCTACAGGGAACTGCCAGAAATTCAAGCCTGATTCAGAAGGGGACATGGAATGAGGGCTCTCATTGCTGATGTCAGAAGTTTGTTAGCTGAAAACAAAGAATACAGAAAAGATGTACTTGTGCTTTATTGCCTATGAAAATGCTATTGGTTGTGTGGATCATAACAAGCTATGGATAAAATTGCGATTAATAGGAATTTCAGAACACCTACTTGTATTCATGAGGAACCTGTACATAGATCATGTAGCAGTTGTTTAAACAGAATGAGGGGATACTGAATGAGTTAAAATCAAGAAAGGTGTGCATCAGGCGGTTGTATCTTTCCACCATACTTTTTCAACTGCATGCTGAACAAATAATCTCAGTATCAGGATTATATAAAGAAGAACATCGCATCAAAATTGGAGGTGTCATTAATAACTTGCAATAAGCAAATGACACAAACTTGTTTGCTGAAAGTGAAGAGGACTTGAAATACTGATGAAATCAAAGACTTTACTTTGCACCTCCATGTAAAGAAAGGAAAAGCCTCACAATTGGACCCATAATAACATCATAAATAACATCATGATTAATGGAGAAACGATGGAAGTTTTCAAAAACTTCAATTTGCTTGGAACAACAATCAATTTGTTCATAGAAGCAGCAATCAAGAAATCAATTGATGTACTGCAGTAGGCAAATCTGCTTTAAAAGATCTTTTTAAAATACTGAATAGAAAGGAAGTCAGTTTGAGGACTAAGGGGCACCTAACCCAAACCATGGTATTTTTTTCATTGCCTCAATGCTTGTGAAATTGTACAGTGAATAAGGAAACTATATAAGAATTGATGCCTATGTTGGCAAAGAATATTCAAAGTACCAAGATCTGCTAGGAAAAAATGAACAAATCTATCATGGAACAAGTATAGCCAGAACACTTCTTAAAATCAAGAATAGTGAGATATTGTCTCTTATAATTTGGACATATTATCATGAGGGACAAACTCCTAGAGAATAATATCATACTTGGAAAAGTAGAGGGCCAGTAACAAAAAGGAAGACCCCAACAAAATGGGTTGATTCAAGGAAACAACTATGGGTTCAAACATAACAACAGTATTTCATTCTGTTGTACGTAGGAAATCTGTGAGTTGGAATTAGCTCGTCAGCACCTAACAACATCATTCATTTCAAATATTTTGTTGTTGTTAGGTGCCATCAGGTTGGTACCAACCCATACTGACCTTATGCACAGCAGAACAAAACACTGCCTGAACCTGGGCCAACCTCACTACTGTTGTCACACTTGAGTCCATCGATGTTGCCACTTGGCCAATCCATCTCATGGGGGTCTTCCTCTTTGTCTGTGACCCTCCACCTTACCAAACATGACATCCTTCTCCAGCGACTACTTCCTCCTGACAATATGTCCAAAGTATGAGAGATGAAGTTTGGTCATCTTGGCCTCTAATATACATGCATATAAATAGCAATAAAGAAAAAAATATATTCAAATATATACTGTGAAAAATAATACTCTGTCTCTCTAAACCAGATAAACAAAATCACATATTGTGACTCAGTTTAACCAAAAACAAGTTACACCCACAATTTATGGCAATTATTGCCTATTTCTCAATCTCTAACTTCTGAAATTCTACCACTTGCAAATCTACCGCAGATTTGCTCTCTGATGCTTCTATTTATTGATTCTAATTTCCTTATGTGGCTGACAGATGAGTGGTGGGCATAATTAGTATTGATGCACTGTATAGCTCATTCTACACCTTCAGATTTCCTCTATGAACTTGAATCTGGTCCACTACATGTATTTAGATTTTTTTTCTACTGTGAATGCAAAATTATTTTTTCTGGTATCTCAGAGGTTATTTTTTAGATTGTTGTTGTAGGTAGTGAAAAAGTATTAAGGCCTAAATGTTGTAAGTTGCCAAATTGTATTTTAACAGACTCGATGGCACTTGACAACAACAACAAAGTACTCTAGAAAATCAGTTTGTTATCTGCCGTGGAGTCAGTTCCGACTCATAGAGACCCTGTTCAGGGTTTCCAAATCTTTACGGGAGCAGAAAGCCTCATCTTTCTTCCACGGAACAGCTGGTAGTTTTGAACTGCTGACCTTAAGGTTTGCAGCCCAATTCGTAACCACTGAGCTAATCAATTTAAGACCTGTGGAATCTTGAATTTAAGTTTTCGGTTTTTTGTTTTTTTTTCTTTCATTAATCTAAATCACAGTTGTAGTAAACAACATGTATGTGCCACTTTTCACTAATACACCAATCTTAAATACTCTAATTCTTTAAGGGGTTGTTATTGTTGTTAAGTGTCGTCGAGTAGGATCCGACCCATAACGACCCTCTACAGGGTTTCCGAGGAGCGACTGGTGAGCTTGAACCACCGGCCTTGCAGTTCAAAGGCTTTGCTGTCTGGCACATTAACCCGCAGCACCACACCAGGGGGTAGACTTCCTATTTTATAGCATCAAAACAATTTTAGGGGAAAAAAATTATGTTGTTCATTGACTTCTCACTGAAAATCATTCATGTAAGATATTATTTGTGATATAATTTCAAATGTTAGCTATTAAACCATCAAATAATCCAATTAAAAAAATATAAATATATTTACACAAAGTGTGTTAGATATAATCATATAAACTAAAATGTAGTTTCTGTTATTTGATAGTGGAGAGACTCTCTTCTTATGGATGTCTATAATAGAAGAGAATGAATAAAACACATTTTCATTTGTACAAGTGTACATAGTTATTTAATAATCTGATGTCCCTCTGAAGAGCACATGCATGCACTCTACTTCACATGATGAGGAAATGGTTTCCAGAAACCCTACTCATGATGAAATCATTCTGCATTTCTAAAATTTACTGGCAGTCCACAATAGAATCATTTTCAAAAGCTGCTTAAAATGATAGAAGAGCTGTCCTTCATAGTCATTATGCATTGCTGAATTTCTACAATGAGTTTCAAGTATGCCTTGCTCTATGGTCATGGGACGATCAAATAATGAGATTCCTTATACCTCTCTATGAGTTCATTCTATGCTTAATGTTCCATTACTGGCATAATAAAGACAGACAAAAACTATTGATAAGATTCTAATAATAAGCTAAACTCTGAGATATTTAAGACTCCTAGCAAACTTAAAGGATAATTTTAAAAGACTAACAATTGACCTTAGGGACATGCAAGAGTAAAGCCTGGGGCATCTAGATAGCTTTCTTTAATATTAACTACGAATGACTGGCATTAATATTTATCTATTTAATAAATAAACCTTTTTATGAGACACAAGGTCAGCCCGAAAAGGAATGAAGATATATGTTTTATCCTAAGAAATTAGGCAGTTTCCAGAATTTAAACAAAAGGAAAGTACCTAAAATTGTAGGCATCAGTAATTATTATTTATATGTTGAGAAAGTATGAATAAATAAGAATAATGCTAATATGGAATCTTTAGAAGAAATAATAGAAGGTAATTTGTGCATAATTATACAACTGATATAATTGGTACATTTAATGCACCAATTTTAGTCTTTACATGACATTCCATGTGTGTTTTACCAAAGATGAAACCAATAAATAAAGGAGTTAAGTAAATTATCAATGTCATATGCCAGCAAATGGCAAAATTGGGAGTTTAATCATACAACTCCAGAGCCTAAATTTACAGGAAGTTGATGAAGAAAGAGGATAACAAACACAAAAGATTTTTTGTTGTTGTTGCCCATTTGCATTTGGTTTTGTTTTGTTTTGTTCCATTTTCAAAGTTATGATACCTTGTTTGTCCTTTACTCATTAAAAGAATGCAGATTTGAAAAGAGATATACTAGCAAACATACTCTAGGTATGTAAAGTGCCATTGAGTTGGTTCCAATCCATAGCAACTTTGTATAGACATTCTGAGGAGCAGCTGGTGGCTTTGACCTTTTGGTTACTGTCTAGTGCTAACCATGCAGTGCCATACCTGTAACAAGAGTCAGTTCCATGCCATTTCCTGAAATGTTTCTTTAAAAGAGACTCGAAAAAGAAACACTGCTTTATTTATAATATAAGAATTGTTTTCCAATTCTATGTGCATGCTATGTGGTATAATCCTAGATGGTGTCAATAATGAAGCCCAGAATTACTAATTAAATGGCTAGTGGTTCCAAACCCCTTAAGGGATTCCTCAGAAGAAAGGTCTGGAGATCTGCTTTTGAAATGTCACAGCCTTGAAAACCCTATGTTGTTAAGTGCCGTCGAGTCGGTTCCAACCCATAGTGACCCTGAACAGGGTTTCCCAGGCTGTAAATCTTTACTGGAGCAGAAAGCCTCAACTTTCTCCTGCAGAGCAACTGGTAGTTTCAAACTGCTGACCTTGTGGTTCGCAGCCCAATTTGTAACCACTACGCTACCAGAGCTCCTTATAGAGTAGTTTTAATTTGCACACATGGGGTTCCAATGAATCAGAATCCTCACTTCGACAAAGGGTTATGTGAATGCCATAATTTTATAATCTTAATGGATAAAATACAGCATCAGTTATCAGAAGTCTAGGACTATAAGGCCCTTGTCATAATAGTCAAATATCAGAAGTTAAATATCTATCTTCTGTTATAAAAGCAGGTTTTTGACATCTGTTCTTCTCCTTCATAAATATGTTTTCACAGTCAAGTGGAATATCGTATGCATACCCATGTGCAGGGAGTCCTCGAGAGGCACTGAGGGATACACACTGGATTGCTAACTGCATGGTTGGTGGTTCAAACCTCCAGCTGCTTCTTGAAAACCATATATGGGGTCACTATGAGTTGATACTGACTCTACAACACTTAACAACAACAATACATGTATATGTGGTGTGTGATTGAAAAAAAAATATATATGTATATTAAACCACTTAATAGCCTACCTCTGCTTGTTTGTGTAAATTGTTTGTTGTTGTTGTTGTTAAATGCCATTGAGTTGATTGTGTAGCTCTATTTTAAATAGTACCTATGCTGAAATAGTGCCTTTCACTGTCTTCAGCCCATTAAGTTAGTATTAAACGTTTTATAAAGAGATTAGGATTACAAAAGAACATGTTTACAAAGTCACTTGGTCAATCTAATTACCTTTGCTTTGATTAGACCAGTACGGCAGTAATTTTTGGATAGAAGCAAGCAGAACTACAGTAGAAAGTTACAATGGAAGATAAAGCAGTAGAGGCCCCATCAGAAAGCAACATAACTTGTAATTTATCTTCTGAGTAGCTGTTTCCCATTGCCATTTGGCTTGGTAGTGAAGATGGATGCTATACACTTCTTTCAATGTTTTTTGCTTCCTTTGCAGAAGAACAGCATTCTTTTTTAAAAACCAAAGAGAAATTCAAAGTACCCCCTGCATTGTTATAATTTTATTTCTTTCTTATGGCAATATTTTCTAATATTTTCACCACTCATATGTCAGTTTGTCATACTGTGGTGGCTTGTGAGTTGCTGTGATTCTGAAAGTTATGCCACCAATATTTTAAAAACCAGCAGGATCACCCATGGTGGACAGGTTTCAGATGAGCTTCCATACTAGGAAGACTAGGAACAAAGAGTGAAAACTACTTCTGAATATTTAATCACTGAAAACCTTATGAATAGCAGAGAAACACTGTCAGATACAGTGCCAAAAATTGAGACCCTCAGGTTGGAAGGCACTCAAAATGTAACTGGGGAAGAGCTGCCTCCTCAAAGTAGATTTGACTGTGATGCGACGAATGGAATAAAGCCTGTGATAGAAAAGCCTATGGGACCTTCATTTACTGATAGGGCACAACTCAAAATGAAGAGAAACAGCTGTAAACATCCATTGAAAATTGGATCATGGAATGTGCGAAGTATGAATCTGGGAAAATTGGAAGTTGTCAAAAATGAAATGGAACACATAAACATTGATATCTTAGGCATTAGTTAGCTGAAATAGACTGGTTGATATTGGCCATTTTGAATCTGACAACCACATGGTTTACTATGCCGGGAATGATAAATTGAAGAGGAATGGTGGTGCATTCATCAGAAAACAGATTTGATACATCAAAGACCGAAGACCAGGAGAGTTGTGGGATGACATTAAGAACATCATACATGAAGAAAGCAAAAAGTCATTGAGAAGACGAGAAAGAAGGAAAAGGTCAAGATGGATGTCAGAAGAGACACTGAAACTTGCTCTCCAGCATAGAGATGCTAAAGCAAATGGAAGAAATGAGGAGGTCCAAGAGCTGAACAGAAAATTTCAAAGATTAGCTCGAGAAGATAAAGCCAAATATTACAACAAAATGTGCAAAGATCTGGAATCAGAAAACCAAAAAGGAAGAACATGCTCAGCATTTCTCAAGCTGGGGGAATTGAAGAAAAGATTCAAGCTTCAGCTTTCATTATTGAAAGATTCTCTGGGGAAATTATTGAATGACGCAGAAAGCATCAAGAAAAGATGGAAGGAATACACAAAGTCACTGTACCAAAAGGAAATAGTTAGTGTTCATCCATTTCAAGAGGTAGCATATGATCAAGAGCCAATGATACTGAAGGAGGGAGTTCAAGGTACATTGAAGGAATTGGCAAAGAACAAGGCACCAGGAATTGACAGAATACAGCTTGAAATCTTTCAAGAAAGTGAGGCAGCACAGGAGGCACTCACTCATTTCTGACAAGAAATTTGGAAGACAACTATCTGGCCGACTGATTGGAAGAGATCCATATTTGTGCCCATTCCAAATAGAGGTGACCCAATGGATGTGGAAATCATTGGACAATCTCTTTGATATCACATGTGACTAATGTTTTGCTAAAGGTAATACAGAAATGGCTACAATCATACATTGACAGAGAAATTCCAGAGGTTCAAGCCAGATTCAACAGAGTCTGTAGAATGAGGGATATCATTGCTGATGTCCGATGGATCTTGGCTGAAAGCAGAGAATAGCAGAAAGATGTTTACCTATGCTTTATTGACTACGCAAAGGCTTTTGATTGTGTGGATCATGGCAAGCTATGGACAACATTGCAAAATATGAGTATTCCAGAACACTTAATTGAGCTCATGAGGATCTGTACCTGGACCAAGAGGCAGTTGTTTGAACAGAGCATGGGAACACTGAATGGTTTAAAATTAAGAAAGGTGTGTGACAAGGTTGTATTATTTCACCATACTTTTTTAACTGGATGCTGAGCAAATAATCTGAGAAACTGGGTTATATAAAGAAAAAGGTGGCATCAGGATTAGAGGAAGACTCATTAACAACCTGTGATATGCAGATGATACAATCTTGCTTGCTGAAAATGAAGAGGACTTAAAACATTTACTGATGAAGATCAAAGTGCACAGCCTTCAGTATGGATTACATCTCAATGTAAAGAAAACAAAAATCCTCACC